>NW_017264942.1:153195-442698 GCF_001329695.1 Rhodotorula graminis WP1
GGCGAGACGCTCTACAAAGGTTGCGCCCCTGCTCTCTCTTTCTCTCTCGTCGAGTCGGTTCGCAGAGTGGCTGACCACGTCCCGCACCTCGACGCAGAGCTCGACTACCACCAAGCTTCGCTACACCTCCTCGTCTGCCCGACGCAGGACGCTGCACAGACGCTCGCGAGCGTTCTGTTCGACTGGTCCAAGCTTGACCCGGAGAAGGAGGCCGCCGTCGGTCGTTCACGGCGACTCGCCGCGGCGGCGATGGCGAAGTTGCAGAGAAGGAGGAAGGAACGGGAAGAACGAGGGAGGGGCCGCCGAGGAAGGAGAGGAGAACGGCATTGCCGTTGGTGAGGGTGTGGGCGAGGTCGAACTGAAAGGCAGGATCGGCGAGCGAGGTCGGTGACGCCGTCGAAACGGGAGGACGAGTGTTGAGGTAGCTGGGCCGAGGCGTCGCGTCGTCGTCGGCCCTCGCAGTGAAAGCGCTCGCCGGCCCGTCCTCGAGCAGCCCGTCCTCGACACCGCCCTCGTCCGCCGTCATGAAGCGCTCGGTCCCACGCGTCGCCCAGCTCGAGACCGTCCAGCTCGACCCCTGCCGAGACGAGTGCGGCGGCGAGGCGACGACTGATGACGGGCCGTGCAGAACGGGCCTCGCGAGCTCCGTCTCGAGGTCAAGCCGCTCGAGCCCCTTGACGAGCACGTCGCGCTCGTCTCGCCACCTCGGCTCCTCCGGACTGGCCGCACCCGCAGTCACACTCGTGTCGACGAGCCCGTCGACGCTGGGCAGCACGACGAGCTCGAGCATCTCGGGCGCCGGCGGCAGCCGCAGCTCGTCGTCGGCCGTCTCCTCGGCGGCGAGGCGCTCGATCTCCCTCCGAGCGACGCGGTCGTCGCGGCGGAGCGTCTCGGGCGTCGGGCTCGGGTGGATCGATGCCGAGACGTGGTTGACGTATGCGGCAAAGGCTGCGGCAGAGGGATGGTGCGTCGGCGAGGGGGCGATATGCGAGTGCGAGTGCGTGAGCGGCCTTGGCGGGCGTGGAGGTGGCGTTGAGCTGGCAGATGTAGGCGGCGACGAGAGGGGGAGGATGGCGAGGGCGGATCGACTCGACTCGTCGTAGAGGAGGATCGAGTTGCGAAGGCGAGGCGGAGGAGGAGCTTGTCGCGCGTGAACATGCGCTTGAGGGCGGGCGGGGTGCGGGCGAGAGGTGGCAAGGATACGTTCCACCGCGAGGACGTCGCCCTCGGTCGCGCTGCCACGCGAGCGGTCAGGACGTGCGCGAAGGGGATGAGGAGAAGGAGGGTGCGCACTCGAGGAGCCACAGGGTCCAATGCCCAGGCCGTCCCTGCTGGTCCGTGCCCGCCCATCTCAACCCCTCGGCCGACTCGGCGAGCGCGACCGTGCCCTTGCCGACTCGCTCGACCGCTGAACCCGCCGGAACTCGCACGTCGCGTGCGCCGACCCGCGCACCGCCCGCCGGCAGGATCGAGAACACGCCTTGGCTGGCGAGCTGGGCTGGCGGGTGTGGAAGAGGGCGAGGTCGATCTGCACGCGCCCCGCTCGTCGGCGAGGGAGCAGGGCCGGCGGGAGGAGGAGGAGGGGCGAGCTGGAAGACGAGGCGGGCGCGAGGGGCCATCGCAGCGGTGCTCGAGCGGGCCGTAGAGCGTGGCGCGAGGTTCTCGGGGGCAGCAGGGAGCCAGGCATGGCGGCAGCGAGGCGCTCGTCCGGGTTGCTCGGCGAGGGAGGGTCGAGCTTTGAGCGGCTCGTGACGGGCGAGGCGGACTGTGCGCCGCGATCTTGTCTCGCTGGTTGTGCTCAGCAAGCAGTGCGCGCGGCCGCAGCTGTTCGCAGACTACTCGCCGCAAAGAGCCGCAAGCTGGGAGATGCAGGCGACGAGGAGTGCGCGGACGAGGGAGCAGATCCACTTTGAGCATTACGCCGCAAGGCCGATTGAAATAGCTCGCGGGCTTACCGAATCGTTAAGCTAACTTAGCTGCGGCCACTTGCGGCCGCCGGGCGTGCCGAAGGCACGGCCGAGTTGGCCAGCTGAGCGCTGAGCCGACAACCGCGGCCTCTCGAGCTCTCTCTCTCGTCCACGCTTGCTCGCCAGTGCACCGCTGCGCCCTCGTACCCGCACACTACACGCGCCGCACCCACGAACCGCGCGACTCGGTCACGGTGTCGAGATGCCGTCTTCCCCACCTCCGCCGACTCCAAGGGGGGCCAGCTCGCCCTCTCCTCCTCACCCGCACCACCTCGCCGAGCAGCTACCGTCAGCATCATTCCAAGCACCCTCAGAGCACACGACCGCGACCATCGAGCCGTCCGAGGCGACCGAGAAGGGCGAGCTGAGCGTGGGCGGGCGCACGAGCGAGGAGGCCGCGCACTCGCCGCGGGACGCAGAGAAGGCGGCGCCAGTGCTGGATGACTATCCTGATGGGGGACTGAGGGCATGGAGGTGCGTCCCTTGCCCTCAAGACTCGCCTCGCCGAGTTCTCCTCGACTGACTCCTCCCCTTCCCTCTTCCCACCCATCACGCTCTCCTCTCGCAGCGTCGTCGGCGGCGCATGGTGCATCAGCTTCACGTCCTGGGTGCGTCCAACATTTTCGCTTGCACACAAGCACGCGAACGGCGCCCTGCCGTCGCTTCCCCGCAGCTCGCTGACTTCCCTCTGCGCGAAACAGGGCTTCACGAACGCGTACGGCGTCTTCCAGACGTACTACCAAGCCAACCAGCTGTCCGAGTACAGCCATTCCGACATCTCGTGGATCGGCTCTCTCCAACTCGCGCTCGTCCTCGCCTGCGCCATCCTCGTCGGCAAGGCGTTCGACGCGGGCTACGTCACCTGGCTTCTAGCCGGTGCCGCATGCTGCTGGACCGCAGGGTGCGTCTCATCCCCTCATCTCGTCGGCGGCGTTCGCGGTCGGGCCCCTTCTTCTCGCGACGACGCTCATTCCCAGCTCGCCCGCAGGCTTTTCGGCTTCTCCGAGGCGACGCAGTACTACCAGATCTTCCTCGGGCAAGGCGTCGCGTGCGGCCTCGGCGCCGGCATGGCCTTCATCCCGGCGGCGTCGTCCGTCTCGCACTGGTTCAAGAAGCGCAGGGCGACGGCGCTCGGCATCCTCGCGACCGGCAGCTCTTTCGGAGGTGCGTCACGCCTGTCCTCTGCCTCTCTCAAAGCCTGTCGTTGACCTTGTCCTCGTGCCCGCAGGGATAGTGTACCCTGTGTTGCTCAACCAGCTCTTCCCGCGCATCGGGTTCGGCTGGACCGTGCGAGTCGCGGCCTTCCTCACCCTGGCCATGCTCGTCACGGCCATCCTCACGGTCCGCTCGCGACTACCGCCCCGCAAGGTCGAGAAGATCTTCGACTTTAGCCCTCTGCGCGAGAAGGCGTTCCTCCTCGTCACCATCGGCGAGACCATCATCATGCTGTGCGTCGCGCTCCTTCCCTGTCCTTTCTCTCGACTTTGTACTGACGCCTCGAACCCTTGGCCCTGCAGAGCTCTCTACAGCCCTTACTTCTAGTGCGTGTCCTCTCTCTCGACCCTCTTCCTCTCCTTCCCAGTCCTCCACCTCGACACTGCCTCCCGACCCTCTCGCGTCTCGCGCCCTCACCTGTCCTCTTCTTCGCCATCCTCGAGCCGTCACGAGCGGACGTTGACCCCACCTTGCCTCGCTCCACCCACTGCAGTATCCAAGACTGTGCGCGCCCTTCCCCTCTCTCCCGGCCTCCTGGACGGGCACGGTCACTGACACCTCTCTCTCTCCCGCAGATGCGCTCAAATACGGCGTCAGCAGCAACCTTGCCCTGTATTCGCTCTCGATCCTCAACGCCGCGTCCATCTTTGGCCGCATCATCCCCAACTGGCTCGCCGACACGTACGGCCCGCTCACGGTCCTCGTCCCGCACTGTTTCATGTCGGGCGTCCTCATCTTTCTCTTCCTACCCATGTGCAAGTCGGCAGGAGGCCTCGTCGCCTTCACGATCCTGTTCGGCTTCGCCTCGGGCGCCTGTGCGTCCTCTTTCTCTTCGCCTCGAGCCCGTCTCTCGCGTAGCGCCAGCGCCGCACCGAACCTCTCGCCGGACTCGCCCTGACCCTGCCTTGTCGCACCGCGCCCACAGACGTCTCGATGATGCCGGCGCTCGTCGCGAGCCTCACGAAGGACATGCGCGAAGTTGGACATAGGACTGCGACAATGTTCCTAATCATCTCGGTCGCCGCCCTCGTCGGCACGCCCATCACGGGCGCCATCATTTCGAGGAGCGACGGGTCGTACGTCGCGGCCATGTGCGTCGCAGGGAGCCTGACGCTCGTCGGCTCTTGCTTCAACGCGGCGGCGTGGTGGGTCGTCAGTCGGGAGAAGGGGCGGTTCTGGGTGTAGTAGAGCGGCGAGGCAGTGTTAGTCGCTGTAACGAGACGAGCTACGCCGGACGGATGCCCTCGCTGGCTGGCAAGAGCTGCGACGTCTCGAGCGAGGTGTGCGCTTTGACCTCTGTTCGGCGGGCTCATTCTCTTCGTCCTGGTCGCCTGCTTCGACGTCGCTATGTGTACACGTTGTGCGCGTCCTGTACGACCACCGCTCAGCAGAAGCCGCGGCTTGCGCTTGCTCTCCGCCTCGCCTCGTGCGGAGAACCAGCTGTGGGGCTCTCGCTCTGCTCCAAACTTGCTCAGCTCGCCGCGCAGCGATGCCGACCGCCTCCAGCCAGCTCTGCGACGTCCTCTCGAGCACAACAAGCGGCCTCGAGCGATGCGCGGCGCACCGTGAGCCGCCGCTCGCCCACCTCGCCTCCCATCAATTCTGCGGCCCTCCCTCGCCCGCACGCCCTCGGCCCGCTGTGCCCGGCTGCACAAGCCATCCACAACCTGCTGCGAGTGCGTCACTGCACCGGCCACCGCTCGCACGGCCTGCGCCAGGCTCCACGAGCTGAGAGAGGTCGGCGAGCGAGCCCGAGCTGCCGAAGCTCGGCTTAAAGGTGGAATGCGGGGTCGGACAAGCGGCGCACTGACTTCAGCCATGCAGAGCTCTTCCACCCTCCCCCTCGCACCACCTGCACGACCGACACGCGCGCCGCTCGATGGCCGACGCTCCCCGCTCCTCCTGGGCCGCCGACGAGACGACGCCCGTCCACTCGCCCTCGCCCTCGACCGCCGTCTCGCGCACCCCGACACTCGTCGACTTGCCTGCGCATGGCCTGACGGCGGTCCTCGCAGACGACCTGGGCAAGGCGCGCGATGACGCTGTCGAGGACGACGACGACGAGCACCTCGCCATGGCCAAGAAGCGCCATCATGCGCACCCTCACCACCTGCCGCACCCGCACCTCCCTCCCCACCCGCACCAGCACCTCGAGCAGTACCTGCCGACCGATTTCGAGACGACCGACCAGGTGGCGCTGGAGAAGGAGGCGGCGCGACGAGCGGCGAGCGAGGGTGGCGACGCCGAGAAGGGCCTGGTGGACGGCATCGCAGCTGCGCCGCCAGCCGACGACTATCCTGATGGAGGACTCGAAGCATGGCTGTGCGCGCAGCTTCCTCGTTCATGCGTCGTCGTCGAGTTGGTGATCGTGAAACTGACCTTGCGCTCGCGCCTACTGCCGCAGGGTCGTCGCCGGCGCCTGGTGCATCTCGTTCACGGCGTTCGGCTACCCGAATTCTTTCGGCGTGCTCCTGAGCTACCTCCTCCAGAACAACCTGTCGGACCACTCGTGCGTCGGCGCCTTTCCCCCTCGAATCTCTTCCCGGCCCACGAGCTCACTCTTCCCGCCTCTTGTGCCGCAGCGAGTCGGACCTCGCGTGGATCGGCGCCTTCCAGATTGCCGCCAACCTCTTCTGCGCCGTGTTCGCCGGCAAGGCGTTCGATGCCGGCTACGTCAAGCACCTCCTGTTCGCCGGCCTCGTCATCTACACGGCCGGCCTCTTTGGCCTGTCGTTCGCGACCGAGTACTGGCAGATCTTCTTGAGCCAAGGTCTGGCAAGTGGCGTGCGTCCTCCTCGTCTCTCTCGAGTCGGACGAGCCGAGCCAGAGGACGGTGGCCTGACTTTCTCGTTCCTCTCGCAGCTCGCCTCGGGCCTCACCTTCTTGCCGGCGTGCTCGGCCGTCTCGCACTGGTTCAAGCGCAAGCGCATGTTCGCCATGGGCGTCCTCGCGACGGGCTCGTCCGTCCCTTCTGCCTCGCTCCCTCCCTCGACCTCGTCTCGCGCACTGACCTCCCCTGCACGCCCGTCGACAGATCTCTCGGCGGCGTTATGTACCCAGCAGCGCTGCAAAGGCTCATCCGCACGGTCGGCTGGGGCTGGGCGATCCGTGCCGTCGGCTTCATCAACTTTGGCATGATCCTGTTCGCCTGCTTCACGGTCAAGACGCGCCTGCCGCCTCGGCCTGCGGGCAAGTTCCTCGACTTTGGCGTCTTCGTCGGTCAGGCCAACCTCGGCTACACGCTGTACGTCGCCGGCGCTGCGACGGTCTGGCTCGGTGCGTCCTCCTCTCCTCCCTCGGCGACGGACGAGCAGCGAGGTCCGAGCGCTCTCCTCCTCGGCGAACACGAGCTCACACTTCACTCGCGCCAGGCCTCTACACGCCCCTGTTCTACTCGGAGCAGTACGCGCTCGCCAACAACGTCACCGAGGACATCGCGTTCTACTCGCTCTCGATCCTCAACGCCGCGTCCGTCTTTGGCCGCACGATCCCGACTGTGCGTCCTGCTCTTTCCTCCACTCTGGACCTGGAGCTCGAGGCCTGACGTGTCGCACCCCCTTGCAGTACTTTGCCGACTCGTACGGGCCTCTAAACGTCCTCGTCCCGTTTACGACCGTCGCCGGCGTCCTCCTGTTCTGCTGGATCCCGGCGCTCAAGAACGACGCCGGCACGGTCGTGTGGAGCCTGTGCTTCGGGTGCGCCCAAGGCGCGTTCGTCGCGCTCCTGCCTGCGTGAGTTCGCGTCTCTCTTTCCTCCCTCGAGCCTCGAGCCGCGAGTTGAGAAGGCTCTCGTTGGCGGACTTGGACTGACACTCGGTTCTCCTACAGCGCTACTGCAGCCCTCACCGACGACATGCGCACGGTCGGTATCCGGATGGTGAGCCGCGACCGTCCTCCTCGTCTCGACGCGGCGCCGCCCTGACCTTCTTGCTCTCGCGCAACAGGCCATGGCTTTCCTCATGCAGAGCGGCGCAGCTCTCGTCGGCACGCCCATCGCCGGCTACATCATCTCGGAGGCAAAGGGACCGAGTGGCTCGTACGTCGGCGCGGCTGTCTACTCCGGCGTGGTCGTGCTCGCCGGGTGCGGGCTCGTCCTGTCGGCGCGCATGGGGGTCGCGAGGCGGCGGTCGACGCCATGGGTTTGAGCGAGGCGGAGCGCGTAGACGAGCTAGACGGCGTGCAACCATAGATCTCTCGCAGCTCGCGTTCCGAAGCGCAGCCTCTCAGGCCGGTCGAGGAGGAGCGGACGGCCACCTCTGCAGGAGACAGGCCGGGATCTCCCTGCTGTACGGAGCAAGCTGTCACAGCTGCAAAGAGCACGTCTACAAGCCTCAGAAGCCGAGTTGAGGAAAGCCCACGTGCCGCTCCGCGGGCGGCGAGAGGTCCGACCTTCTTCTGCCCCGACCTCCGCGTCGTCTGCAGCTCTGGGCGGCAGGCTACAAGCTGTACCGCCACGAGCACCTATCGCGACACCTCGACTAGCCGCCGCATGTCCACGAGCCGACGCTAGCCCGCCATCCACCTCGCCTCCCTCGGCACCTCCTCGCCAAGGCGGTCCCTCGCCGCGATGAGCGCACCACACGACCCGACCAACGCGCACGCCGTCGCTGGACCTTCTCGCGTCTCGCACACGCACCACCCGCACGCCCGACAAGCCCCAGGACCGAGATCCGCCTCGTCCCACCCCGCACCTCCGTCGACCCACTCTGCCAGCTCGGGCGCAGGGCCACCGCCTGCGCGCAGGCCGCCACCGACACGCCGAGCCGACGGTCCGCTCATCGTGCCTACCGTCGTCGCGGTCGACGGCGTGCGCGAGGTCCCAGGCGCGTTCGAGCACTGCGAGGTCGACGACCTCATCACGCTCATAGGTGCGCCCCGCTCCCTCTGCCTTGCGTGCGGGACGGCCACTGACTTTGCCTGCGAGTACAGCATCGATGCTCGACAAACTGCGTGAACATAACGACCGCATCCCGCTCACGCCAAACTCGCTCACGCGGTTCCACTCGCGCGCGCCGCCCAACATCTCGGTCCGCGACTACCTCGTCCGAATAGCCAAGTTCACCAACGTCGAGGCGTGTTGCCTCCTCATCCTCCTGCCCTACGTCGACAAGGGTTCGTCCCGTCCCCCTCCCTCGCCTCGAGCGCCTTCCTCCCCCGTCCCTAGCTGACCTCTTTCGCCCTCGCAGTCTGCGCCCGCCTGCCAACCTTCACCGTCTCGTCCCTCACCGTCCACCGCTTCATCATCGCCGCCATCAGCGTCGGGAGCAAGGCGCTCAGCGACGCCTTCTGCACAAACGGGCGGTACGCGCGCGTCGGAGGCGTGAGCGTCGTCGAGATGAACCTGCTCGAGAAGGAGTTCTGCGAGGCGCTCGACTGGCGGTTGACGGTGCGTCTCTCCTTCCTCTCTCTCGCGGACGTGCCAAAGAGGTGCCAAGGCCACCGATTGACGACTCGCCGTCGCAGACCTCGGGACCCGTCCTCGCGCACTACTACACGTCGCTCGTCAACGCCCACCCGCAGTACCGCCTCTCGACCGCCCCTCTCCCTACACCTCCTCCACCTCCCGCAATCGAGATCCCGCCTCCTGCTTCGCCGCTCGACCCTCTCTCGCCAGTCGCCCTCGCCCACCCTCCTCCCTCCCTCTTCACGGTCATGGACGTCGACGTCGACCCGTCCACCGCCGACGCCGCCTTCAACGGGCATACCTCGAGCAGCAAAAGCGCGCCAGGCGCCGCACCCGTCGACCGCTCGTCCCCTTCTCCCCCATACCCCTCTTCCCGCCCCTCGTCTTCCTCCCCGAGTTCGTCCGACGTCTCGCCCTCGTCCGGCTCGGCCCTGTCCATCTCGAACCCGCACTCGCTCGTCAATTCTCCAGACCGACAACGCGCGCAACGAGGCCGCGCCGTCGAACGGTCGGCCGCCGGCCCCGCAGGCCCTGCAGCAGGGGCGGGAGCGCCGCCGCCGCCGCCGCCGATGGAGGGCCCGCCGCTCGTTCGCCCGGCGTTCCGCGCAGCCGCTTCGGCGTCGAACCTGCCCTCGCCCGCTCGCGGCGCCGACGTCCCGCCGCCGCCGCCGGGCGTCAATGGGAGCGCGCTCGGGCTCGCGCTCGCGACGGGCGCGCCAGCGCACTCGCGTACAGCGAGCGCGGGGGGCAGAGCTGGTGCAGGAGCTGGAGCAGGAGCGGGAGCGGGAGCGGACGAGGGCATGGTCGCGCCGCTGTCGCCGGCGAAGCGACCTCGAGGAGATTCGCCGGCCGGAGCAGGAGCCGCCGGGGCAGCAGGGGCAGCGCCAGGCGCAGGAGCCCTGCCGAGGTTCCTCCCGAGCCCGAGATTGAGCGGGGCTGGGGCCGAGACGGCGGCGGCGGGTCGGCGAGGCGTCGAGGCGGTCATGGGTGAGGAGGCGCCCTGGGCGCAAGGCGGGCGAGCGAGCGAGACGTAGAGTAGAGGTGCGGGCCGCGAGGGCTCTGCTGTATCGATCTTTTCACCGTGCACCGACTGCGAGGTGCGCTCGGCCAGAGAAGCTTTGGAGAGGAGAAGAGGCCGCCTCGAGCTTTCGAGCTTTCCGGACCGGCTCTCGCTCTCGCCGAGAGGACTCGCTCGCTCGACGCGAGAAGAGAGGGCACGTCGGGCATAGAACTTGCACGTCGTCGAGCAAAATGTGGGGGGTGTACAGCTTGTGATCGTGAGAAGGAATGGAAGGAAAGGTGGATGCGGTCGAGGATGGGCAAGGCGGTCGACGGTCGAGCTGGTGGAGGGAAAGGCCGTCAATCGTCGTCACGAGGTGGAGAAGAAAAAGAGAGAAGCTCGTGCGCACCTCGGCTACCACACGCGCGGGCCCTTCTTCTTCGTCTTGCCCTGTGCCGGCTCGGCGCCGCCGACGACCTCGTCCCACGCCTTCTGCGCCTTGCCCATGGCCAAGTCCCACGCGAGCCCGCTCAGGCCTCCACCGCCGCCACTGCTGCCCTTCTTCCCCCCCTCGTCGCCATGCGCAAGGCCCGCCGCCGCCCGCTTGGCCGTGCGCTTGAGCGTCTCCTGCGCGCCGCCGGCGCCCGGGTTGAGGAACTCGAGCACGCTGCCCATGGCGTTCTGGACAAAGTCCTCGGCCTGCGTGTCGCGGCCCGAGTCCCACGAGCCCGCGTCGTTGGCGGGCGCGGCCGTCTTGCGGCGCGACGACGACGATAACGACGAGCGCTTCTGCGCGCGCGAGCGGGCCGCCGACGACGCGCCGGACCCGGCGCCGAAGCTGTCGCCAAAGTAGTAACCGGCGCCCTTGCGCCCGAGCGAGTAGATGCCGCGGCCGGCCATGGTGGCCCACTTGGCCGCGTCCTGCGCGCCGCCGACGGCGCCCTTGTCGGTCCCGACGCCCTGGTACGCCATGTAGGCCGCCGTGCCGAGTGCGCCGAGTGCGCCCCACTTGGCGACGAACACGCTCGTGCGCAGGCCGAAGCGGACCCACGACACGAACGACGAGAACGCGGTCCACGCCGCGAGGAGCGAGAGGACGAGGGGGAGGAGCTGCGACGGGTGGTCCCGCAGCGAGGCGAGGTCGGCCGACGCGAGGGTGTACAGCGGGTCGGACACTGCGGTGGGCAGGAACCGGCTCGCCACGTCGAGGATGGCGAACAGCGGGTTGAACGAGTCGGACATGGTCGCCTCGGGGCGAGTTGCGGCGAGGGCGAGGTGGTGTGCGGCGGGGCTCTGGTGCTTCTTGGGCACTGTTTGAGCTCGTGCAGCAGTCGCTGGGCGGAGTGCGAGCTGCGGGTGGAGAGCGAGAGCGAGAGAGAGACTGCCCTCCCGCGATGAGAGCGGTGACGCCCAAGTCCAGGTCTCGCTTTTTCTCTCGGCTGCGCTGGCGACGCATCTCGACGAGTGCTAGAGTTGCAGAGACTATGCAAGACTGTCTACACGAGGGCGAGTCCGGCATCATCGCGCCTGGAACGTTCGGCTCCACAGGAAAGCCTCGCTCAGGAGCAGCTCCGTGTCCTTGTCGGTCCAGTCTTGCGTCGGTAGCGACTGCAGGAAGATGATGATGGACTGCGCGCCGAGGAGGTCGAGGTCTAGTCAGGTCTGGGCACCTCGAGAGAGGACGCCGAGCGGACGAGGCGAGGGGAACGGGCGGCGCACCTGAAAGTCCATCTCGCGCAGCGTGTCGCTCCACCGCACGAGGAACGCCAAGCACACGTACAGGTGGAACTCAGAAAAGGCGTCGCCGCCCTCGGCCTGCGGGCGGCGGACAAGGAGGTGAGCTCGCGTGCTCGACTGCGCTCGAGACTGGCGGCGCGACGAGGAGTGGAAGAGAGAGAGAGGCGGACGCACGAGGTACGTGTCCCACATGCGCACGATGTTCTTCACGCTCAACTCGCGCATGAGGAGGCAGTTCATCCACCGGAACGCAAACTGGATGAACTCGACGCCTTGCTCCTTGAGGTGCGCGGCGAGCGGCGCTGCAGGCGATGCCGAAGAGGCGTCAATCCTCGTCGCCAGGCGCTCCAGCCGCTCCGGACACGTCGCAGGGACGAGCCCGAGGCGACGAGGCTGAGAAGAGGGAACTGAGGGCGACGCACCATCGACGCGCGCGCACAGACCGTCCATCTTCTTGACGAGGCGCTGGATGCCCGGCTGGGCAAAGATGTAGTTGTCCTGGATGCCGTCGAGGAGCTTGGACAGGCACCAGAACGAGTCGGCCTCGAGGGCTTCGAGGACCGAGGGCGCGAGCGTCGACACGTCGAAAGTTTCCGGGTCGGCGTCTGCAGGCAGTCGAGGCGTGAGTAGGTGCGACTCGAGCAAGGTATCGGCTCGCCTCAAGTGCCCAGGCGGTACGAGAGGACAAGTCGAGAGAGGCGAGAGGAAGCGCGCCGACGCACCGATGTAGCTCTGGAGGAAGACCTGGAAGAACGGCGTGACGAGGTCGTTGATGCCCTGGACGTAGCCGCTCGCCGGGTGCCGGATCGCCCATACGTACAGGACCCGCTCCAAGCTGCGCTGCGTCGGCTCGGCCATCCACAACTTGACGCCCGGCCGCGTGCGGGGCACGTCGATGCTGATCTGGTGCCAAATGGGCCCGTCGAGGCCGGTGACGCCGCGCGAGAAGGCCTGGCGCACGAGCTGGGCGTACTCGGAGCGCTTGCGGGCGAGGGTCGTGGCGCGTCGAGAGAGGGGTGCCGGGAGGTAGCCCTGCGAGAGCGTCGGCGAGGGAGAAGAGAAGGTCAGTCCTGCTCTCGACGACGACGCCGCGCTCGGGAGGTGGAGGAAGTGGGACGCACGAGGAGCAACTGCCACACCATGGTCCTCAGCTCGTCGGGGACACCGCTCCATGCGAGCTTCCTCAACTCGCCGAGGTCGACATTGTCGCTCTCGAGCACGTCGAGGAATTTGCGCCTGCGGCGCTTCTCGCGCCCGCGCTCGCCCTCGTCGTCCGGGTTGGGCGGCGGCGCGTCAAACTCGACGATGGACGGGTCGGTCGACGACAGGGCCGGCGCGTCGAGCTGGACGTAGCCACGCGTCGGGTCGTCGTCGTCGTCGTCCGAGGCGGCGCCGTTCGGGTTGGGCGACGCGTCGACGACGGACGAGATCGAGGCGCGGTGAGCGGCAGAGGAAGCGGCCACGGGAGGAGCTGGTGGTGGGGCGAACCAGGTGGTCTTGAGTCGGTCGAGAACGTGCGCCGGGTCTGTGCGAGTTGCGCCAGATCGTCAAGGTCAGTCTCACTCGACATGTGGACGCATACAGGCCAAGAGGGACGTAGCAAACGCACCCTTGACGAGGTCGTCGACGTCTCGCCGGATCGCCCGCCGGCACTGCTCCTTTGCCCACCCTTCTCCTCGCTCTTCTCGTTCCCGCTCGGCCTGCTTCGACGCCTCCTTGTCCTCTGCGACCGCCGCCTCACTCGCCGGCGCCATCTTCTCGGGCTCATCGACGACCTCGCCCGCACCGAGCTCCGACGACCGCCGCTCGAGGCTCCTGCGCTTCTCCTCGGCGCGCACGACCTTGTCCGCCTCCTCCTGGACACGACTCGCGCCCGCGAGGTAGCTCGCCGCGCGCTGCGGCTGCGGCAAGGGCCCGGGGCTCGGGCGCGCACGGCCGCTGAGCGCGGCGGCGACGGCTTCGGCGGCCGAGAGGGACGACGAACTCGAGGCGGTGCGGGTCGGTGCGGGCGGGACGCGCGCGCCGCCGAACGGGTTGAAGGACCACGAGGACGACGACGGGGTCGTGGCCGAGGTAGGGGAAGTGGGCGAGGGCGCGGCGGCAGAGGTCGAGGTGGGGAGGGCGCCGGTGGACGAGGGAATGTGGAGCGAGACGCCCGAGATGCGGGCGACGAGGGTCGACTCTGGCTCGTCGTCCGAGTTGGTGTCCCACGGCTCGTCGTCTGCGCCGAGCTCGTCGGCCTGGGCGGCGACGAGGGCGCGCTGGTTGCGGCCGGTCTTGTGCGGCTGGGGCTTGGACGCGGCGGACGAGGACGAGGTGCGGCCGGGCGAGGCTGGACCGGACACGGAGCGGGTGCGGGCCGTGTCGAGGTTGGACGAGCTGCGGCGGTGGTGGTTGGCGAGGAAGCCGGGCGGTGGGGGTGACGCCTCGCCGCGGTCCGTGTGGGTCGAGGACGACGAGGGGGAGCGGGCCGAGTCTGGCGGAGCTTGCGGCGAGCTGCGCGACCACAGCGGCATCGCGAGCTGGCTCTCGAGCCTCGTGGCAGCGGGTTGTCGACAAGGACGAGGAGCGCGAAGTGCGGGGACCGCGACGACGACGGCGGCGACGAGGCCAACACGATCACTCTCGCCTCTGTGTACCTCGCGTGGACGCTCAGGGGCACTGTGATGTCTGCTTGCACTACTCGCTCGCGAAGGACCGGCTTGACGAGGCAGCGAGAGAGCCACTGTCCCTTTGTCGAGCTCGCGCTGGCCTCGCTCATCTCACAGGGCACGGGGGAGGTTCGTTCGACTTGCAGCAGGCTGCTACAGAGTGTGGTCGAGTAGCGCAGGACTGTATGGCACAACAGAGAGCGCGAGGGAGCGAGATTGGCCGGTCGAGGTGGGCTTGAGTCGAGACGAGACGAGCAGCTCTGAGGCTCTTGCTGCCCCGTCGTCTCGCGTCTCGCCCGCCAGAGCCACACAAAAGCACCCGCACAAGTGCAGCACCTCGTCCATACCCCACACATGGCCGCCCCTTCCCCGCTCCAGCAGTCGCACCGCGCACCTCGCTCCGACGCAGGCTCGGAAACTGAGGACGACGACGACCACCTCGCCGCCTCGTCCTCGGCCCAGGGCTCGTCCCAGAAGGACTCGACCACCGTCCAGACCGTCGCCAGCCGCCTCGCCGAACTCGCCTTGATCCCCGAGGTCGACGTCGACCTCGAGCACCTCCACGCCCTCTCGCCAGAGGTCATCTCCAAGCAGGCCACCATCAACATCGGTCCGTCCCTCTCCCTCTTCAACTTGTCCCTGGTGAGCGTGTGCGCGGTCTCGGCGCAGCGCGCAGCAGCTCGCGCCGCCAGGGAAGGCGGCCACGACCCGTCACGCTCGTTCGCCTCTGTTCCCCCGCCCGCCATGCGGCGTCCCGCCAACGTCCCGTTCGAGCAAGGAGACGTGTGCGTGCGGGCAGGACGCTCAGTGGGAGCCGACCTACCGCGGCGGGCAGTGGCACGAGGTCGTCGGGCGGGCGGCGGCGCTCATCTGCGCCGAGGAGCGCACACTCGTCTGTGCGGGTCGACACGCAGCACGACGGCGGTTCCGCCCTTGTCGTGACCTCGCACTGACACCTTGCCCCTCCCTCCCCTTGGTTCTCTCGACCTGCAGGTACTATCGGTGCGCACCGTCTCCCCCTTCCCCGTCCTCCTCGTGTCACCCCGACTCACGCTCTTCTCGTGCCCTGCACAGGTCATGTCGCCCACGGAAAGTCGCAGACCGTCAAGGCCATCTCGGGTGTCCACACCGTCCGCTTCAAGAACGAGCTCGAGCGCAACATCACGATCAAGCTCGGCTACGCCAACGCCAAGGTCCGTCCTCGCGCCCGTCCTCCTCGACGCACACATTCACTGACCCTTCCTTGACGCACGACGCAGATTTACAAGTGCGAGAACCCGAGCTGTGAGCGGCCAGGGAGCTTCCGCTCGTACTCGTCGGACAAGGAGGACCACCCGCCGTGCGAGGTTCCCGGATGCGGCGGCACGATGAAGCTCTTGCGGTGCGTCCCTCGACCCTCTCAGCCTCTCTCCGTGTCGTCGCGACAGGGACTGACTCGACGAGTAACGCCCGCAGCCACGTCTCGTTCGTCGACTGCCCGGGTCACGACATCCTCATGGCCACCATGCTCAACGGCGCCGCCGTCATGGACGCCGCGCTCCTCCTCATCGCCGCCAACGAGTCGTGCCCGCAACCGCAGACGTCCGAGCACCTCGCCGCGATCGAGATCATGAAGCTCAAGCACATCCTCGTCCTCCAGAACAAGGTCGACCTCATCCGCGAGCAGCAGGCCGACGAGCACCACCAGCAGATCCTCCAGTTCGTCAAGGGCACCGTCGCCGACGGCGCCCCGATCGTGCCCATCTCGGCCCAGCTGCGGTACAACATTGACGCGCTCGTCGAGTTCATCGTCAACAAGATCCCGGTCCCCGTGCGCGACTTTGCGACGGCGCCGAAACTCATCGTCATCCGCTCGTTCGACGTCAACAAGCCCGGTGCCGAGGTTCACGAGCTCAAGGGCGGTGTCGCCGGTGGCTCGCTCCTCAAGGGTGTCCTCAAGGTGCGTCCCCCACTCTTTACCTCTCTTCCCACCCACACTCTCTATCGCGAAGCTCACGCTCTCTCTCTCTCACGCCCACAGCTCGGCCAGGAGATCGAGGTCCGCCCGGGTGTCGTGTCCAAGGACGCCGAGGGCAAGATCAACTGCAAGCCGATCCGGAGCAAGATCGTGTCGCTCCTCGCCGAGAAGAACGAGCTCAAGTTTGCCGTCCCCGGTGGCCTGATTGGTGTCGGCACGCGTGAGTCGGCCGGTCCTTCGTGTTTGTCGCTCGAGCAAGAGGAGGAGCAGGACGCGAGGGCGAGAGGGAGGGGCCTGAGCGGGCCGAGCGCGGTCGGGCGAGAGCACGTTCGAGCCGAGCCTGTCCGAGTCGAGAAGGGCCGAGCTCTACTGAGCGACCCTCGTGGCCGCTCTTGACGTGCTCTCACGCAGCCGAGCCGTCTAGAGCGGCTGATCGTCGGCGGTGGTTGGTCGGGCATTTGGGCGAGGAGGGCACGGGCAGATGAGCGCGCTCGACGGCACTCGAGCAGGGCCATCTCGGCTCGGGCTCGTAGCTCTGTGCCGACGCCGGCGACAGCTGCGTCGGCCGGCGGGCAAAGCGCTCACAGCAGCGTCCCTCCCACCCTCTCGAGGACCAACACTAACTCGATCCCTCATTCCCGCAGTCATCGACCCGCAGCTCACTCGTGGCGACCGCCTCGTCGGCCAGGTCCTCGGCAGCAAGGGCTCGTTGCCCTCGATCTACACCGAGATCGAGGTCAACTACTTCCTCCTCCGCCGGCTGCTCGGTGTCAAGACGGACGACAAGAAGCAGACCAAGGTGCAGAAGCTCGCCAAGAACGAGGTCCTCATGATCAACATGTCCGTCCCAGCTCTCTCTCTCTCTCGCTCTCTGTCGCAGGCTCGTCGTGCTCATCGTCAACTTGCCTCCTTCTCCTTGTCCTCCTCCTGCCTCGCCTACTCTGTCCTTCCCTCTCCTTCCTCCTTCGGCAACTCTCCTCTCGCAGTGGCTCGACGTCCGAGGGTGGGCGTGTCCTGTCGGTCAAGGCCGACCTCGCCAAGTGCGTCCTCGCGTCCTCCTTTTCTCGTCCTTCCGCAGCGATTGACGGTCTCACCCCTCCCTCTTCGCCCTCTCCCTCTCTATTTCGTCATGCAGGATCCTCCTCAACACGCCGGCAGCGACCGAGCTCGGCGAGAAGGTCGCCCTCTCGCGCCGCATCGACAAGCACTGGCGCCTCATCGGTGCGTCCCTCTCGCTCGCGCCTTGCCTGCGCCACTCACTGACTCTCTCGCCGTCACACAGGTTGGGGTTCGGTCCGTCGTGGTGCCGAGTTCGACCTCGGCGAGAACTACTGAGCGTGCTCGTCGTCGTCGTCGTCCCCCTCCTCTTTGCCGCAGCTTTCCCTCTCTCCTCGTTCGTCTTGCGCCTCGCCGCACGTGCTTGTAATAGTTACACCCACCCCCGCGCAACCGCTGTATCACCCTACCCTCGTCCATTTGTCGTCGTCGGCCGTCGCACAAGCGAGCGAGGAGGGAGCGTTCTCGGGACTCGCGCACGCTCTTTCGCAGGGTCGCGGCTGTCGCCCCGTGCTCGGTACGGCCTGCAGAAGGTCTGGCGTGCCTCAGGCGTCCTGGCCGAGTCGCCAGCTCGAGGCGAGCCGGACTGTTGCCCGTCGCCGGTTTCGCCGCCCTCTGCTCACCTTTCTCTCTCTCCCTCCTTCCCCTCACTTCTTCTCGGCACCTCCTCGCCGTCGCGCATGCTGCACTTCGAGCCGCCCTCTGCTCGCCCCTCGCTCAGCGAGCCCTCGCCACGCCCTGCGCCCGCGCAGTCGCAGTACCTCCTCGCCGCCGAGCTCGACTCGCACCCCGCACGGTCCTCGTCCATGGGCCGCGACTCGGTCAACCCGCAACCGCCTGCGCCCACCTCGCGCATCCCGACTGCTGCAGGCGGCACGAGCCGCATGCAGGCGCGCGACCCGACCCTCGGAGCGAGTGCGTCCCCACCTCCCCTCCTCCTTCTCCCCTCGCGCGTTCGCTGACCCTCTCGCCCGCGCAGCTTCCGACGTCCACTCGTTCGAGAGCTCGATCGACCCGACTGCTCCTCGTCCGCCACCCCGCATGCGCGCCGCCTCGACCGGCGCCGGCGTGCGCGCCGTCGGCTCCTCGTCCGACCTCGACCCGTCGCCTTCGTTCAGCGGCCTGCCCTCGTCGCGCTCGGTCTCGCTCGGGCAGGGCCTCGCCGACATGCAGGGCAAGGGCAAGGGCCAGCGGCCCGCGACGACAATCGCGGCGGCAGGAGGCGGGCCGGCGCCGGCCTCGGCCACGCCGCCGGTCGAGCCGTTCTCGTACGCCTCGACGGCTCCCGCGGGCACCGTCACCTCGCCTCCTCTTCGTGCGTGGGTCGACCAGCAGGTGCACGAGCTCGACGGCGCCCCGTTCAGCCGCGTCACGACGGCGCCCGCCTTCGCCGCCGCCGAGCGCGAGTCTCGCAAGGTGCCGCTCGGGCCTGTCATCGCGCCGCCGCACCTTCCGCCGCTCGTCAAGGACCTCACCGGCCTGACGGCATACGCCAACTGGGACGTGTCGAACGATGTCGAGTGGAGCCTCGGCAAGGTCGTCGGGCCGGCGGCGCTGCATGAGGTCGTGAGGGACCCGGGTGCGTCCCACGCTCTCCTTCCCTCCTTCTGCCCCATTAGTCCCTGCCACCAACTCTCGTGCGACCCACAGAGGCGTTCCAGTCGTTCCGCAACTTCATCGCCGCCACGAGCAGCGACGAGTCGGCGCCGTTCCTCCTCGATCTGTACCGCGACCTGTCGGCCTTCTCGCACGTGTGCACGACCCTGCGCCTCTCTTCGTCGTGCATCTCGTCGACCTACCTCCTCAAGACGTCGCCGTCGCGCCTCGCGCTCCCGATCTCGCTGCGTGGACCCGTCCTCGAGTGCCTGTACGACTCGGCCGCCGTCGGCCACCCGCTCCTCGAGCCCCTCCAGGCCCTGCACGCCGACATCTACACCAAGCACTTCCAGCCGTTCGTCCAGCAGAAGCTCGTCGAGCAGGTCGTCGCGCGCCTCGCGAGCTGGAAGGCCGGCCTCGGCTGGACCGGCAAAGGCGGTCCGAGCGGCGGCGGCGGCGGCGGCGGCATGGGCCTCTCGATGGCGTCGACCGACGGCCTCGCCGAGTGCTACTGCCTCACCGACCCGAACCAGCGCGACAACCCGATCACGCTCGCGAGCGAGGGCTTCGTCGACTTGACCGGGTACCCGCTCAAGCTCGTCATCGGGCGCAACTGCCGCTTCCTCCAGGGCCCGGGCACGTCGCCCGAGAGCGTCAAGCGCCTGCACGACGCGCTCGCCGAGGGCAGGAACGTCACGTCGCTCATCTTCAATTGTGCGTCCCTCCTTCCTCCTTCTCGCTCTCGGCCGTCGAGAACATGCGGCTCACCTCGCCTCGACTTGCCCACAGACCGCGCCGACGGCTCCGCCTTCGCCAACCTCCTGTGCATGGCGCCGCTCAAGGACGACAAGGGCGTCGTGCGGCATTTCATCGGTGCGCTCGGACCCCTCCTCTCTTCTCCTCGTCAGGCGTGCAGGACTCATCCTCGTCGGCCTCGCGGTCCCTTTCCTCTCGCAGGCGGCCAGATTGACGTCACCGGCGCCCTCAACGCCCTCGTCCAGTCGCCCTCGCTCGCGGCGCACCCCTCGCTGTGGCTGCACGCAGCCTCGCCCCCGTCGCCCTCGTCCACCTCGGTCGCGCTCGCCCCGTCCTTCACGCCGCTCGTCCAGGCGCAGATGGCCCGTCTCACGACCGTCTCGCGCCAGACGGGCGTCACGAGCGGCGACGCCATCCGCGAGCTCGGCACGGCGACGCTCGGCACCGGCGCCGGCGGCTCGCCGACGCAGCTCTCGCCGCGCAGTGCGCAGGCGCCGAGCCCGCCTGTCGAGGACAAGAAGCGCAAGGGCCCGTTCGGGTTCCTCGGCAAGGCGAGGAAGAGCACGTCGACGTTGAGCATCCGCCGGTCGTCGCTCGAGAGCACGGCGGCGGGTGGTGACGAGACGCCGCGCGAGTCGGCTGCGGCCAAGGGCCTCGGGGACGGGCTTGACGGCGGCGGGTCGAGCGCGAGGCAGGAGAAGCGTGGGAGCGTCGGCGGCGAGAGCGGTGGGTCGGAGCAGGAGGAGGTGGACGCGCTCAACGAGTCGCTCATGGTGCGTCGCCTCGTTTCTCTCTTCCACCCTCTCCTTCGCGTCGTAGGGATGCTCTCGAGCCTGCTCTCACCTCGTTCGACGCGACTGACCCTAGCCCTCGATCCTGTCAAGCAGCACAACGGCCTCCGAGCCTTCGAGCAGACGTACAGCCGGGTCGCACTCGTCGAGCGCTCGACGGGCGACATCCTCTACACGACGCCCGAGCTTGTCGAGTACTGCGGTCCGTCTTCGCCCCTTCTTTCTCCTCCCGCTCGACCTTCCCAAACCTGACCGAGTTCCCCTTCTCTCGCAGGCCTGCCCGGCTCGTCGCACCACGAGCTCCACTCGACCTCGTTCATCAAGATCCTCGTCTCGTCTTCTGCGTCTCGTACCTCGGCGGCGTTGTACGGCGGCGGCGGCGGCGGCGATGCAGCGTCGCTGTCGACCTCGATGGCGGCCGACGAGGAGAAGGACATGACGCGCCGCCTGCGCCGCAACGTGCGTCTCGCGGTCGAGCAGGGCCAAGGGTGGACGGGCCTGGTCGGTCTGCAGCCCGTCGCGAAGAAGCTCTTGTGCGTCCCTCGCTCGCCTCCTTCCCTCCTTCGCCCTCGAACTCGTTCACTCACGCACCGACGACGTTCCCGCAGCGGCCGCAGCAAGCACGGCGAGCCTCTCGTGCGCGATGCCGTGCTCCACCTCACGTCGCTGTGCAACAAGGAGGGCAAGGTCGAGGCGCTCGTGGCCGTGTGCGTCCCCTCCTTCAACGTCGTCTCGCGCACCTCGTCCCTGACCTCGTGTCTCTCTCGACCCGCAGGTTCGGCTGAGCTGGGCATGACGGTTGTGCGAGGGGGCGAGGGAGGTCGGGCTTGAGGAGGCAGTGCGTCGTCGAGCTGCGGCGCGAGGTTGAAACGTTTGATTCGCTTTTCTCGCTCTCTCGTTCTCTCTCTCGCCTGCGCTTGTGGACGGAGAGACTATGCGAGTTGCAGACGGTGTACGAGAGACATGCAAGGTATGCGAGGAGCGAGGTATGAAAGTGTCCACGAGGAGGGGCTGAAAGAGGGGTTCGAGCGCGAGAGAAGGCGAATCACAAACCCTTGGACGAAGGAGGGGCGGCCGGCGCCCCGACCTTGGGGAGGGCTTTGGTCGGCTTCCTGCAGGTGTGCGAGTCGTCAGTCTCGCTCAGGATGCACCGGATGGGCGGGGTCGAGGAGGGAGGAGGGACGAACTTGGAGATCTTGACGAGGCCGGCTTTGACGAGCTTCGAGACAAACAAGCCGACGCGGTCCGACTCGGGCAGGGCGCCCTTGGCGACCAACGCTATATCCTTTGCGACGTGGAGCCGGTACCTGTTGGGCGTCACCTTGACCACGCGGTGGTCGGCGCCGCGCTCCTTCAGGTCGGCAAGGACGTTCTGGATGGCGAGCTTGTGCGACCGATAGACGAGCGGCTCTGCGGATGATCTCATCAGTGACTTGACGTATGGAGAGAGAGAGAGACGAGAGGGCGGATCGAGGGACGCACTCTTGGTGAGCGACCCTTTGGGAGCTTTGCGCAGGGGCGGGTGGTCGGTCGACGTCTCGGCAGCGGCGAACGCGCTCTGCCACGAGTCGAGAACGACGCTCGGGTCGACGACGAGTGCCGAGGGGGCTTGAGCGACAGGCGCCGAGGGCGGCTGAGCGACACGTGCTGCGGGCGAAGCGACGACAGGTGGCGAGGGCCGGTCGACGTCTGCTGCCGAGACGGCTTTGACGAGAGCTAGCGACGGCTGGACGGCGACGATCATGGCGGTCTGGACCTTGGCGGGCGCGACGACCGGCGACACGGCACGCTTTGGCGCAACCGGCTTGAGGAAGTCGCGCTTGACGAGCGGGACGAGGAAGTCGAGGACGGCTTGGCGCCCGTTGGCGAGAAAGAGGGCACCGAGGTGCGCCTCCCACGCGTCGGCGGCGGCGTCGTTCGAGCACGAGCCCTTGCCGCCGCAGCACGACCTGCCCGACCAGTGGACGAGCTTGAACTCCTTGGCGAGCACGGCGCCGTGCGCGTTGCTGAGCAAGTGCCCGCTCCTGCAGGAGGGCGATTCGAACCTGTCAGTCACTCGCTCGCTTGTGCGAGACCGGACGAAGAGAGAACGTGGGACGCACTTGGCGCCAATCGTTCCGAGGATCTTTGAGCCCTTGCCCCTCGCGGCGAGGAGGACGAGCGTCTGCGAGACGACGACGTCCCAGATGCGGTCGCCGAGGAACTCGAGGACCTCGGGGTGGTACGCCGAGCTGAACACCGGGTCGAGCCCGTTCGACTTGCGGCCGGCGAGGAGGTCGACGAGGCGGTGGTCGAGGATCTTGGGGAACGCCGTCGGCACCTTCTTGCCGAGCGCGCTGCGCACCCTCGCGAGCGGGTCGTACTCGATGACCTTGGCCGTCTTCGACTCGCGCTGGAGGAACGGGATCTTGCCGGCTCGACCGGGTGACGAGCAGCTCGAGGACGAGGAGCGCGGCGGCGAGTCGAGGTCGAGCGCCGAGGCGAGGCGGACGGGTGTGCTGGACAGGAGGCGGGTGCGGGCAAGACGGGCAAGAGGCACTCGACTGTTGGGCGCGCGGTCGTGACGGTCGAGGCGGCCGAGGGCGGGTGGGGCGGCGTGGGCGAGGGGAGCGAAGGCGGGACGCAGGCGCGAGGCGAGTAGACTGAGCATGGTCTAGTGCCCTCTGCTGCTGCTGCCAGGGTCCAGCTGGACCCGCCCGGCGAGTGAACGAGGCGGGAGAGAGCGCGGGGTTGATGCGAGCTGATGAAGACGAGGCAACAAAGGAGTCTCGCGACGTCGCGCACAGCCTCTGCAGCACTCGCCGAGTCCTGCCAGGCGCGAGGCCGACAGCATGAACGCCCGCGGCGACCGAGAGAACTCAGAGCGCGGCGAGTGCGGCCCACGAATCGCTCGCTCGCCTCGACTGAAAGCTCTCGTCGCTCGCTCTCGCTCGCCGACAGAGCCAGATCGAAGCGAACAACTGCCTTGCCACCCTCCCAGCAGCCAGCCCCTCGCTACGAAAGGAGGTGTTTCGTACAGCCGCTCGACAACATCACCCTGGACCCCCTCGACCCCACTTCTCCGTTCAGGTTCTTGAGCACGGGCGACGCGCTTAGAACTTGAGGAGGTGCGGGAACTGGCCCTTGCTGAGGCCGAACGTGGCGCCGAGGTACTTGGCGAGCTGTGGGTGGGCGGGCGAGCGAGAGAGAGGAGAGGAAAGCGAGAAGGTCAGGACGAGGCTCGGGCGGCGAGGTGCGAGTCGGTCGACGCGCAGCCGGCTGGACAGCGCGACGAGCAGAAAACGAGAGCGTGAGACGCACGTTCGGGGTCTGGGCAACGGCGGCGAGGATGGCCTTGTCGACCGTCTTCTGGTCGGCAGCCTTCTCGGCGGGGAACTGCTTCTTCTCCTCGCCGTCCTTGAAGAACTCGCCCTCCTTGGCCGAGCGCGACGACGACTTGTCCTTCGAGAAGTAGGCGTCGTTGAACTTGGCGTCGAGCTGTCGCGGGGGCAGGATCGGGTCAGGGTCGAGGTTCGAGCGCGAGGGAGAGGGAGGGAAGGGGGACGAGGGCGCACCTGGAACGAGCCGAGGTCAACCTTGGTCGAGGTCGCGATGACGTACGCCTGGTTGACGCGGCGGAGCGGGACTGTGAGAGGGTGAGGGAGGAGGAAGAGAGAGTCAGTCTCGGAACTTGAACTTGGGCCGGCTCTCACGCCCTCCCGACGGCGCCAGAGGCCTCGAATCGCAGCGGAATCGACTGGGGAACTCACCGCCGTTGACCTTGAACGGCCCGGTGACGATCAAAAGCCCCGAGGGGAGCTGACCGAGGCAGACGACGCGCTTGCCTGCGAGAAGGACGAGGTGGGGGTCAGTTCTCGGGTCCCGGTTGCTCGCCCGCCGCGCGCCTCGACGATGCCGTTCCGCCTCTCGATACGCCTCGAGCACAGGGAAGGTGGGACTGACCGCGGAAGCGACCGGCGAGGAGGATGAGGACGGTGCCCGGGGTGATGGACGCGCGGAGCTTGGTCGGCTTGATCGACTTGCGCGACGCCTTGGGCTTGCGGACGTCGTCGGCCGGGTAGTAGGCCGTCTCCTCCTTGGCCTCGGCCTTGTCCGAAGGGGCAGCGGCCTTGTGCTCACGCTTGTAAAGCCCCTTCTTCGAGTACAGCTTCGAGCGCGAGAGCTTGCCGATGTACGGCGAGACGTCGGTGTTGCGAGCCATTACTGCTCGGCGTGGACGTCGTGGTGACGGGTACAGGCGGACCGGCGGGCGGGGCGAGACGAGGAGGCGAGGGGCGATTGGCGACGGCGGGAGGAGGAAGGAGGGGAGCGCGGTCACGTCGCGAGGTCGGCGGTGTCGAGAGGTCGGGCGGAGGCGGTGAAGAGTATGCGGTACAGGGAGGGCGAGACAGTCAGTACGGCGAGTCGAGAGAGAGGGAGCGAGTGCGCAACTGCTGGTGGCCGTGACTGCCGCCCGCCTCGCCAACCGCAGCGTCGTTCCACCACCGCACGAGGACGGCTTGCCCGTGTGGCCGGTCCAAAGGTGCGGCATGACGGCGGTTCAACGTCTGACGCGACCAGGGGTGCGAGGGAGGCTCGTGGCGAGGCGGTGGGGGTCAAACTCGTGGTCGAGCTCGTGGTCGAGGGAGGGCGGGTTCGAGTCGAGGTGGCCCGGCGGGAGGGCGGTCGAGGGATGTAGGGTTGGGCGGGGTGTGCGGACAGGATCACGGTGTGTGGATTGAGCGTACGAGCAAGTTAGACGACGGGCGAGGGCGCGAGAGAAGGGAGGAGGTTGGCTCGGGGCGACGCACTCGGCGGCGGCCACGAGAGTCTCGGGGGGGGCAAACTCGACCACTCGAACTCGCTCCGTCCTCTGGCTTGTCCTCTGGATCACGCATCGCTTTTCCCGCCCCTAGTTGCTCAGATGGCTACCCCCCGTACCAGTCAGTCCCCGCCCCCGTCCGCCCCCTCCCTCTCGTCGCCAACCTCCCAGCCAGCCAGCCCGGACCACACCCTCCTCCCTCGACTCCGACCCGTCCACCACCTCGCCAGCCGGCCCTTTTCGCAGGGCCCGACCACCACCCTTGGCCCTCCCAGCCATGCCCGCACTCGAACGAGCGAGCTGACCTCGTCGTAACGATCCCACCCTCGCCCCTCCCCTCGCACCACTCGCACTCGTCTCTCTCTCGCAGACCTCCCCTGGGGCCTCAACAAGGGCCACCCGACCACGGTCATCCCCAAGGTCGCCAAGCCCTCGAACCGCAAGGGCAGGCAGTCGGCCCGCTCGGCCTTTGTCAAGTCGATCGTCCGCGAGGTGCGTCCTCTCTGACTCTCTCTCTCGCGCACGCGCCGGACCCTCGAACTGACTCGCGTTCTGCGACAGGTTGCCGGCTTCGCCCCGTACGAGCGTCGCGTTATGGAGCTGATCCGCAACTCCAAGGTCCGTCCCTTCCTCCCTCCCCTCTCGTCGAGCTGCACCGACGACGGCGAGCTGACCCTCCCCCTCGCCCCTCCACAGGACAAGAAGGCTCGCAAGCTGACCAAGAAGCGCGTACGTCTGTGCCCCTCGAATCAACGACGGTGTGGACCTGCTGGAGGAGAGGGACAAGCGGGCGTGGTCGGCGGCGAGGTGGAGCGCGACGAGGTCGGGCCGACGAGGTGGAGCAGGTCGAGGCGACGGCGACGACGGGAACCTGCAGGAGCATCCTCGCACGCTGTGTGTACTGACTCGTCCTGTACCCTCTCGTCGTACAGCTCGGAACCCTCCGCCGCGCCAAGCGCAAGGTCGACGAGCTCACCGGTGTCATCGGTCCGTCCCTCCTCTCCCCTTTCGTTGCTCTCGCCCGCCTCTCGACTGACCATCCTCTCTATGCACAGCCGAGCAGCGCCGCCACGCCGCGTAAACGTCGCCCTCCCCTCCTCAGCAACCTTGCCTCCCCACCACTCGGGAGCTCCTTTGTGCGGCGGACGACGGCTTCTCCTTTACTCGGTGTGTACACGATGGCATGCAACGATCGAGCCCCCCGGGAGCGGTTCGGATCCGATCTCGTGCGTCCGGCGGGCGCTCGCTGTCGAGGTGAGGAGAGGTGCGCGCGAGAGCGGTTCGAGCGCGCGAGCGAGAGTGAGAGTGCTCGTGCGACGCGACTCTCACTCTGAGACTCGTTCCGCCATGTTGCCTGTCGAGAGCACCTTGTCGACCGTCCAGAGCGAGCGAGACGACCGTGCGACGAGGCCTGAGCCGGGCTCGAGACTGAGAAGGTCGACCCGGCTGGCTCCTTTTGCGACCCAGATTCGCTCACTTCACTCTCTTGCGAGTCGCTTTGCACGCTGCTCTGCACGGCCAGAAGAGAGCGCACACTCGAGCGAGAGAGCGAACAGTACGAGCTCGAGGGGAGGTGCGCGCTCGGTCGCCCTTGGGCGCGCGCGCCGCCAGCCTCGACTTGGGCGCGAGCTGCAACTCTTCGTCCTCCAGTCCCCGACTCATCCTCGATCTCGCAGCAAAAGTGCGCACCCGTCTCGCTCATCCTCTAGCACGCAAGCTGACCTTTGCCTTGCCCCCCTCGCGCAGATGGTTAGTCCTCGCCCCGTCGCACCCGCTCGCTCTCGCCTCGGCGAGGGCAGCGTTTGAACCTCGTCCCGCCCTCAGCTCCCTGCCGTCCTCGCGCCGTCGAGTCGTCGTGCACAGCCCTACTAGCGCACCTCTTGCCTCTGTGCCCGCACACGCAATGTCGCTCGGTGTCCGCGTCCCTCCTCGTCGAGGGCCGGAGTGTGGAGTTTTGCCCCCGCCGCCAGGCAGCGGGCGGCTCGGCCCCCTCGACCCTCATGGGAGTGGCGAGGTGTCGAGCGCGGCCCAAATAGAGCTCTTCGTCTGTCACAGGACGAATCTTAATGACCTGCCCTTCCTTGGAACCCCCGTGCCCTTTGCGGTGACTACAGGTGCGCCCCCGCCTCTCTCTCTCTCTACTCCCTCCCATCGAGCATGACTGACTCTTCTCTCCCGCACAGGCCCCGACTCGCAAGGTTGCCAAGGCTCCCGGCGCCGCCGGCAAGTCCTCGAAGAAGACGACCAACCCCCTCTTCGAGTCGCGCCCCAAGTCGTTCGGCATCGGTGCGCTCACCTCTCGTCTGCCCCCTCTCGCCCGCCCGACGACGACTGACATCCTCCCGTCGACGCGCTCGCAGGCCAGTCGGTCCGCCCCCCGACGGACCTGACGCGCTTCGTCAAGTGGCCCGAGTACGTGCGCCTCCAGCGCCAGAAGGTCATCCTCCACCAGCGCCTCAAGACGCCGCCCGCGATTGCCCAGTTCGCCAACGTTCTCGACAAGAACACTGCGACGCAGCTGTTCCGTCTCGCCAACAAGTACAAGGGCGAGACGAAGCAGGAGAAGAAGGCGCGTCTCGAGGCCAAGGCGGCGGACCTCGCCGCTGGCAAGAAGGACCTCGACGAGGCGAAGAAGCCCTACTTCATCAAGTCGGGCCTCAACCACGTCGTCTCGCTCGTCGAGGCCAAGAAGGCCAACCTCGTCATCATCGCCGACGACGTTGACCCGATCGAGCTCGTCGTCTTCCTCCCGGCCCTCTGCAAGAAGATGGGCATCCCCTGTGCGTCTCCCTCTCTCTCTCGTCGTGCCCTGTGGGCGCTCGTCGATGCTTCGCAGGGACTGATGATCGAGGCCTGTCAAGGAGCCGCACTGACCCTCCTCTCCCTCTCCTTCCCTCCCTTCCCCTCCTCTCTCCCTCTCCTTCCCTTCCTTCCTCCCCTCCCTCTCTCGTCCCGCCCACCTGCAGACGTCATCGTCAAGGGCAAGGCCCGCCTCGGTGCCGTCGTCGGCCGCAAGACGTCGTCGGTCCTCGCCTTTGGCGACGTCCGCGCTGAGGACAAGGCCGAGCTCGCCAAGCTCGTCTCGGCCATCAAGGCCAACTACACCGACAAGTACGCCGAGGCGTCGCGTCACTGGGTGCGTCCTGCTTCCTCTTTCTCGAGCGAGAGCGTGTCCGTTGTCGAACCGAGTCCTGACTCTTCCTCTCTCTCTTTCTCTCTCTCGCAGGGCGGCGGTCTCCGTGGCACCAAGTCCTATGCCAAACTGCAGAACCGCGCGAAGGTTCTTGGCCAGGACCCGAACAAGGTCTCGCGCTTTGTCTAGATGCGCGAGAAACGGTCGTCGGGGCGGTCGTTGGGGCATTTGTCGTTCCCTTCCCTCCCTCCCTCCTTCTTGCAACTCGGTCGTCTCGCTGCGATACTCTTTCTCTCGTCTGTAACGGTCCCGCTTTCTCCCTGTTGTGCCTTCTCCCTCGTCTCATCGTCGTCGTCGTTGCTTGCTCGGCTCCGCTCGACTCGGCTCGTGACGAGGCTCGAGAGTCGCGCTAGGGTTGCTCCCGCTCTCTGCTCCTTCGCGCTCGCTGCGTGCCGCTGTGCCTCGTCACGTAAGCAGCCACGAGCGAACACCGTTTCACGCAGGCGAGCCGCCTCGGACTCGAAGCCAGACCGCGTTCGGCGCTCCCTCTCGTCAGCTCGTGCGTGAGCGCTTCTGCAAGCCCCCTGTTCGCTCTTTCTGCTCTATCCCGACCGTGCGCCCAAGCGCCTGTGCGTCGAGAGAGAAGCGAACCCGCTTGGAGAGTTGCGTCAAGAGGCTCGCGGAGCGAACGACCTGCTCCTCTCCTCTTCCTCACCACCAGCCGACCTGCGATGCTCCGCTCCGCCCTGCGCAGCATCTTCAAGGGCAGCTCAGCCGCCAAGCCGGCCGCCCCCGTCGCCGCAGCTCCGACCGCGTCCTCATCAGCTGCGACAACTCTCGGGACCTCTCAAGCGCCGTCAACCGCTCGTGCGGGCCCAGTCACTGCTGCAGTGCGTCTTCAGCCTTGTCCATGAGGCCCCGACCTGACGCGCCCCCACTCAGGACGCGACGCTCGAGGCGACGGCGCCGCCACCACACTCCGACTCGACCCCGCAGGCCAAGCCCGCCGTCCGCTCGCCGACAGACCCAGCGTCCGACTACCAGCGCCGCCTCGAGGAGCGCTTCGGTGGGCAAGACGCGAGCGCGCTCGGCACGCTCGTCAACGGGCAGCCCGAGGGTCTCGCGCCGAACGGTGCGTCCTCTCTCTCTCTCTCTCTCCTTCTCGCCCGGACCTGTCTCGAGGGCTTCTCTCCCGTCAAACAGCACGAAGTGACAGCTTTCCTTCTCCTCGCAGTCAAGCGCAACATGTTCCGCGTTATCTAGGCGTCCCTCCTCTCTCCCTTTCCCGCACGTCTGCCGCCTGTCCCTTCCCTCGTCCACCTTTGTCCCCTGTAGCTCCCTCGTCGTTCGGCCTCTCGCAATGCAGCAGTTTCCCTCGCAGCTCATATGCCGGCGCAGCGACCGTCCGAGAACGAGAGACCGTCCCTCTCTTGAACCGTCTCGAGCTCTCGCGCAAGTCGACGACGTCGAGTAACAGTACAACATGCGGCACGGCAGGGTGATCTACAGGACCAGGAGAGAGAATCCGAGGGCGAAAGAGGTTCAGAAGGGGTACTTGTTCGGGTCGAGCCGGTAGGTCGTGACGCCCTGCGCGACGACGACGTCTCGTCAGGGCTCCCTCGGCGCAAAGCGCACAGAGACAGGAGAGAGAAAGAGAGGGAGCGCACCTTGGAGAGCTGCTTGATGGCGACCTTTGCGCGCACGAGCGCGAGCAAGACCTCGTTGATGCGCACCTGCGGGACGCCGGACGGGCCCGAGCTGGACAGCGCCGCCGTGAGGTCGGCCACTGCGCGCGCAACGAGAGCATGAGTGCCCGGATACAGGACGAGGCGAGGAACGGATGAGGGAGGGGGGCGACGCACTGATGGTGCCGGCCGGTCGCTCGCGCAGGGCCCAGAGCACCTTCTCGCACTCGGGGCGGCGGTTCTCGCGCAGCGCGATCGGGAGGAGCGGCATGATCGGGTCGGCAAAAGCCTGCGGAGGGCGAGAGAGAGGGCGTCAGTGCGTGCGTGGGACGAGAGAGAGAGGGAGGGAGGAACGAAGGTGGACGCACGGCCATCTCGTCCTTTCTCCGCTTGGTCATGCCGCCGGCACCCGCCTTGCCGCCCCTCGCACTCGCCGCCGCGCCCCCTCGCCCACGCGCGATCCCGCTTGCCGCCCCGCGACCACGCGCTCCTCGCCCGGCAGCTGCGGCGGCGGGTGTGTCGGCGACGGTGAAGCTCTCGTCGTCGTTGGTGAAGAAGGTCGTCTCGCTGTGGGCGTGGTCGCCGTACCCGCCGCCGCCGCCGCCGCTGCTGCCGTGCCCTGCTCGACTCGGCGAGTGGAGGGTGTCGTCGCCCTGGTGGTGGTCGAGGTGCTGTTGGTGGCGCTCGAGGGCGGCGGCGGCCTCGTCGCGGAGGTGTTGGCGGTCGTTGGCGAGGTCAAAGCTGTAGTAGTCGGGCTGCTGGACAAAGTCGACCGTGTAGGCATTTGCGCGGAGCCCCCACAGCCACGCGGCGAACGAGTCGTTTACGGCCTCGAGGCGCGAGTGGACCAAGTCGAGGTCGGCGCAGTTGTGGGTGAGGTCCGACACTGCGCCGGCGAGGTCGGAGAACTGGTGCGAGAGGTGGGCGAGTGGGTGCTCTGCGCTCGCCGGTGCGCGCGACGCCGAGTGCGACAGCGAGTGGGCGCGGAGGGACGAGGACGACAGGCGGCGGAGAGGGGTGGTCGGGCGCTGCGAGCGCGAGAGGGACGAGGCCCTGGAGCGCGACGTCATGGGCGGTACTGGTGCTGGTGCTGGTGCGCAAGCTCGCAGTGGTGGTGGACGACGAGCAAGGAGCTGGCTGGCCCGCGGAGCGACGCGCGCTCGCCCAACACGGAGGCGAAGTACCACCTCGTCTCGCCCTGGGGCTGCACTGACTGGTGCAAGGTGCTCGCGAGGACTACTAGACCCTGTTCCGCACCCCCACTGCCTCGAATGAGAGAGGCGAAGCGTCCGGAGGGAGCGAGCACCGCCTCCGACCGCCGGCACCTCGCTCCTTTGCTCCTCGTCCCCTCGCACCACTCGAGAGAGAACAGCAGCTCGTGCACCCATCATGTCCGGCTACGATCCCCCGTACAACAACTACCACGCGCCCCCGCCTGGCGCTCAGCCTCGTCGCACCCCGGACCCGCTCGCCCACCCTCCCGCGCAGCACCAGCCCGCCCAGGACCCGTTCCAGCACCCGCAAGACTACTCGCAGCAGCACCCTCACCAACCCTACCCTGCCCCGTACCCTCCCCAGGCCGACCCGTACCCGCCCTACTCGGCTCCGCCCTCCGACCCGTTCGCGACCCCGTCCTACCACCCGAACGAGCCCCAGTGGACCCAGCACGCCCAGTACCAGCCTCAGCAGGACCTCGGCGACGCCTACCCGCCGTACCACCCGCCCGGCGCCCACGACCCGCCGCACGACCCTTCTCCCGCCGCCGCCGCCGCCGCCGCCAACCACCAGTACCCCGACGAGACCGACTCGGCGCCGCTCCTCCACGGCCAGCAGGGCTACCACTCGCATCACGGTCACGGCCGCTGGAGCACGACGGGCCACGCCCCCGGCCAGGCCGACCCGACCTTGATCCTCCCCGGCGGCTTCGACGCGAGCGCCGGCGCCAACCCGGGCGGGCCCGCCGACGCCGGCTACGGCCTCGGCGCGTACCCGCCGTACGGCGCAGGTGGGCCCGGCGTCGACGACGACGACGTGCACAGCGTCGTGCGTTACGGCCGCATCCCGCAGCGCCAGCCGAGGCGGTACAAGACGGTCAAGCGTGCGTCCTCATCTTCCTCTCTGTCTCTCTTTCGCGCCCGTCGAGCGCATTCTGCGACGATCCGAAACTGACAGGTCCTCGTATGCTCGCCCGCAGGCGTCCAGCTCACGCAGGGCAACCTCGTCCTCGACTGCCAGGTGCCGCCAAAGCTCCTCGAGCGGTGCCCGCGCAAGGACTCGCGCGAGTTCACCCACATGCGCTACACGGCCGCCACCTGCGACGTGCGTCCCCTTCTTTCCCTTTCCTCCTCTTGCGAGATCGCGAGCCCCCTCCACGAGCGACGCTCGAGCCCCCACCTGACCATGCATTTGCGCCGCCGACACAGCCCGACGACTTTCTCGACGAGAAGTACGCCCTGCGCCAGATCCTGTACGAGACGCCGAGGCGCACCGAGCTGTTCATCGTTTTGACCATGTACAACGTGCGTCGGCCGTTCTCTCTCTTTCGCCTCGAACGTCCTCTTCCCTGTGGACGCACGAGCTGATTCGGGAGTCCTTCGGCCCACACACAGGAGGACGAGAAGCTGTTCTGCCGCACGATGCACGGCGTCATGAGTGCGTCCCGCGGTTCTCTCTCTCTCCCTGTCTGGTCCTCGAGCAGGAGCATCCAGAGGTGGAGCCGCCTGACCGACGGCCGCAGACTGACCCGTGTTGCCCTGTCGCACAGAGAACATCCAGCACCTGTGCTCGAGGAAGAAGAGCCGGACGTGGGGCGAGAACGGGTGGCAGAAGGGTGCGTCGACCTTGTCCCTCTCCTCCTCCTTCCTCGATTCGCCCTCCCGTCCTCGCGCCCTCACTGACTCTGCCCCTCTCCTTCCTCTCTCTCTCTCGCGCGCCGCACGCTCCACAGTCGTCGTCTGCATCGTCTCGGACGGGCGCGCCAAGATCAACGCGCGCACGCTCTCGGTCCTCGCCGCCATGGGCGTCTACCAGGACGGCGTCGCCAAGAACGAGGTCGCCGGCAAGCCCGTCACGGCCCACATCTACGAGTACACGACGCAGCGTGAGCTCTCCCTCGCCCTCTCTGTCAGCTGTCCCGAGCGGTCGAGGCGACGGCGTGCGAGCGTCGTGAGCGCGTGTCGGCGCTCGCGACGCTCGCTGCCGGTTGCCATCCAGTCGCTCGTACACGACCTGACAATGCCGTCGATGCCCACAGTGTCGATCGACCCCAACATGAAGGTCAAGTCGGCCGAGCGCGGCCTCGTCCCCGTCCAGAGTGCGTTCCCGGCTCGTCCTCTCTCCCGCCATGCCGGGTGGTGCTCAGGCGCCGCTCGACATGCGCGGTCGTGTCGAAGAATTGAGCAGGCCACTGACACACGGACTCTTCCTCTCGCGCGCGCAGTCGTCTTCTGCCTCAAGGTGCGTCGGCGGCTCTCTCCCTCTCCTCGCGTGCTGTCGAGGCGGCAACATGCTCGGTTCGCCGGACGAGTCCCAGACTGACACACTGTACCCGCCCACAGGAGAAGAAGTTCGTCCCGCCCGGGACCGTGCCTCCTTCTCGACGGGCCTACTGACCCTCTTCCTCCCCTCCCTCGTCCCCCTCGTCCCTCTCGCCCGCAGCGCCAAGAAGATCAACTCGCACCGGTGGTTCTTCAACGCGTTCGGCCCGATCCTGTCGCCCAACATCTGCATGCTCATCGACGTCGGGACCCAGCCTCGCGACACGAGCCTGTACAAGCTGTGGAAGAGCTTCGACGTGCGTCGCCTCGCTCTCCTTCTGTCTCGCCCTCTTCGTTCTTGAGGGATGAGTCTGATGTACGATTGGCATGGTCGGCGCAGCTCAACTCGAACGTCGGCGGCGCGTGCGGCGAGATCGTCGCGCTCAAGGGCAAGTACCACTTCGTCAACCTGTACGTCCTCTCTCGCCTCCTTCGAGACCCTCCTCGTGTCCTGCGACAGGCCCCTGACCCACCTTCAACCCTCACGCAGCCTCAACCCGATCGTCGCCGCGCAGAACTTCGAGTACAAGATGTCGAGTGCGTCGGCCGGTTCCCCTCGTGCCCTCTCTCGCCTCGACGAGCTACTAACGGCTTGCGGCTCGGCCTCCTGCGCACAGACATCCTCGACAAGCCGCTCGAGTCGATCTTTGGCTACATCACGGTCCTGCCCGGCGCCTTCTCTGCCTGTGCGTCGTCGTCGTTCCTCTTGCTCTCGCTCGGCCCCTCGATCCCGCCGAGGCGCGAGCGTTGAAATGGTCGACCCCTGACGATCCCGCACGTGCGCGCAGACCGGTACATCGCGCTGCAGAACAACGCGCAGGGCGAGGGCCCGCTCAAGGAGTACTTCAAGGGCGAGACGCTCCACCACTCGGTCGACGCGTGCGTCCTCCTTCCCCTTTACTGCTCCTCGTGCGCGTGACTGACACATATATCGACGTCGCAGCGATCTCTGGTCCGTCGCCGCTCTGTCGTGCTCGCCCTCCCTCGAGAAGGATGCGCACTGACCCTCCCTTTGCCTCGCAGGACCAAGAACATGTACCTCGCCGTGCGTCGACCTCTCTCTTGTCCTCCTCCTCTCTCCAGCCCCGACGACATCACTGACCTTGCCTCGTTCGCGTCACAGGAGGACCGCATCTTGTGCTGGGAGCTCGTCTCGAAGCGTGGCTCGGCGTGGATCCTGCACTATCAACGCAGCGCTTCGGCCGAGACTGTACGTCGCCCTCTCTCTCTCTTCTCTTTCGAGGAGCGCAGAGCGGGACAGATGGACTGACCGTCGTTAAGCGGCGCGCAGGACGTCCCCGACACGCTCCACGACCTCATCGCGCAGCGCCGTCGATGGCTCAACGGCTCGTTCTTCGCCGGCCTGCACGCGACGTACCACTTTGGCTTCCTGTACCGGTGCGTCGACTGCTCTCTTTCTGTACCCTGTCCCGTCGTGCGGCGGACCTGACCCAGGACGAGCGCGCAGGAGCGACCACTCGTTCATCCGCAAGCTGTGGCTCCACATCGAGCTGCTCTACCAGGCCTTCAACACGATGTGCGTGGTTGTCCTCTTCTCTTGGCGTGTCCGACACTGACCTCGATCCCGTCGTCGCCGTCGCCTCAGCTTTGCCTGGTTCGCCCTCGGTGAGCCCTCCTCCTCTCGCCCTCGTCGTCGCCTGCGGCCCGTCCCTGACACTTTCTCCTCGCGCACAGGTAACTGGTACATCATCATGTTCATCCTGACGACCGCGATGGAGGACTCGAGCTTCGGGCTCAACGGCATTAAGTGCGTCGTCTCTCACTTCTCGAGCCGAGCCAGCCGTGCTCACCCACCTCGGCATGTTCCGCAGGTACTTCAACATCTGCGTCCAGTACTACTACGTCGCCCTGCTCCGTACGTCCCCTCGCTCTTCCTCGCGCGTCGTCCTCGGCCCCACAACCCGACCTGACTGACCTCTCTCTCTCCCTCGAGCGCAGTCTGCTGCTTCATCCTCGCTCTCGGCAATCGTCCGCAAGGCGCCAAGGGCTTCTACCTCGTCATCGCCATCTCGTTCGCGCTCATCATGGTCTACATGCTCGTGCGTCCCCTTCTCTCGTCCATCCCTCTCTCACTTCCGCCCTGAGCGCGACAGTACGGCCGGCGATTGACGAAGAGAGACTACGCACAGATTGCGGCCGGCGTCATCACGTACTACGGCGTCAAGAACGCCAAGGACGCGATCGAGGCCGAGGGCGGCAAGTTCACGGCGAGCGACATCTTCACCAACGCGACGTTCCGGTGCGTCTCTCGATTCTCGCCTCGCCGACGGAATCGCTCGCCATGATGATCGGCGAGCATGCCGCAGGGGTGCCCGCTCGAGAGACGACCCTGATCGCGCCCTTGACGCCCGCTAGAAACATTGTCATCTCGCTCCTCTCGACCTATGCCCTCTACCTCATCTCGTCGCTCATCTTCTTCGACGTGCGTCCGTCGTCGCGTACCTCGACTGGAGCCCGAGACTGACTCTGTTCACCCCGTCTCCAACAGCCGGCGCACATGTTCACCTCGTTCGCCCAGTACATGCTCCTCTCGCCGGCGTTCACCAACATCATCAACGTGTGCGTCCTCGCTCTCTCTTTCTGTGGTCAAGTCGAGCTCTACTGACGACCCAAACTCGCCGCAGCTACGCCTTCTGCAACATCCAGGTCAGCCCCCTCCTCTTTCCCTCGCCTCGAGTCTCTCCTCTCGACCCCTCTTACTGACCTGCGCCTCTCCCACACTACCTGCAGGACGTGTCTTGGGGTGGGTCATAACGCAGACTCTCTTTCGTGCTCGAGCCAGACCCTGACTCTGCCCTTTTTTGCAGGCAACCGACCCGAGGAGAAGCCCTCGAACGACCTCGGCTCTGCGCCCGTCAAGGGCGACTCGGCCGACGTCGTCGTCCCGACCGACGAGAAGGACATCAACGCGGCGTACGACGACGCGCTGCACGTCCTCGCGACGCCGCCGCCCAAGGAGGTCGCCAAGATCAACCTCGAGGAGAAGATGACCGACTCGTACCGCGCCATTCGCACCAACGTGAGTCGCCGCTCGTGGCACACACCGGTCGGGCGCAGAATGTGCCCGGCTCGCCTTCCTTGAGGCTTTCCCAACGATCATCGACGCTCACGACCTCCTCTCCTCCTCGCAGGTCCTCCTCGCCTGGGTCCTCTCGAACGGCGCTCTCGTCGCCGCCATCCTCTCGACAAGTGCAGGCACCGCATCGGCGCAGAACGTCTACATGGCCTTCCTCCTGTACTCGGTCGCCGTCCTCGCCGCCGTTCGCTTCCTCGGCTGCACGGCCTACAGCGTCATGTGGCTCTTCCAGGTGCGTCCCTCTCTCTCTCTTTGTCCTCCCTCTCGCGAACGCTCATCTGATCATCTCTATTCGCGCCGTCACAGAACTGAATCGCTCGCCGTCCTTGTGTTTTCGATACCCTTACCCACAGACCCTCTCCTCCTCGCGTCCCCATTTGTAGATGTCGCCCGTACCGCAGCGCCTATCCTCCCTCGCCCTTGGTTTCTCGCGATCCGTCTCGCCGTGTACAGCGCGAGATGAAGTGCTCGTCGACCTTCCCAAGTCCGAGGTCGGCCACGCCGAGAGAGCTCTTTCTTCTGGCTCGCTCTCTCACCAGCTCCCGAGAGAGCTCAAGCTAGCGTCGCCTCGAGCAGCTGCTGCACCGGCTTGTTCTGCCCACGCTCCTGTTTCTCTCGAGCGGAAGCTGTCGCGCGGCAGCGCGTCAGGGTGTTCCTCTCGCTTGCTTTAGCTTGCCTGCGGTCGCGATGGGGGCAGCATTGCCGAGAGACGACGGTCCCGCGAGAGCGAGTCGAACTGGTCCGCAGCGCAGGCGTTTTGCAGACGAGGACGGGCGACGAAGGTGAAAATGCATGCGTGTGGCGTGCGTCAGCAAAGTGGCCCTTTCCTTTGTCGCGTGCGAATCTCGAGCCCGCCCCCGCTTACCACGGAACACAAGTTGTCCTTCTCTCTTCAAGCTGGCAAATAATGATAGTCGCTACCGGTGCGGGCGAGGACCCTGCTCCCTCCTTGCGTTCGAAGTTCTTCCCCACGAAAACCCCATTCCGCAGAGGGACGACGGCGGAGGGAGGTCGAGGCTGAGTCGCGGTAGTGCACTGAGGGCAACCAGTGCTAGCAATCCTTTTTGGGTATCCTTTTGCCGCAATGGCGAGCGAGAGCAGCTCCAGGTCAGAGGAGCCGGATCGCGGGAGGGTCAATGCGCACAAGCTCCTCCCTCGTGATCCTCCTCCTGCGCCGAGTTGCTAGCACGCTCTGCGAAAGCGTTCGAGTCTCTTGCGGCACGGCCGTGTGCGCGCCCTGGGTCGAACGAGGAGATGTCTGCGGTGCAATCGAGCACGTTACCCGTCTTGCAGAGCGACAGCTGGGCGTGCACTCGCTTGGACCTGCTCAAGTCCGAGGTCGGCAACGCCGAGAAACCTCTTTCTTTGGGCTCCCTCTCTCGCGAGCGCTCTCTGCAAGTGTACTCGAGTGTGGCCTGAGCGAGAGAAAGCGGGCCGACGCCTGTGCGCCTCGCAGTGGTAGACTGCAGCCGGCCGGTCGCCCTCTGCAAGTCGGCGTCGCCAGCAATCGTCACCACCGACTGCGGGCAACCATGCGGGTCTTCTCGCGAGCCAAAGGACGCGGGCGCGAGGTCTACCGCAAGCGTAAAGCGGCTGCCAGAGAGCAACAAAAAGAAGCTCCCCGCTCCCGGGATCGAACCAGGGACTTTCAGATGACGCAACCAATTACAGTCTGACACTCTTCCAGCTGAGTTAAGCGGGGTTTGCTATGCCGGTCGGGGCAGCTTTGCGTATAGATCGCAACGTCGTACTACGAAGAAAGCGAAACGTTGAGCGAGAAGGCCAAGTTCGCTCGAGCTGCTCGCTGATTCTCTGCGGCCGTCTCTCTCGAGTGCGCGACCTGCATCGAGGGCTAAAGCCTGAATCGCAAAGTCGCTCGCAAAAGCTACAAGAGAAACGCTCGTCCGCCTCGACGCTCGAGCCGCTCACCCGCCCCTCCAGCGTGACCTCGTCCTCTTGGCCGCGCTTGACTCGGCCTTGCGCGCCTCGATCGTCGCCATGATGTCCGACATGAGACGGTGCGAGTTCTGCCGAGGTGCGCGAGCAGGTGCGGAAGAGGGTCCGGGCGCAGGAGGTGGGCGAGGGCGAGGTGCGCCCCACCCGGCGTCCGCCGCGGTCGTGCTCGACGGCGCGGGCTCGACGACGACGTGCTGCGCAGGAGGCGACGGCCAGCCGGCAGCGTTGGCCTCGGCGCCGGCCGTCGACCACGCTCGCCCGCTGCGAGAGCCCCACCCTGCTCCTCCCGCCTGCGTCGCCGCCTCTCGCGCCGCCGCCTCGCGCTGCGCCTGCTCGAGCCAGCTGCCCTCGCCGCCGCCCGGCACCCACCCTGCGCCGTCTCGCCCGTGCGGCTCGCCGCGCCGTTCTGGAAAGCGCAGCACGCCTAGGCCGATCGAGTCGCGGTAGGGCCGCCCGTCGGCGTCGAGGACGTAGCGGCCCAGCTTGGACTCGCCGCTCACGTTCGACTTGTAGCGCTTGACGTCGCGGTCGTCGAAGCGAGCCTGCAGGAAAAGAGACAATTAGTGCTGCTCGTTGGCCAGAAGGGAAGAGAGAGGCTAGACGCACCCAGAACGGCGCGCCCGCACCTTGAAAGTAGCCGCGGCGCTTGTCGGGAGGCGTCGGCGGCGGCTCGTACTCGTTTTGCGGGTGCTGCTCGACGACGCCATCGAGCCCGTCGGGACCGACGCCGGCCTGCTCCTCGTGCGGGTACGGGCCGAGGTCGTCGCCGAATGAGGTTGGGGCGTATGGTGGCGGCGACCAGGGCTGGTAGATGTCGAGGTGCGGATGCGGTCGGCGCCAGTCGCCCGAGGAAGGCCCGGCAACGACGAGCTCGTCGCCGTGGACCGAGTTGTCGAGGAAGGCGCGCTGCGGAGCAGGATGGGCGAGCGACGGCGAGACGTCGTGACGCGAGGTCGACTGGTACGACGTCGGCGCGGTCGGGCAGGGCGCGACCGGTGGCGCGCCCTTGTACGGCCCGAGCGAGCTCGAGCCGACTTGGCTGCCCGAGCCGCCGGCGTGCGAGACGATCGTTGAGGTCGTCCTGCGCCCTGGGCGGTGGACCGGGACGGCGACGCCCTCGAGGTACTTGCGCCGCCTGAACGCCTCCCAGAGCTTGTCCCGCTCGGCCTCGGCTTCTGCCTCCTCGGCGTCAAGCTCGTCGTACTCGGCCGATGCGGCGCTCTGCTGCCCTGCTCCCGCCGCTCGACGCTCGGACGACTCGGCGCTGCGCTCCCAGCCGAGCGCTTCACGCGCTTGTCGCGCACTGGCCTCGCGCAGGTCCTCGTCGTCCGAGGTCGAGTCGTACGCTCCGAGCGCGAACGCGCCGCCGCCAACCGGCGGCGGCGTAGCGGGCGCAGCGAGCGAGCCGAGCAGGTGCTGCGGCGGCGGCGTGGCGAGCGCGGCGAGCGAACCGAGCAGGTGCGGCGGCTGCGGCGGTCCCGCCGAGGGCCACGAGAGCGCCGCCGCTCGGGCGCCGTCCGCGTCGCTCGTCTCGCTCGTGGTGGGAGAGCGAGTACGAGGCTGCGGGAACGAGGCGGCCTGCTCGGCTCCGAGGCGCTGGCGGTGCGGCCGCTCGAAGTTGTTGCCCGGCTCGGGGCCGGCGACGTGCGGGCCGAGCGAGTGACGGGACGCGGGCATGGGCGGTACGAGGGGGACGAGAGGAGGATTGGCGCGAGGATCGGGGCGGACGGCGTCGGGGCGGGACGAGGTGGACAGGTGCGTGTGCGAGTTGGGGTGCGAGGTCGAGGTGCGCGGCCGCGTCGCGAGCGGGACCGCCGGCGGAATCGGCGTCGAGGAAGGGATGGATCGACTCGATCGGGTGACAGGGGGCGAAGGCGGCGGCGTAGGCTGCTGAGGGCGGACGAGCCGGTGCGAGTGGACGGCCACGTGGCCATAGATCGGGCCGACGGGTCCGTGCACCTCGCTCGGCGAGCGCGCCTCGTCGAGCGTGTCCCGCCTCGCCCTCTCTGCGCGCATCGTCTCGAGGAGGAGGGCGAGGCAGATCCACCGTGCCGACTTGACGCCGACGGTCCACTCGTCGCCCGACTCGACTGCCCACGTCCACGCGCTGTACCGCAGCCGCAGCGTCTCGCCGTCGACCTGCTCGCCGCGCGCCCGACTCGACGTGCTCGTGAGCTCGCACTCGAGCCAGTTGACGAGTGCCGCGACCTCGCGCGCCATGGCGGCGACGGCGTTGCCGCGCGCGGCCTCGTGCCGCTGCGAGGCGAGCAGGCTCGTGACGGCAAACAGCTCGAGCTCGCTGACCTGCCGGCCGGTGCTGTTAGGCGGTGTGTGCGCGCGGGCGATGTTGGCGAACAGGGCCGAGAACGAGGCGAGGATGGGCGCGACCGTGTCGTAGTAGGACGGCGGGACCTGCTTGAGCGGCTCGGGCGGCGTGTCGAGCAACGACGCCAGGTCGGCCTCGACGAGGAGGCGCAGGTAGCCGAACGAGACCGACATGCCGTCGCCGAGAACGGGCCCGCCGTACACCGCGCTCGGCGTCTTGAGACCCGACTCGTCGACGGCGCGATACAGGTGACCGAGTGCGCGCTGCGACGGGTAGTACTCGAACGAGCTGTCGGTGTAGCCGGTGATGTCGTCGAGGTCGGTCTTGCGCAGGAAGTCGGGCCGGCGCTTCTTGTCGGGCAGGTCAGGCAGGCGGTCGAGCGAGACGACGTTGCCGGTCTTGGCGGCATCGACTGCGAGACTGCGCACAGGGAAGCGTGTCAGGAACGTCGAGAGATCGTGAGAGAGAGAGAGCCACGCACCTGTAGAGGTCGGCGAGCTGTTGGCAGATCGGGTCGAAGCCGTGGAGCCGGCTCTTGTCGGCGACGACGAGGTGGTTTGTCGCGATGACGCCGGTCGAGTCGGACGCGATGAAGGCGAGGAGGCAGTCGGCGACGTCGTCGATGGTTGCCGCACGGTCGAGCTCCAGGGGCGGGTCACCCTCGTACGGGCGCGGGCTCGCCATCGAGCGCGGGACGAGGTCGGCAGGGCCGAGCACCTGGTAGGTATCGCCGTCGAGATCTGCGGGTTCGTCCAGTCAGTCTCCTAGACTCCTCGACGAGGGAGAGAGAGAGAGAGAGAGAGCAGGGGCGCACCTCCTCCACCCATCGTCGAGGCGATGGCTCGCTCGCCGACGGTCGGGAGCACGAGGCAGTTCTCGAGGCTACAAAGCCGCCATGGCGCTCCGGCGGGCGGCTTGCCGATCGCGTGCATGATGCGGATGTCGCCCGGGTCGGTGCTCGGGCTGCGCGTGACGACAATCTTGCCCTCGAGGTAGACGACGTCGTCCGGCTTGTCGGGGAAGCGCAGCGCCGCAAAGACCTGGTCCTCCTTGAGGACACGGTCCTGGTCGGGCACGCCGACGAGGACGTAGGCGTCGGCGACAGGGATGGCGGCCTTGTCGCGCAGGTCGCGCAAGCTGCGGGCGCGCACGACCTCGAGAGCGCCGTGGAGGAACGGCTCCTCGCGCAGGATCGAGTCGGGCAGGCCTTTGTCGAGGAGCGACCCGAGCAGGCTACAGAGGTACAGAGGAGAGTGAGTTCAGGTGTGCAGGCGACGGGTGAGGGAGAGAGAGAGAGGACCCGCACCTCTTGAACCGAGAAGCGAGGCCGAACGAGAAACGGTTGAGGGCGTGGTGCGCGCCGCGGAGCGTTGCCAGCTGCTCGGGTTGTAGCTCGTCGATGGCGATCTTCTGGTACCGCAAGAAGACGTCCGTGTCGATGCCGAGGTCGTCGAGCGCCGAGATGAGCGGGCGGTCTGGCGGGCGCAAGAGGTCGGCGGTCTCGCCTCGTCGACAACGCCCTTGCGGCGGAAGAGGCAGTGAACGAGGACGCACTGAGGCGAAGAGGATTGGGCCTTGTGAAGGCGTCGGCGACGTTGAGGCAGAAGCGCTCGCCGCCCTCGGTCTCGGCCGAGCCCAAGTACTTGTTCTGGCTGGGGCGGATGACGAGGCGCGAGCCCTTGAGGTGATCATCGAGTACGAGGATGCCCTGCGTCGTCGTCGAGCGTCGCCGTCAATGCCTGAGAGGAGAAAGAGGGGGAAAGAGAGCGAGGGCGCACCTTGCTGCCGCCCAAGCGGATCTGCAACACGCAAGGCGCCGGCCCGTCGCGGTTGCGCCGGAAGCCCTTGTCTTGCAGCGTCGCCCAGACCTGGTCGCGAAGGCTGCGGATAAGGGGAGAGGGTCAGAGCCTTGACGGCGATCGAGGAGAGGGCAGTGGAGGTGACGGACTCGTTCGAGATGAGCCCGGCGCCGTCCGTGTGGTTGGTGAGCTCGTGCCCGTTTTGGTCGAGCTCGAGGATGTCGTCGCAGGCGTCGATCTGGTTGTAGTGGAGGACCTCGGTCGCGTGCGACGCCGTGAAGCCCTGCGAGAACCTGCAGGAGGCGACGACGGCGCGACAGGTCAGTCGGCGGTCGCGCTGTGCGACTCAGACTCGACGAGGCACGAGACGCACCTCGAGCCGAGCTTGGCGGGCATGCGCTCAATCTTGACGAAGTTGCCGAACCGGCGCCGGATCGCCTCGGCGTTGACGACCTTGACCTTGAGGCCCTCATCGACGACCCAGGGCGCGACGAACCAGACGGCGCGCTCGCGCAAGCCCGACTGCGAGTAGGCGAGGAACTCGAACGTGCGGCCCGCGAACTTGACGCCCTGCTTGAGCGCCCGCCCGACGCTCGCCTCGAGGAGCTTGTGGTGCTCGGGCAGGTTGAGCACGGGGCCGACCTGGGCGCCGTCCTCGTCGCGGAACAGGACGCGCAGGAAGTGGTCGCTCTCCTTGTGGCCCTCGACCGAGTCGTAGTACCGGCGGATGACGGCGTTCGACTTCTCCACCACGCGGCCGCCGACCTTGATGCTCCCGCTCGGCGTCACCGTGACCGTCCTGCACCAGAAGTGCTCGGCTCCTGCTCCCGTCTTGCCCTGCGGGACGAGCTCGGCGCGCTTGCGCTCGTCGACGACGTGCGCTCGGGCCGTCTCGGTCCACTCGTCGAGAGCGGGCGAGCTCGTGTCGAGGTCGACGTCGAAGAAACGGCGCAGGAGGACGCGCTGCGCTCGAGCGACACGGTCCTCCTCGAGGAGCGTGCGCAGCTCGATGAGGATGTCCTCGGTGACGGCGTCGCCGAGCTCGGCCGTCGCCTCCATCGGGACGACGTGCTCGTCGATGAGGCGCAGGACCTCGGCGGGCGTGAGGGTGCCATCGGTGCGCACGAGGCCCTCGAGGTGGAAGGCGAGGGTCGGCGACAGGGTGCCGAGCGCGGCGTCGAGGCGGGTGAGGACGCGGCCGGTGTAGGCGCGCGAGGCGAGGAGGCGGAAGGAGGGGAGCGGGTCGGCGACGACGAGGCCCGCGTCGTACAGGAAGCCGAGGAGGTCGACGAACGAGTAGGGCGTCGGCGGGTCGCCCTGGACCGACGTGTCGCGGGGCAGGCGCAGGTCGAGGAGGAAGTGCCGCGACAGGAGCGACATCTTGCTCGCGTGCTTGAGGTCGAGCGCCGTGACGCGCACTTGCCCGACGACGTTGTCGCCGCCGTCGCGCGCCTTGTACGCGAAGAAGCGCGGCGTCCACCGCGTGCAGAGCACGAGATGGTACCGCTCGCTCTCGCCGCCGCCGGGGTCGCGATCGTGCACGTCGGGCACCCGGGCCCAGTAGATGGCGCCGAGCGAGCCGGGCTCAAAGAAGATCTTGACGGCGGCGTCGCCCTCGAAGCCCTTGCCGCTCAGGGTGACCTCGCCGCGCGGCTCGACCTTGTCGTTCTTGCGCGCGCCCGTCTTGACCTCGAGGCGGCCCTGCTTGAGCGGCACCTCGCGCTCGCTGCCGAAGTGGGTGAACTGGCGCTCGTCGAGGGTGCCGAGGTGCAGCGCGTCGACAGGGAAGCCGGTCCAGTTCGGGTCGAGGCTGATGGGCCGTGCGCCGGGAGGGTGAACGTCGGACGGGAGGAACGGGCGGTCGAGGTGCGGACGCGACTCGCGCGTGCCGGGGAGCAGAGGATCGACTGGGGGCTCTGGGCGTGCGGGTGGATGAGGGGCAGGAGGAAGTGGTGGACGAGGAGGGTTGGCTTGGCGAGGAGGAGGAGGAGGAGGAAGGGGAACCGGGTCGACGGCGTCTTGGTGCGCCGTGCGCTCGTCCTGCTGCGGCGGACGGAACTGCAACCTCCACCGGCGCCCAGCTCCCTCGCGCGGAACCCACTGCTCGGGCTGGCCGTCGCCCGTCCTCCACTGCCCTTGACCGGGCGGGGCAGAAGGTGCGACGAGCGGCGCTCGTTGCGCTGGCGACCGGCTTGTGCCGTTCTGCTCGGGCTCTGGACCTTGTGCGACGGCTCGCCAGGTGTCGGGCGGGCGCGGCTTGGGCTGTCGCGACGTGTGGGGCATCGTCGAGGTTGAGCGAGGCTGACGACGGCGACGTGGGTGGATCTGGTGCGGGCAAGACCGGCGAGACGTGCGCTAGGTCGGCACGTAGGTCTGCATGAGGTCGCGCTGTGCTCCGCGGCGCTGTGAGGGGAGGAAGAGCGGATGTCAAGGCCGGTCGGACGAGGGTCGAGAGGGGAGCGAGCTGGGCGCACCTGGCTGTGCGGCAGCTCGCAGGGGACCGGCAGGGCTTGTCGTAGATGCTATGTCAGGTCGACAGGTCGCTCAGACGCTGGTGGGCGAGATGAGAGGGGCGAGAGCAACGCGACCACGCAGGCGACGGCGACGAGGCGCGACACACGGCGCACAGCGCTCGCGGTCCTCTCGGCTACCTTGCGACGCACACTGGCAAAAGATAGCTGGCGGACTGGCGCAAGAGCAGGCTCTGGAGGGTCTGCGGTACCACACGCGGCTGGAGCAAAAAGAGAGTTCCCCGCTCCCGGGATCGAACCAGGGACTTTCAGATGACGCAGCCGACTACAGTCTGACACTCTTCCAGCTGAGTTAAGCGGGGGTAGATGCGACGGGCAGAGCTAGCGTACAAACCAGTCGAGCGTTGTACGCTTTGACCCTTTCTCTATGCAAGCCAGCACGTCTAGCGTGAGCATCGACGGTGCAGCTTGAACGTCTCGAAGCGCCGAAAGAATCCGAGGGAGGGCGAGAGAGAGTGGCCGCACGGAGCTCGAGCGCAAGCTACTTGAGAAGGCCACTGCAGTAGCTCGCAGGCGCGCATGGACCTCTCGCTTCTCGGCGAACGCAGATGCAGAATGATGGATGCAGAGGGTATCTCAATAGCCCGGGTGCGTCTACTAGAACAAGTGCTAAGCCCCTCCTCCGACCGAGTCTAACCTCCAAACAGCCTCCTCCGCTCGTCGACGCTCAGCAACGTCCAGCGCTGCGCCGCCTTCGAGCCCATCGCGGCATCCGCTGCCTCCAGCTCGTCCCCCTCGGCGATCGCCTCCGCCTGCCGCTCGTCCACCTCGTCTGCGCGCCGCACGGGCGGCCGAGTGACGAGCCCGAGCCCGACCCCGAGCGGCATGGCGCCGACGCCGCTCAGCGCCCGGCTCTCCCGCCGCGCCTTCTTGCGCGCCTTGTCCTTCTCGCGCTCGAGCGCCTCCTGCTCGACCGCCGACACCGCCGCCACCGGGGAGGAGGAAGACGTGGGCGCGCTCGTGAGGCCGGCGGCCGGCGCCGGCGCGTCGAGCGGACCATCGAGGCCGGCGAGCGCACTGCGAAACTCGGGGCCGAGCGAGAGGCGCGGCGTCGAGCCTGGGTGAGGCGAGGGCGCGGCGGCGAGCGGCGGGGAGGAGGTCGGCGAGGTCGACGTGACGGCGGATCGGGCTCGAGATGATGCCGAGCCCGGTGTAGCGCGATCTGGGCGGTCAAGTGGAGGGAGGGACGGCTTTGGCGCAAGGATGGGTGCCGTGGAAGAGGCCGAGAAGGCGGGAGATGCTCCTCGGGGCGGCGGCGGCGGCGGCGCGACGATGGACGACACGGGCGACGTCGATGCCGAGGCGAAGCGGTCGGCGATAGGCGTCTGCTGCGGCGAGGGCGAGCGAGTCGAGGTCGGGATCGAGTCGTTGCTGGACGAGAGGTGCGTCGGCGAGGGGCGGCTCGAGACGGAGGAAGTCGAGGTGAAAGCGGTCGAGGGCGAGAGCGAGAGGGGCGGCTCGTCGATGACGAGCCACCGGTCGCCGGCAAAGGAGCGACTCGTGGACAAGGAGGAGGACGATGACGAGGCGTGGGCGAGGGAGGGTGCTGGGCCAGAAGTCGAGGAGGCATCGGCGTCTCGTCGCGCTCGTCCATCTGCAAGGAGCGAGGCAGTCAGGCGATGCTCGCTTGCGCACACACTGACGAAGAGAACGTGACGTACCGTCGTTACCGCCACCAAAGAGCGCGTCCCTCTCGCCAACGAGCAAGTTGACGAACCCGGGCGTGAACCGGAGCGTCGGGCTCAGGATGAGCCTGAGGTTGTTGAGGCTCATCTTGTTGGTGTGCTCGTGCGCCGCGAGCCGCGCGAGGTGGAACGCGATGGCGCGCAGGAGGTAGAAGTGCTCGGCGGGGAGGGCGGACGTAAAGAGGGTGCGCAGCTCGGCGACGTAGTCGGGCGGGACGTGCGCCGAGGCGGGATTGGGCGACGCTGCAGGACTGCTGCCGCGAGAGGGAAGGACAGTGGCGCCCGAGAGGAAGTGGGACGACGAGGCGGGGTGACCGAGGGCGGCGGTCGTGAGGGCGTCGATCGTCGGCTCGAGCTGGTGCGACAGGAGCGGGTCGGGAACTGCACGACACGGCGAAGCGAGAGTCAGTGGGTGGGACCGAGAGTACGACAGGCAGGAAGAGAGAGGCGGACGCACTTTCTCGCAAGAAGCCCTTGAACGCGCTTGCGACCGCATGCGGGTCGAGGTCGGCCGGCCCGATCTCCCTCAGGTCGAGCTCCTGCCCGACGCCGGCGTCGTACATGCACCGCAGCTGCGCCACCATGTGGCTGCTGCCGGGCACGCGGTACACGCCCTCCTCGCGCGGGCCCCACAGCTCGAGGTACTCGAGAAGCCGGAACGCTGCGCCCGGGAGCCAGTGCCGCGCGCTCGAGCCCGTCACCGGGTCGTCGTCGCCCTCGTCGTCCTCCTCGACGACGACGCCGTGCGTCAAGGACGACGAGGCCGGGCCGGCCGCCGCTCGAGGAGGTGCCCGAGTGCGCTCGACGAGCGGTACGAGCGAGGCGCCGAACGCGACGCCTCGCGCGATGGGCACGTGCACGCCATAGATCGTCGTCGGGAGGCGAAGCGCGCCTGGCCCGCCGGCCGGCGCACCCGTGGCGGCGGCATCGAGCTGCGACGAGCCGACGAGCGGCGGGCTCGCGAGCGCGTACGGCGCGTCGCCCGTGCCCGAGACGGACGCCGCCGTGCGGTGCGCCTGGAGGCCCCTCCAGCCGTCCTGGAGCTTGCCCTTGCCGCGGCCGCCCCAGTCGCGCGCAAAGCCGACGCCGGCGCCGAGGCGGTCCTTGAGCTTGGCCTGCTGGAGGCCGCGCCCGAGGGCGTTGAACGCCGACGTGGCCGACGACGACGACGACGTGTTGAGCGACGAGTTGTACGACGCCGACGAGGACAGCGTCGACGCGCCGCCGGCGGTGGCGGTGCCGGGGTGTTGCGGCGGGCGGGACCGCCAGCGGTCGGGGGAGCGCGAGGGCGAGGTCGTGATGGTCGGGATGGGCCGTGGGGCGTCCGAGGCGTGTAGGGAGGCGTGTAGGGAGGCGAACGGCGACGAGGTTTGGGGGCACGACGACGCGGACGGCAGGTGCGGGTCGCCGAGGCAGACGTCGTTGTCGGCTCGTGCGGGTCGGGCGGTCGGCGACGAGAGGTTGACGGGGCGAGGAGGGACGGCGGGAGGCATGCGCGGGCTCGGGCGCGAGGGAAAGGTGCGGCTGGGCGAAGAAGGGCTGCCGCCGTCGGCGCTGCTGCCGATCATGGGCGACCCTCGAGCCGAGCGGGGCGTCCTCGCGCCGGCCGAGCGCGCGTCGCCGGTCGAGGGCGGCGGCGAGGGCGTCGACATGCCGCGGTCGCGGGCCATGGCGCGCATCCACAGGGTCGGGCTCGTCTCGCGGCTTGGTGGAGCGGCCTGGTCGTCGACGTCGGCATCGTCGTGGGCGCGCGAGCCGCTGCTGGCCATGTTGTGCGGCGGCGGACCGGGACTCGCGGTACGAGACGAGGGCTTTGGCGGGATCGGCGGGCGGTACGAGGTGCGCTTTGCGGCGGTGTCGAGCGAGGGAGGGTCGGGAGGCGCGATCGAGCCGAGGCGGGGCGAGTGGTCGTGACCGGCCTGGCGCAAGGGCAAGTACGGCGGGGCGGTCTGGGCCATGCTCGACAGCGCAGTGTGGGCGCACTCGAGCGCGTGGGCGTTGTGGACGGCGAGAGGTGGGCGATCGCCCGAGGGTGGGTCGAGGTGGGCAGGAGGACGACGAGGTGACGAGGCGAGGGACGGGCGCGCTGGTCGGGTGCGGCTCTTGAGGGTGCCGCTGAGGACAACTGTGCTGCTCCTGCTGGCTTTGGTGCGACGCAAGGAGGTGGGAAGGACACGAGCCACCCCGACCTCACTCATCCTCATCACTGTCGCGCTCTTTCTCGCCCCGACACGCTCTAGCGCCTGGTCTGAGCGACTCAGTCCTCTCTCGGCACCTCTCAGCATCGACCCGTCTTGCTCCCGCAACACGACCTGCCCTTGTCACGCCCTCGCACCTCGCGCTCCCCACCTCCCCTCGCCCTCCATGTCGGTCGCCGTCCAGCGCGCAGAGCAGCTCGCCCGCTCCCACCACGCCCGCTACGACCCTTCCCATGACTTCCATCACGTCACCCGCGTCCGCGGCCTCGCCCTCGCCCTCGCCCGCTCCCTCTCCAACGTCGACCTCCTCGTCGTCGAGCTCGCCGCACTCGCCCACGACCTCCTCGACAAGAAGTACCTCCCTTCAGGACGCGTTCCGACCCCGAGAGAACACCTCGACGAGCACCTGTGGTCCGGCTTGACCCAGACCGACGTCTCGGACGGCCAGCGACGACTCGTCGAGCGCGTCGTCGACAACGTCAGCTACTCCAAGGAGGTCAAGCGCATCGCCAACGGCGAGCAGACCGAGTGGCATCTGTCGTGTCCCGAGCTTCACTGGTGCGTCGGTCCTTCTCTCCCTCGTTCGCCCTCGCACCGCGGCCGTCGACTCGGCTGCTGCGAGTGGGTGTTATGGGGCGCAGACCACTGACACTGAGTCGCACAATGCCATGCAGTGTGCAGGACGCCGACAAGCTCGACGCCATGGGTGCCTTTGGTGCGTCAAGCTCGCGAGCGCTTCCTCCCCTTTCGACTCTCCCGGCCGGAGTGGTGGCAGATGCAGCAAGAAGGCCGACACTGACTCAGTCTCGCTCGTACTGCAGGTGTCATGCGCTGCGCTGCCTACTCGGCCATCACGAGCCGGCCCCTGTACCTTCCGCCGACGCCCTCGCCCGCTCCTCCTTCGACCTCCTCGTCCGACACGCCCGCACCCGCGCCCGTCAGCGACGATTCGGCCATCGCCCACTTTCACGACAAGCTCCTGCGGCTCGGGGGCATGATCAAGACGGCGCGAGGGCGCGAGCTTGCGCGCGCGAGGACCGAGACGCTCAGGCGCTTTGTCGCCGACACGGAGCGGGAGTGGAGCGAAGCCGCCGAGGGGCTCGCGCAGAGGTAGAGGAACATGCAGGAGGATAGACTGGGGCTGGAGAAGAGCTTAGACGGGGCGAGGCTAGACGGAGCAATGTCCTTTTGGTTGCTCAGCGACACGAGGAGGACGAGAGCGACTCTCTGTTGCTCCTTGCGCTGTCGCGACGAGCCGAGTCGAGCGAGAGTGCATGCTCGAGTAAGCGAGTCGACTGGTGCGAGCGCCGCAGTGGCAACGTTGACCTCGGAGCGCGAGTCGACGATTCGAGTCGAGCAGCTCCCTCGTCTCTCGCACACTCGCTCGCCCTCTCCCTGAGCGCGAGTCCAGCTTCCACCAGCTCGTACTACCACACTACATGACGGCAGAAGTCGCACAGCAACCTACGACGTCGTCCTCGGCGAGCGTCCCTCCTCCACCATCCGCCACTCGCGGCGGCCGCGGCGGCTCTCGCGCTCGCGGCAGGGGTCGAGGCCGCGGCGGCGCAGCGCAGAACGGTGGTACAGCGCGAGGCGGCGCGAACGGCGAGGCGGCGCAGGGCGGCGAGGGCGCAGACGCGTCAGCGAGGAGGAACGGCGGAGCGGGCGGTGCTTCAGGCGAGCGAGGCAGGGGACGAGGGAGGGGCAGGGGCAGGGGTGGTGCGCCCAGAGGTGCGTTCCCTCTCTCTGGTCCACTTTCGCGCTTTCTGCGGGCAGCGCTGACCTACCTCTCCCTCCCCTCCCCGAACCTCATCATCCGCCTCGCCTTTCCCGCTCCATCCGACTTCCTCGAGCAGGCGAGCCCAACTCGCGCCGCGCCCAGTTCGGTGCCGCCCTCTCGACGGGCAACGCCGACTCGGCCCACCTCCACGCCGCCGCCGCGCCGTTCGTCCCGTCGTCCTCGAGCGCCGCCGCATCCGCCTCGACCTCGGGCACCTCGACGCCGCTCAACCCGGCCCCGGTCAACCAGACGCTCGTTGAGCGCCTCATCACCGAGCTGTCGTCGGGCGAGGCCGAGTGTACCATCTGCATCGGCGAGATCTCGCGCTCGGCGCGCATCTGGAACTGCTCGTCGTGCCACCAGCCCCTGCACCTCACGTGCGCCAACAAGTGGGCTTCGTCGGCCGTCGCCTCGTCGTCCGAGCGCGCCCAGCTCCTCGCCTCGCGCTCGACCGACCCGCGCAACCCTGTCGATCCGGCGTCGCTCCTCGGCGGGTGGACGTGCCCCAACTGCAACGAGCTCTACTCGGCCAACCAGGTCCCGACCAAGTACACGTGCTTCTGCGGCCGGTTCACCGACCCGCACCCTCGACCGCCCGCGACGCCGCACTCGTGCGGCAAGCCCTGTGCCCGCCGTCGCCCGCACGGCTGCGCCCACCCGTGCGCCCTCGGCTGCCACCCCGGCCCGTGTCCGCCCTGTCCTGTCGTCCTCAACGTCAAGTGCCACGACGGCAAGCGCACGCTCGGCGTACGGTGCTCGGCCCTCAACGACGGGCGCGCCCTCGCCGACCTGTCGGACGCGGCGCGCGAGGTCAAGGACCAGCTCAAGAGCTGCGGCGAGCGGCACGGCGCCGTCCTCGACTGCGGCCTGCACGAGTGCGAGCGCACGTGTCACGCCGGCGAGTGCGGCGGGTGCGACGCCGTGAGGAGCAAGCGGTGCTTCTGCGGGCGCGAGACGCAGGAGGGCATGTGCGGCTCGACCCGGCCAGACGAGCGCGTCGACGGCTGCCGCCTGCCCGGCGTCGAGGGCGCCGAGGGCACGTGGACGGGCGAGTGGGCGTGCTCGAGGAGGTGCGACGCCCTGTTCGACTGCGGCGTCCACCGCTGCGCCGAGCCGTGCCACCCGCACACGGACCCGGTCGCGGCGCCGCACTGCCCGTCGTCGCCCGACGTCGTCTCGACCTGCCCGTGCGGCCAGACGCCCCTCGACCTCCTCCTCGGCGACCGGCCCCGCACGCGCTGCACCGACCCGATCCCGCTCTGCGCCGAGCGGTGCTCGAAGCCGCTCGCGTGCGGCCACGCCTGCGCCCAAGGGTGCCACCTCGGCCCGTGTCCGCCCTGTCGTGCGCGCGTCCCGCTCGTGTGCCGCTGCGGGTCGAGCAAGACGGAGCGCCTGTGCGGCGAGCCGTACCGCGCGACGAGGGTGGACCCGGACTCGGGCGCCGTCGTCGAGTCGGACGAGTACCTGTGCGCGCGCGTGTGCAAGGCGACGAGGGCGTGCGGGCGGCACCAGTGCAACCGCACGTGTTGCCCGCTCGCGTACCAGGAGGCGCTCACGGCCGGCGTCAAGGGCAAGAACAAGAAGCGCGCGCCGGCGACGCTCGCCGAGGCGCTCGCCGAGCAGCAGCAGACGGACCCGCTCGGTATGCACACGTGCGACCGCACGTGCGGGCGCAAGCTCAACTGCGGCATCCACTCGTGCGAGCTGCGCGACCACCGCGGGATTTGTCCGCCGTGTCTCCGCGCAGACTTTGACGAGCTCGTGTGCCACTGCGGGTCGACCGTCGTCCTGCCGCCGATCCCGTGCAACTTTGTCATCGACTGCCGGCACCCGTGCATCCGGCCCGCCGAGTGTGCGTCCTCCTCTCCCTCCCTCCCCTCCCCTTCTCCTCTTTGCCCTCGCTCGCCAACCTCCCTCTCGCCTCTCTGCCTGCCTCGTCCTCCGTACCCTAGACCTTGACTGACTGTGTGCCCCCTCCCGTCCTCCCCTCGTCGCTCGCTCGCCCGCAGGTGGTCACCCTCGGCTCCCGCACGCCTGCCACGAGGACCCGGCGTGCCCGCCCTGCCCGTACCTGACGACCAAACCGTGCGCGTGCGGCAAGCGCGAGGTGCCCAACGTGCGGTGCTCGACCGACGAGCGCAAGGTCAGCTGCGGGACCGTGTGCGGCAAGTGCGTCGCCTTCTCTCTCTCCCTCTCTCCTTCGCTCCCTCGATCCTCTCGATCCTTCCCTCCCTCATCCTTCGACCGACCTCGTCGACGACCATGGACTGACTCTCGCTCTTCCTCCAGGCTCCTGCGCTGCGGCTGGCACCGCTGCCGCAAGACGTGCCACCCGGCCGGCGAGTGCGAGACGGCCGACGACCAGACGTGCCTCAAGCCCCGCAAGCATTGCGGTCACCCCTGTCCTCTTCGTGCGTCCCCTCTTTCGCCTCTCGTCGTCGTCGTCGCCGTTCGAGCGCGCTCTGACCCCTCTTTTCCCCTGTCGGCCTCGCCCGCAGCCTGTCACTTCCCCTCGGCCTGCCCTGCCGACGGCCCGTGCCCCAAGCTTATCAAGGTGCACTGCGAGTGCGGCAACCTGTCGCAGAACGCCCGCTGCGGCGCGTGCGACGAGAAGCCTGAGGGCAACGCCGGCCGCCTCGTTAAGTGCACCGACGCCTGCGCGACGGCCAAGCGCAACGCGCAGCTCGCCGACGCGCTCGGCGTCGAACAGCGCGAGGTCAAGACGCGCGAGGTCGAGTACCAGCCCGAGCTCGTCACCTTCTACGCCGCCAACTCGGCCTGGTCGGCCGGGATCGAGGCGCAGCTCGTCGAGTTCGTCAAGGGCGACAAGCCGAGCCTGCATTTCCCCGTCATGAAGAGACCGCAGCGCCAGTTTGTACGTCCCTCCTTCCCCTCCTCGCCGTCGCCTTCCCTCGCGCGTGCGCTCACTCACCCTGCCCCCTCCCTCGCCGCACAGATCCACGAGCTCACCGACCACTTCCAGTTGCGCTCCGAGTCGCTCGACGAGGAGCCTCGCCGTTCGGTCGTCTGCCACCGCACGCCGACGACGGGCATCCCGACGCCGACGCTCGCCGAAGCGCTCGCCGCCTCGAGAAAGTCGGCCTCGATGACGCTCAACCTCGGCAGCCTGCGCCGGGCCCTCCCCGACAAGAAGCCCAACAACGCCCTGTACCTCGAGGGCGTCCTCGGCTACGACGAGGAGATGCTCACCGACATCCTCGTGCCGCACATGCGCGGGCTCAAGTTCATCCTGACCTGGGTCGTGCGTCCTCTCTCCTCTCCCTCCTCTCCCTCCCCGAGCCTCTCCTGTACAGTCACTGACACACTCTCTTCGTTGCAGACCGACGAGGACGTCCTCATCACGTTCGACCTGCCCGTCCTCGACCTCGAAACCAAGCTCTCGTCCATCTCGTCGGCGCTCAAGCACGTCATCTCGGACACGGGCTTCTGCGTCAGCGTCGACCCGGTCGTCCTCGGCGACGACGGGCGCGTCGTGCGCGGCTCGTGGACCCCGGTTGGCGGGCCGTCGTCGTCGGCGTTCGGCGCGGCGGGTCCGGGCGCGTCGTCGTCGTCGGCTGCGTCGTCGGCGCCCATGAGCGCCCGAGGTTCGGCGAGCGGCGCGTGGAGGAGCCAGGGCCTCAAGACGGGCAACGCATTCGCGTCGCTCGGGCAGGGGTCGAGCCCGCCCAAGCCGGCGCAGCAGGCCGGGCACGCTTGGGGCCAGTTGATCGGCGTCGGGCACGCAAAGGTGCGCCCTCTCTCTCTCCCTCTCGGCCTTTCTTCTCGTCGCGCAGAGCGAGTCCTGACCTCTCGAGCGTGTCACAGCCCCCTCGCGCCGTCGTCGCACCGCAAGGCGAGCTCGAGCGCCACCTCCCCGTCGCTTCAGCACCGCCAAGCCGCATCCCGACGCCGAGCCTGCCACCTCCTCCGCCTGTCGCAAGGACCGACGACGACGTGCCGGACGAGTGGGACGCTGGCCTCGAGGACGAGGCGCCGGAAGAGGGAGCGGCGGTCGAGGAGGAGAGCGAGTCGACCAAGTAGAGGGGGAGGACTTTGACAGGCTTACTCTGCACCGCATCGCACTGCATCGTCGTTCCTTTGGCTCGTTACTCGTGAGCAGCCTGAGCAGAGAGCGAGGCTGTGCCGGTCTCGTCAATTCGGCATCGTTGCTCGACCGCCTCGTCCCCCTCGATCTCGCCCACAACCGCTCTGCGCTCTCTGTGCACTTGCGCTTGCCGGCAGTGCTTCGCCAGAGATGCTCAACGAGCCCTCGACCGCTTACCCGCGGCCGTTCGTCGTCGGCGTCCTCTCCGGCGTCCGCCCGACTCGGCACGCTCCTCCCCCGCGGCAGCCCCTGTCCCTGGAGCCGCCAGAGACGTCGAGCTCTTCCTCTCGCCCTTTGCGACCCAGCCGGTGCACCCGGCAGCTCGCCCTCGCCCGCGCTCGACACCCCCGTCCCCTCATCAGCTCCTCCGACCTCGACCCTCTCCCGTCCTCCCACGAGCGAGCGACCCGACCGCCGATCGGCTAAACACCGACATGGAGCGCTCCTCGTCGCCCTCCCCCTCGACCCGCAACCTCATCCGCTCGTACACGACCAGCTCGGACGAGTCGGCCGCCGAGCGCATCGCGGCAGCACGAGCGGCGAGGGAGCGGCGACGACTCGAGCGCGACCGAGACGGGAAGATGGACGGCGAGGTGGCGCACGAGCGCGTGACGGCGGTCGAGGTGCCGCGCGTCGAGGTCCACGAGGAGGCCGACTCGCAGGACGGCGAGTCGTCTTTCGACGGTACGGGCGGCGGCGGCGGCGGCCAAGGCGACGACGAGGTCGCCAGCACGACAAGCGGCTCGCTCGTGCCCAAGCTGCGGGTCCAGCCGTCGTCGGACCGCTCGTACACGCCGTCGGTCCCGTCGACGCCGTCCCGGTCGCAACCGTCCACCTCGCCCAACTCGTCGTCGACTGTCCCTCTTCCCCCTCACGAGTCGGCCTCGCCTGCTCGCGCACCCGCCCTCGCGCACGCCACGCCCCCTTCCCACACCTCCCCTGCAACCCCTCGCCGCCAGTCGTTCGAGGTCGCCAACATCCCTGCCTTCCGGCCCAAGAACACGAGCCCCATCGCGTCGCCCTCTTCCCCTTCCCCAGTCTCGACAACCCCGCCCGGCACTATCAGCCGCCCAACCTCGCCCGCTCATGTCGCGCTCGCCGGCGGCCTGATGGAGCGCCTCAAAGCGCGCCGCGCGGCCAACCTCGCCGCCGCAGCGCAGCAGTCGGCGCATCCCGCCTCGGCGCCGCCCGCAGCGAGCGAGGCCGGCTCTTCAGCGGCCTACACGCCGCTGTCCGAGGTGCTCCCGCTCCCGTCGCACGAGGCGGCGACGCCGCCGACGTCGCCGAGCCAGGAGCCCGTCGCGCTCGAGTCGCCCGACCCGGCGGCTGAACGTCGTGCGCCGGCCTGGCCCGGCTCGAGCGACGCGCACACGCCCGCGATGGGCTCGGACGTCGAGCAGGCCGCGGTCGAGGCGCCGTACAAGGCGAGGCGCACCGTGTCGTCCAAGGTGTTCGGCCGCGACGGCGAGGAGGTCGACTTTGAGTTCACCCAGCTGTCCGACGTGCCGTACGTCCCTCTCCCGACCCTTTCTCTCGTCGTAGAGCACATCCTGACTATCCTGTACCTACAGCGAGCAGACCGAGCGCAGCACCCTGTCGAACTGGCGCGACTCGGTCCCTCAGCATCGCCGCCACGGCTCGATCTCTTCGGCCAGTCGTCCCGCCTCGTCCATCTTCTCGGCGCCCGCACCGCTCCACGGCACGCTCCCGAAGCGCTTCTCGCTCGCGAGCAGCGTCAGCAGCCGCCAGCAGGCCGACGGCTCGTTCGCGCGCCCGTCGCACTCGAGGCCGCTCGTGCCCGGGTCGTCGTCATTGTCGGCCGTTCCCGAGACGGCGAGCAGCAGCAGCGAGCACGGCTCGCGAGCTTTCGAGGCGCCCGACAAGCGTATCGACGCGACGTCGCACATGCTCGGCCGCAGCGGGTCGACCGGGTCGATCTTCCCGGCGTCGAGCATCAGCAGCGGCGCGCGCTCGTCATCATCGGCGTCCGACCGCTCCTTCGTCGAGTCGCGCCGTACCTCGCCTCCTGTTCGTCACCCGAGCCCGACGAGGCGAGTCTCGCCCGAGGTCGCTCGTCGTGCGGCCCAGTTCGCCCAGGTCGACGGCCCGCCGCCAAGCCCGACCAAGTCGACGTCGAGCCGCTCGAGCTCGCCCGTCAAGCGCTACGTGCCCGACCGCCAGCCTCTCCCGCCGCCACCATCCGGCGCCCAGCTTGTCGCGACCTTCCCTTCCGCCCCGACCTCGCGCTCGCTCACGCAGCTCCCGACGGCGACCACCGACGAGCTCAAGGACCCGCTCGTCGACATCTCGCGCAGGCGCGAGGAACGGCGTCGGGCGATCGAGGCGTTCCAGGCGCAGCTCGCGCAGGACCCGCCGTCGTGCGCGAGCGACCCAGCGCCGCGCGCGACGGCGGACTCGAGCAGGGCGGCACCGAGCTCGCCCAGCCGGAGCGGACGCCCGCACGAGGTGGAAGGAGGGAGGCGGGAGCCGAGCGGGGCCGAGCGCGGGCGCTCGCTATCGCCCGACAGCCCGATCCTGTGCGAGGTGCGTCCTCTTTGAGCCTCACCCTCCCTCCTAGTGCACACCGACTTACACTCTCTACGAGCAGGGCTACCTTTTTACGCCGCAAGAGCGCGTGGACGGCCGTCACGACCCCGACTCGCTCGACGGGGCTCGTCGGTACTGCGTCCTCACCTCGGCCGGCCTCGACTTTCGCCCGACCGACCAAGAGCCCGGCTCTCGACCTCGTCGAGCGTTCGCTCTCGTCGACTGTGCCCTCGTCGACGACGATCCGCCTGCAGAACTCGCCGCAGGCGGCCTCCGACCCTTCGTCGTCGTCCTCAAGGACGGTCGGCGGCAAGACTTTGCGTGCGAGAGCCGCGGCGAGCGCGTCAAGTGGGTTTCTGCGCTCCAGTACGTCCCTTCTCGCTTCTGCGGCAGTGTATGCCCACCCTGACACTCCTCGCCTCGCAGAAACGCCATCATCTCGAGCACGCGCGACCGCCTGCGCTCCGCCAACGGCGACCGACACGGCGCGCGTTCCCTGTCGCTCGACAACCTGTCGCCGACGGCCGAGTCGACGCGCACGATCACGCCGCCGGGCTCGCGCTTCTCGGAATCGCGAGGGACCGTGCACAGCTTCGCCGGTCCCGCCGAGACGAGCGAGGGCAGCTCTACGCCGCCGCCCTGGTCCCCTCGCGGGCTCGGCCTGTACTCGTTCGCCGACGACAAGCGCCGGCCGCTCGTCCACCGCGAGCTGTCCGGTCGTTCGGCGTCGACGGCGTCGTCGCACCTGTCGTACTTGCCCGAGAAGCCGACCGCCGACCGCGGTCGCTACGACCGGGACCTGTTTGGCCTGTACAGCACCCGGCTGCCGACGGCCGTCGCTCGCCCGTCGTCCGAGCACTCGACGTGCAGCAGCCGCTCGCTGCCTCCTCTGCCGCCGCACAAGGACCTGTCGGGACGCGTCAAGATCGGCCATCATCGTGCCCAGTCGGAGCTCCCGACCTACTCGACGCCGGTCGACCAGCCGCCGTTCCGCCCGACGCCGACCCGTCCGACCTCGAGCAGGACATTCGGCACCTCCTCGTCGCCCTCGTCGCCCTCGTCGCCCGAGAAGCGCCTCGAGCCGTCTTCTACCGCCGACGCGACGTCGTACGTGTCTCCCGACGAGGTCGCTGCCCTCGAACGCGAGCTGCGCGAGCTCGGCGGCAAGGTCGAGTCGGCCGCGTTCCCTAAGATCAAGCGAGACGAGCGCTACAAGCGCGTGCAAGAGCGACTCGAGACGCTGCAGCGCCGGCTCACGAGCACCTCGACGGTCCAGAGCGCGACTACCTCGACCGACAAGGCGAGGGAGCTCGATTTGGCCGAGAAGGTGCGCCCCACTCTCTCTCTCGACCTCGTCTCGGCGAGCGCGAGCCTGACCCTCTTCTCCTCCTGCAGGTCGACTACCTTCTGCACGTCGTCAACACCACGATGCTCGACAAGAAGGCGCTCCACCCTGTCGATCCACAAGGCGAGGAGGTCATGATGTCGCGCGTCGAGGCCCGGATCCGCGACCTTCTCGCCAACCTCGACAAGCCGACGCCCATCTCCCGCTCGCCCAGCTCGTCCTCGTCGCCATCTACGATCAGGGCTCGCGCCGAGCCCGACAACTACACCGTCACGACCCGGGCCGGCATCCACTCGCCGAGCGAGCACCGAGAGTGGCAGCGCGACCTCGAGCGGTTCAAGGTGCGCCCTCCTCTCCCTTTCCTCTTCCCTGTGTATCTCACACTAACGCGTGCGTCCCACAGAACGATGCTGCCGTCCCGTATCCGCCGAGCGCCTCGTCGGTCGCGTCGCCCAACACGGTCCTGCGCGAGCGCGAGCGCGCGAGCCGCAAGCTCCAGAACCTGTCGCCGCTCTCGCCCAACACGCTCGAGCCGTACGGGAGCGCCGGGTCCTTCTTCGGCGGTCATGGCGGCGGCATACCGGCCGCACGACCGCGCGACCCGTTCGCCGGGAGCGGCGTCGTCGAGTCGACCGAGTCGGGTGCAGCGAGGCAGGCGCCTCAGCAGTCGCACCAGCAGCTCGTACCGTCTCAGGTGCGCCCACCACCTTATACCTCTCACAAGGCGTGCACTGACCCGTTCGGGAGCCTGTCCGCAGCCGTCAGTCCGGTCGCGAGGCAAGTGGGGCGGTACCGCAAGCGCGCAGTCGGTCGTCTCGTGGGCAGAGAGCGACGTCGGCAAGGTTGAGCAGGTGCGCACCAGTCCTCCTGACCGTTCTTCAGGAGAGCCGGTCCCTGACGAGGTTCTCTTTGGCAGGCCCTGTTCCGCATCCTCGACGGGTTCGAGCGTCAAGACGGCGGTGCGTCCTCCTCTTCCTTCTCCTTCCCTCGCCCAGGCACTCATCGATGTATCTCGTGCAGCACTCGCCGAGAACCAGCACCACCAGGAGCGCATCGCCCACGTCGTCGGCGAGCTCGCCAAGGTCCGCTCTGTCCCAGCTCTCCTCGTTCCACCTTCGCAGCCCCGTCCTGACTCTCTCTTTCTCCCACAGTGGGTCGCCGAGGACCGCTCGCTGCGCGACGCCCAGTTCAACGAGCTCATCGGCGCCGTCCACGGCGTCGTCGACCACGTCGCCGAGCTGCCGCAGCGCATGCTCGCCTCACTCGGCGCCGCCGAGGCGGCAGCAGACGTGCAACGCGCGCAGCCGACCGTCGATCACGCGCATGACGGCTCGGACGAGCCGAACGGGCTCGCGGACCCTGTCGAGACCGCCGTCGTCGCCGAGGACGCGCTCGTGCAAGACGGCTCGCCCAAGAAGCGCACGATCGGGCTCAATCCGCTCAGCTCGTTCGCGCAGCTCGACCGCAAGATGGCCAACGGCGACACGGCGGGCGTCGGCGGGCGCGTCAAGGGTCCTCGCATGCCGGGCATCCGACTTTGGGGTGCGTCCCGCCCGTCCGGCCCGTCCACCTTCCCTCACGTCGTACTGACATTTTCTGTCGTCGCGCAGGTGCGCCTGAACCTGTCGCCGACCGCGTCAACCGCTGGGGCGGCGGCGCCGTCGCAGCCAAGGCGTCGGCGGACGAGCTCGCAGCCGAGGCGGTTCTCTCGGCCGACGCCGAGGCGGCGTGCGCTCCTCATGGGCCTGTCGTCGATGCGCTCAAGGGCGACGAGAAGCTCGGGCGGGCGCTGCAGGCGATCGCCGACGGGAGCGGCGACGAGGTCGATGCCGGGGCCGTCTCTCGTGCGTCCCACTCCTTTCCCTCGATCATCCCTGCCGAGGCATTACTGACACCCGCACGTTATACAGTCGCCGTGTTCGAGATCCTCCAGACGTTGCGCGACCTCTCGAGCAAGCAGGCTCTGCAGGAGGCGCGAGAGCAGGCCGAGCGCGACAAGCACGGCGGGCTCACGCTCAAGGAGATGGCCGAGCTCGAGGCCAAACGCGGCGAGATCTTCCGGCTCGAGCAGGAGACGGTCATGAACTCGGAGCGCACCGCCAGTCCGTCCTCTCGTCCACTTTCTTCTCTGCCCGGACCTCTCGGATCCTGACGAGGACGGCGCTCGCCCGCAGAGATCAACGAGATGGTCGCCGCACTCGCCGCCAAGACCGAGAAGGCCGACATGCTCCTCGCCCAGATCGCCAAGAACGTCGAGGAGGGCAAGACGACGACGATGGACCCGGCGCTCTCGGACGAGGTCAAGCGGCTGCTCGGGTGCGTCCTCCTTTCGCCACATGCCTCAATGCGACCTGCGTCTGACCCTCCCTCACCTGACAGCGGTGTGCGCTCGGGCGTCGACGAGCATGTCAAGGACTTTCGAGGTCAGCTCACGAGCGAGGTGCGTCCCCCTCACTCTGAAAGGGGCTCGAGCGCGTCTTGACCTTCTTCGATTTTGCCCTCGCAGGTACAGCGCATGTTCAAGGAGGTGCGCGAGCGTCTGCTTCCGCCTCTTGTGGTCGGCACGACCCTGACCATCCTGTTCCTCGCCGTCGCAGGTCGGCAAGCTTCGCGACGAGAAGAAGATGCTGCAGACCGACATTGCCGAGCTCATGGCGGTGCGTCCTCTCTCTCTCTCTCTCGTCCCTTTCTCTCTCGACTATCGCACTCGGGTCCTGACGTCTCGAGGTGCGCGCAGTTTGCGGCTAAGCAAGGAGGAGGCTCGACCGTGCGTCCACTTTCCTCCCTCTCGATCTTCTTCTGCGTCGTCCGCCTTCCCTGCCATCTTTTTCTCGACGATCTCTGACACGCCTCGTGCACCTCTCTCTGCGCGCAGGGCAAGGCCGCCGCCCCTGCTCCTCCTCCTCCCGCCGTCGCTCCTTCCGTCGACCTTCCCAAGCCCGGCCTGCCCTCGAGCGGCTTCTTTGGTCCTCGCGCGATGAAGTAGACGTATCCGAGACTGGAACATGAGTCTGTGTCTGTGCCTGTGCCTCGTCGACGAGTGCTTTTCGCGAGAGAAGGCCAGAACAAAGATTGAAAGAGCGAGACGAGGGGAAGCACCCGCATCTTGGGCTTGTTTTGTCGCAGGGCGCGCTCCATCTCGCTCGTTGGCGTCGACCGAGGTCCGGAGACCTGCTCTGCGACCGAGGCGGACGACGAGGGCCGGCTCGTGCGCTGCTTTCCCGGCGAAAGAGAGCCACGCGTCGACGAGCGGGCAAGCCACTTCCTCTCGGATGCGGCTCTCTCTTTCGCTCCACCGACTCTCGCGGGACGGGGCGCAGTAGGTCTGAGCACGACGCGGCGAGCAAGGAGCGAGAGAGAGCGAGCGAGCGAGCGGCAGAGAACGGACAGACGACGGTCGGGAGCGAATGCGGAAAGAGGGTCAAAGCGCACGGCGCTTGCTCGCCTTCGCTTGCTCGCTCTCTCTCGCTCTCGCACACGCTTTCGCTCCTGTACTAGCTGTGCTGAACGAGCAACAATGCGCCAACCGAGAGGCGAGACGGAGCGGATCCTGTCGCACGTTCGCGCGTCGCTCGACGAGAGGCGCTCGAGCCTCGAGGAGTGCTCGCCGGCTCACCTCGCGGTCGCTCCGCCTGCTCGCCTGCGACGTCGAGAGCCTGCTCGGCGCCTGTCTGACAGCCTGAGCAAAAGTGAGGAGGAGAGCGCGCGCCGGAAGAGCCGAGCCATCGAGGTCAAAGCGGCCGTGTCGCCCAAGTCACAATCCTCGGTTTCGCTCGCTCGCTTCTCTCGCTCACGGTCGGCGCACGCAGCCGCAGTAGAGAAAGAGGGGGGAGGCCGACCTGCATCGCTCGTTGCACGACCCAGACGCCCCCATCCGAGCCCTGCCGCTACACAAACACGCGTCGATCCTCCTCGCTCCTCTGTCGCAGTCGCACAAAAAAGCCGCTCGCTCGCCGCTCGTGGGGGTGAACCACGGGCCGCACGCCGCGCGCTGCTTAGTTGCACTTCTTGACGAGGTCGTTGATGAACTGCTCGCGCTTGCCCGACTCGCCGCCCTCGATCCACTGCGGGGCCTTGCGCGTGCGGAAGCCGCCGTTGGGGTTCGAGAGCTTGAACGGCCACAGGAAGTTGGCGACCTGCTTGAAGTGCGGGCCGGCTGTTGGGGAGGGGGCGCGCGAGGAAGAGGAGAGTCAGTGACCGGGTACGAGGTAGAGGACGGACAGAGAGGAGGCGAGGAAGGAAGGAGGAAGGGGACGCACCGGTGACGATCTCGTGGACAATGTCCTCGATCGACAGGACGCCGTACTTGCCGAGGTTCTCCTCGATGATCTGGTTCGACGAGAGCGGGAGGCGCTGCTTGTTGACCTTGCCGTATCCGCGCTTGTAGATGAGCTCGCGGACCGTCTTGAGGTTGGGCTCGCCGTAGGTGATGTAGGGCTCGACGCGGAGGAGCATCTCGGTAGTCGCCTTGGTCACCTTGACGAAGACGCCGTTGTTGATCTGGAGGAGACGGAGGAGCTGCAAGATCTTGCGCGGCTTCGGGGCAATGTTGTTGATACTGTGGGGGAGGGAGAGAGCGTCAGGGACCGCGCTCGTCGTCGTCGACAGAGAGATGGAGAGAGAGCGTAGGACGGACCCCTTGGTGCGCATGACAAAGTAGACCTTGGGCTGGGCCGGGACGTAGAAGTCGCCGTTGGCCTTGGCCTGCCTCCTCAGGCGGATCTCCTCGCGCTCCTTCTTGTTGTACTCGTTGACGTACTGCTCGGCACGCTTGAAGATGACCGAGCGCTTGGCCTTGCGGGCCTGTGTCGGTCGGGCGCACGGGCGGGCGAGAGGACGACAAGGGCGGGTGGGCAGAGGGGAGAGGGGCACAGGGTCAGTGTCCGGCTCTCGCTCGTGCTCGCTCGTCGTGCTCCTCGGCCCTCGCTCCTCCTGCACGAGCACGGGCACGCTGCTGCGGGTCGAGTTGGGGCGATGTCGAAGCGAGGTGAGGTCGAGTCGGCTCGCGGTCGGAAGGTGGTGGTGGTCGAGGCCGAGGTGGGAGGCGGCTGGTCGAGGTCGGGTGTCGAGGTCGAAGCGGCGCCGCACGCACACGCCGCACACGCTTGTCGTCGTCGACGCGCAGGGCTCAGTCCCGAAAGATGGTATGGTTGTCAAAGGTGACCGCATCGACGCCCGTCGACTAAAACAGGCGCCTCAGCAATTTGGGTATAATATGGTTGATAATCATGGCCTGCGTGCGTGTGCGTGTGCGGGTGCGGGTCGTGCGGCGCGAGGCGGGTCGAGGGCGAGGTCGGTGAGACGAGGTCCAGGTCGAGGAAGGGGGGAAGGGGAGGGTCGTCGCGAGTCGATGTCGTGGTGCTCGTCGTGCGTGTTCGTGCCCGTGCTCGTCGTGCGCATCCACCCTGACCAACCGCACCGAGCGAGACGAGGGCCGAAAGGGAGAGGACGCACCTTGCGGGCCTCGAGGGCGGTGGCCCTCTTCTCCTCGCGCGACTTCTCAGTCGACTTGCGCTTCTGTGTAAGGTGCAAGTGTGGGTCAGCGGAGTGGCTCTAGAGAGGGTGCACGAGGCGAGGCGAGGGAGGGCGAGACGGACCTTGAGGAGCGTCTCCGGGACAAGGGGGGTCGAGCTGTCGACACGGGGACGGGGGAGGGCCAAGGGTCAGTCTGGGTGGTCGTTCGAGGGTGTGGGTGGAGGTGCAGGGTGCCGTCGGTGTCGCTCGGTGCGGTGGCTGGTGGTGGTGTGGGCCGGGGCAAAAGCCTGAGCTCGGCGGGGGGTGGCCACGGCTGGCGGCGAGGGGCTTGGCGGGCACGGTCGGGATGGTGGCGGGAGTGGTGCACGAGTAGAGGAGAGGCAGACGGACGCAGACATTGTCGCGGATGGCCTGTGCGAGCAGAGACGGAGGGGAAAGCGACGAGGCGAGGCGAGCGGCCACCGCAACCCACCCTCGAGCTCGCCGGCCTCGTCGACCTCTCTCCCCCGCCCCCTCACTCTCCCTGGCACACTGCAAGACCTGCAACCACACGCTCAGTACCTCAGGCCCTCGCCCACCGGCAGCCCCAAGCTGTCGCGCTCTCTTGCTCCCCCTCGCTCCTCCTCCTCCTCCTTCTCCCCCGCTCATCCTCGCACGTCCCCACACTGCTCTGTACCGCTCTCGCTCTCGCTCTCGTCGTCGGTGCACTCTGCCCCGTCACTTTGCGCGCGACCCTCTCAAACGCTCGTCGCTCTCTCGCTGCTGCTGCTCCACACTCGTCTCGCAACTCGGGTCTCGCTCGTTGCACAGCGCACCTCGCTCAAGCACCGCTTCCAACCGGGCTCACCACCTCCACCCGCCGACGTGCGCATTGATGACGGGCCTCGCCCCGTGCCCGACCCCGACCCCGTCGCCCTCGGTCAAGCCCCTCAGGCTCCGGCGCCACTGGTCGCGCTTCCTCGACCGGCGCCGCTCCTCGTCCGTCTCGCCCTCGGCGAGCAGCACGTGCAGCTTGGACGACGGGTGGTGCTTGACCCCGAACCGGCCCCGACCCTTGATGTCGAGCCGCTGCAGCGCCGGGCCCTTGGTCACCCACGATTGTGCTGCGTCCCGTCGTCGCGCTCGAGGTCAGTGCTCGCTCGAGAAAGCCCGTGCATAGCCAGGGACGCCCTCGCGTCGTCGGCGAGAGCGCCTCGGGGCAAGAGGGTCGTCCGGAACAAGAGAGAGAAAGAGCGGCGACGCACCGACGACGAGCTCCTCGCGCCTCAACCCCTTGGCCATGGCGTGGTCGCGCGCGAGCGCGAGCATCGACAGCAGTCGTGGTGCCTGCTTCTTTTGCGACGCCTGTCGACGTGTGCGGAAAGGAGAGGAGGAGGACGGCGGGTCAGTACAGACTGCTCGAGGCACGAGCTGCGGACGCAACCGAGCTGTTCAAGAGCGGCGCGTCCGCCACAAATGGCGCACGGCACCGCCCAGTACGGCACGGCCTCGACCGCAGCGCTCACGAAAAAGAGAGAGAGAGGATCGCCGACGCACCTGGAGCTGGAGGATGGCCTCGTCGGCCGTCCGGCCGGCGACGAGCCGCGACAGGTCGTTGAGCTTGCGGCGCGACGTCTTGAAGTTGGCCGTCGACGACTTGTGCTGCACGTGTTGGCGATCGGGTGCATGGGGGCGGGTCGAGCGAGGGCGGTGCGAGGGGGAGAAGGAGGGGCGAGGGGGCGAGGTCAGCGGGCGCGCCTCGGGCCAGGACAGGACAGGAGGGGGCGAGGGACGCACGAAAGTCGCCTGCTTGACCTCGCGCTCGAACGACAACCCGCTCCTCGCCTGGCTCAGCGCGACGTCCTCGTCCTCAATCGCCTGCTCGAACACGTCCTTCTTGCTCGCCTTGTCCTCGCCTGCGGCCTGCGCCGCCGGTTCACCGTCCTCGGCGGCGGCACTGCGCTGCAGCTTGCGCGGCAGGAGGTTGCGGATCGAGGGGAGCGACCACGAGGCGTGCCGGACTTGCTGGGACGAGATGGCGGCGGTCGACGACGACGGGACGGGCGCGCGCGCGGCGGGCAGCGCGCGCGACAGGGCGTGGAACGTGTGCAATGAAGAGCGAGGGCACTGCATCGTCGCTGGGCGGTGCTGGGGGCGAGTGAGGCGAGCAGCTCTCGCTCGGCGCCTTTTCCGAATCTCTCGAACCCGAGTCCCCCTTGTCGCTCTCGCTCTCCTTGAGGGCGCGCGTGCACCAGGGCTCTCCTGATACGGTCACGGACGAGCTCGAGGACCGAAAAACAGAATGACCGATGCACTTCCCTCACCCTCCTCGCCTTGTCCTCGCTCTGATCCCTCCTCGAGAACCTCTATGAGCGTCGTCCCCTCTTGCCCTCGCACTCTTACAAGATGCCGTTCGAGTAGCCCTGGAAGAGACTGCGACGGAGCAAGAGGTCAGATTGCGCTCCTCCACCGACGGCGACAAGGTCGCGAGGAGACGAGGAAGAGGAACGGCGGCGACGCACTCGTACAGGCGCGTGAACGAGCTCTGCGCCGAGTTGAGGATGAGCTTGTCGGCGTACTCGTCGAGCTGGGCCTGGGGCAGCGACAGCATGAACCGCTCGCGCAGCTGCTGCGACGTCAAGTCGCCGTTGGCGAAGCACGGCAACGACGAGTCTGCGGACGAGGAGGGAAGCGTCAGGTCCTGCACGGCGCAATGCCCGACGACGCACGAGAGGGGGAGAGGAAGAGAGAATAGGGCCCACCCTTCTGCATGAGCTCGACGAGCGTGATGATGCGCTCGGCGTGCTTCCTCGCGTCCCGGAAGCACCGCTTGAACAGGGCGCGGAACTCGGCAAACTTGGCCGAGTCGAACCCGCCGAGGATGTCGATGTAGTCCTGCGGGAGCTTGAACGGCGCCATCTCGAACCCGAGGGACCCGGGCGAGTTGGACAGCATGAAGCCAAAGTCGATGTCTGCTCGGGCAACGATGCCGTCAGGTCCGGGCCCCTCGACGACGACGACAAAGAGAGAGAGAGAGAGGAGGGACGCACGGATGAGGTGCCCTTGCAGGTCGAGGAGGATGTTGCCGTTGTGCCGGTCCTTGAGCTGGAGCAGGTAGCAGATGACCGAGTACGCCGCCAGGCTCTCGATGAAGGCGTCCTGCGCCTTGCGGTACCGCTTCGAGTCGACGGGGCCGTACGTCTGCAGGCGAGAGAGGGAGGGTGAGCCTGGATCGAGGGAGAGGGAGGCCGAGAGGGGAAGAGGGACGAGCGGGGACGCACGGCGACAAAGTGGTCGTAGAGCGTGAACGAGTCGAACACCTGCGTGTCGTCCTCGGCGCGGCTCGCGTAGGCGTTCTTCTTGAGCGAGTGCACCGACACGGCGTCGTTGATCGTCTCGATCAGGCCGCTGTTCTCGGACGTGACGAGGATGCGGAAGCTGCAGGGCGTCGGCGTGCTCGGTTAGTCGCTGCCGCACTCGGACGAGAGGATGAGAGAAGGAGGACGAGCGCGAGACGCACTAGTAGACCCAGCCGGGGCACTTCTCCTCGCTCCAGATCCGCCCAAACTCGCTGATGAGCTGGACGGCGAGCTGCTCTTGCCGCAGGTCGGCGCCCGTCTTGACGATGCACGACAGGAGCGACCAGTGCGACAGGTGGCCAAAGGGCGAGGCGGCGCGAATGCGGGCCTTCTTGGCCGTGTACGACTCGCCGAGGACGGCACCTGCTCGAGGAACGAGTCGGTGAGTGCGCGCGACGAGGGACTCGGCGCAGCGAGACGAGGGAGAGGAGGGACGCACCAGAAGGGTCGTCCTTGTTGACCGCCCGCAACACGACCGAGTTGTCCTCGGTCCTCGCCGCCCCACGGTCCTTGCCGCCCTTGCCCCACCCGGCCGCCTCGCCGCGCATGCGCTCCATGCGCTCCTCCTCGAGCGCCAACATCTCGCTCATGATGCGCTCGCGGATCGCGGCGGCGTCCTGCGGCGCGAGCACTCGCGGCCGCTGCGTTGGGAGCGGCGCAGGCGTGCTCGAGCCCGAGGCGCCGACGACGACGGCCGAGGCGGATGGTGCCGACCCGGTCCCCGAGTTGGCCTCGGCGGCGGCGTGCGACAGCGCTGCGACCTGGGCGTTGAGCGGCGGCTGACCGGCGAGCGAGCTCGTGCCCTCGGCGGCCGACACCGTGTCGAGGCTCGCTCGCGTCCCTGCGCCGCCCTGGCCCGCCGACGCCGCCGGCGTCTCGCGCTTCGACAGGCGCGCTTTGACCGCGCCGAGCCCTGCGCCGAGTCCTGCGCCGACGACGCCGCCGATGCCCGCCACCGTCGCGACGGGGAGGTGCACGAGCGTGCCCGCTGCGGCGGTCCCGGCGCCGACGACGCCGCGCGACGCCGTCTGCGACGCGTCGAGCTGGGCGAGCATGACAGCCGCCATGCGCATGCGGTCGGCGTAGTCGTCGAGCGAGATGGGCGCCCTCGTCGAGACGCTGCGCCCGCCTGGCCGGGCCGCCGCCGCGCCGCCGCCGCTCGGGCCTCCTGCTCCTGCTCCGCCCGCACCACCGCCCGACGACCGACGCGTCGCCTTGGGCTGCTTCATGCCCCGGCTCGAGTCGTCGGCGATGCTGCTGATGCTGCTGACGCTCGCGCGCTGCCGCTGCTGCCGCCGCGACGACGCCGCCGCCGACCCGACCGACGTGACGCTCGCGCGCCGCGCCTCGTCCTTGCGCTTCCACGCGAGCTCGTCCGCCTCGCGGTTGTGGATCTCGACGTCGGCGTCGGTGCCGTTCGGGCCGTCGCCGCCGGCGCCGGCGCCGCCGTCCTGGAAGAGCGAGTCGTCGCGCAGCGACATGTCGCCGTACAGCTGCTCGACGAGGTCCATCTCGCCGGCCGGGCCGTCGCCGAGGTCGCCGTCGCTCGGCGACATCGTGTCGAGCCCGGACCCGAGCGCGTAGTCGGCGCGCTCGGCGAAAGGCGTCCTCGGCGAGGGAGGCGCACCGGCCGGGCTCGAGGTGCCCGCCACGCTGGGCACCGAGCTGCTCAGCTCGCCGCCCTGCGTCGCCGCCTGGGCGTGTGGCGGAGCCGGCGCCGACTCGCGGGCGGGCCCGGCGCGCTCGAGGGCGCTCTCGAGGCTGCGCCTTGCCGCGCTCGCCTTCTCGGCCTTGTCGGCGCTCTCCTTGGCCTTGGCGCCCGCCGCGATCAGGCTCGGGTTCGACAAGCCGTCGCGCTCGCGCAGGGCGCGCCGCAGGTCCTCCCAGTTGCTGCGGCGGTCCGGGTCAAAGTCGAGGTCCTCCTCGAGCACCTCGACGTAGATGACGAACGGCGCGCGGTCGGCCGAGTTGAGGACCGACGCCTCGGACGGCGAGATGCGGACGATGCGCGCCTGCTTGCGGCGCGGACGCGGCGGTCGAGGCGTGTCAAAGGGGGTTCGAGGAGGAGGAGGGAGGGTGGCGGAGGTTTTGGGTGCGGACGGGTCGAGCGGCGCGCGCGTCGTCATGCCGAGCGAGCAGCCTCGCGGCAGGCCGTGGTTGAGGACTGTGAGCTCGGCGCGGAGCGACGACAGGCGGGCCGGCTTGGGGACGAGGACGAGTCGGGTCGACACGTCCTGCAGGCTGCGCAGGAGGTCGAGCTGCGAGCGGCACGCCTGGAGGAGGAGGAGCCGCGACAGGAACGGCTTGGGGAGGCCGTAACCGGGCATGGTGCTGCCCGACAGGTGCGACGACGAGTGGCCCGGCGACGACGAGCTGAGGAGATTGGACGCCGACTGCGACGTCATTGGGAGGGACGGGACCGACAGGGACGGCGCCGCGTGCTGGCGGACCGACTGGTTGAGGAGCGAGCTCCGTCGCTGGAGCATCGTCGGCGGCTTGGCGCCGTCGGTCGAGCCCGGCTTGAGCGACGACTTGGCGGTCGACGAGCGGCCGAACGAGCCCGACGACGGGAGCGGCGACGGCAGGAACGACATGGAGCGCGACTCGTGCGCCGTGTCGGTCGCGAATGGGATGCGCGGCGAGGCCGTGATGCGGTCGCCGGGGAGGTAGTTGGGCGGCTGCGTCGCGCTCCTCCTCGGCGCGCCCTTGTCGCCGCCGCCGCCGCCGCTCGTGCCCTTGCCCCCAGCCCTGCCGCCCTTGGCGCTCCCGTTGAGCGCCACCTTGGCGGCAGCTTTGGCCTTCTTCGCCTTGGCCGCCGCCGCCGCCGCCCCGCCGCTCGCGCCGTTGGTCACGCGCTCGTCGTCGCTCTCGCTGTTGCCCCTGCGCGCCTCGTCGTCGTCGTCGAGCGCGTCGTCCTTGGTCGGCTCCTCGATGCGGCGCCCTTGCTCGACGATCATGCGGCCCGTCGCGTTGACGAGGCCGGGCATGCCGATCGCGGCGAGGAGGAGGCCGATGCCGACGAGCGACGCCTCGGGCGCGTTGACCTTTCGTGGCGGCTCGACGGGCGCAATTGACGCGGCAGAAGAAGAAGTGGACGAGGTGGCTGAAGAGGCGGCGGGAGCGGAAGAGGAAGAGGTCGAGGCGGAAGGAGGGAGAGGTGGGTCGTTGAAGATGATCTCCTGGACGCGGTTGAGGATGCGGTGACACGCCGTAAAGTGCTCCGACTTGGGCGTGTTGGCAAAGTCGGACAGCGAGGCCTGGAGGTACCAGAGAGTCTGCGAACGGGAGGCTGTCACGACGTGCCGGGCGACGAAGGGGGCAGGCAAGGGACGCACGATGACGGCGATGTGCGAGTCTTCCTGGCAGCGCTCAAGGATGAAGTTCTCGAGGGCAGTCGACGGCGTCGTGCGGGTAATGACGAGGTAGCTGCGCGCGTGGACAGAAGTGAGCGAGGCCCTCTCGGCGGCTCGGATGCGAAAGAAGGGGGACGGACCAGAGTTGCGGCCAGTAGAACTCGACGTCCTCGTAGTCGAATGAGCGCAGGCGGTTGGTGAGGTAGTGCGTGATGCCAATCGAGCCCGGATAGGTCTTGAGGCTGCGACGGGAGGGCGAGGACGAGGTGGGTCAGCGCGGGGGTCCGAGAGAACGGCGACGACGGCTGTTCGAGGGGAGGGCAGGCGCGTGTAGCAGCCCAGGAACGACTGTAGCCTCGCGCGCTGGTCCCATCGTCGCCTTGCCGGGCTCCTGACCAACGCGAACGTGTCGGACCCGGCTCCAGCTGATGAGGGAAGGGCCAAGTCGCTCTCGCCTGCCGCGTCCTCGCGGGGCTGAGAGAGGGGAAGGGGACGCACTAGCCGATGGCGAGGTGCACGTCGAAGAAGCTCGACTCGAACAGGCGCAAGAGGAGGGCGCTGCCGGACCCTCCACTTCGTTCGAGCGCCATGCTGGTCCGTCGACGAGGGCGCTGGCTCGACGCGCACCGAGGGTGACCGGAGGCTGGCTGTCGGTGGTCGAGTGCGGTGCTCGAGCAGGTCGGCGCACGCGTGCGAGGTGCACAGCTGGGTGTGGGCACGGTTTGGCGAGCCGAGGCGTGTCTCCGCGTCTGCCGGCTCTCGACGCGCCGACTCACACTTTCGTCGCTCGACTCGCTCGCTCTGAGTCGCGCCGTACATCTCGCTCGTACAATCATGCAAAGAGAGGCGCGCCCGCATCACGGGCAAGTGCAGTGAGCTCGCCTCGACACGCTTTCGGTCTCGCACGGCCCTGCCTGCCTCGTCGCGCAGAGCCGCTGCGTTCTGGCTGCGACAACGTCGCCTGCGCCTTCTGGACGTGCCGAGCGAGCCACCCGACCGACCGGGGCGCTCGCCGTGCTGCGCTGGCGCCCTCGCGTCGGCTCATTCGAGAATCGCCAGCTGTCGAGACGCGCCAGCGGCAGCGGTTGTGGCTCGGCAAGCAGAGCGAGAGCGTTGAGAGACCGAGCAGGTATGAGGCGTGCCCGGCAAGCCCGCCATGCCCGCATCGCACGGCGGTCCAGCCAGCGAGACGCAGCGAACGAGCGGCACGAGGGCCACGAGTCGGCCCTCGACGCACTGAGCCGCCCTGACCGCCTCCAGCCAGCTCGACATACCGTCGCGGCCGCAGTAGAGCGACTGCGTGCCCGGCCGAGGCGAGAACGAGAGCGTGACGCCGCCAAGTCGGCTGTCGCGAGCTCGAGCCCGCACGAGACGCTGCGCGCGGACGGCGTCGCCAGCCCTGACCGACCGAGAAGCTCGAGCGGGTCGCCTCGCCGCGGCGCAGTGCCCATCCGGCCGGATTGTCCCGCATCGACAGGGTCGAACTTGGTCGGCGAGGGGAAGCGGCGAGACGAGAGCCTGTGCGCCACAAGGCCGAATCTGCCCTCGCCAGACCGAGCGCGTGGAGCAGTCCAGCGCAGCTCGGCGCAGCTCAGCAGTGAGCGCGAGCGATGCGAGTGAGCGGTCGGGAGCCAACCGTGGACGGCGGGGCAGCCTTCGCCTCACCCACCGCTGTCCCCTCGAGGGACGACCCGCTCCGACCTGTACCCCGTCCAGATCTATCCAGGTGAGCTATCGCAGTCAAGCCTGGCACAGCGCGGGCTGTCGAGCGTCGAGCCGACGAGGCGGGGCTGCCTCGCCATCTTGGCGCCGCTCTCTCGTCGCGAGCACCTCGTGCGAGCATGCAGTAGCACGGGGACTAACACGCTTGATCACCGGACACAGAACACACCCGCATCGAGCCCGCCTGCCCACCATGACGCCGACCTCGCCGCCCGGAGGCGGCTCCACCTCGTCCGCACCTCGTCCTCCCGCCCGCAACAAGTCGTCCTCGGCCCTGTCGACCCACACCTTGCGCTCCCTGTCGTCCACCACCTCGGCCGGCAAGCCGCGCCGCAATAAGTCGTCGTCGTCGCTCGCCGGCGGCGCCCATCACCACTCGGCCGGCCACCACCCGGTCTCGTTCGCCCACCATCGCAAGAACAGCCACGGCGCGCACGCCATGCGCCGCCAGGGCAGCGCAAGCGGCGGCAGCCAGCGCAAACCTCCCGGCGGCGGGCCGTTCGGGCTCGGCATGACGAGCATGCCGCCGGCCAGCGAGAGCGGCGAGGGCGGCGAGCACGACGACGAGCAGCAGCAGCGCGACGAGGGCGAGCACCACGGAGGGAATGGAGACGACGAGTCTACGCGGGAGCACCGCCCCGATCTCGGCCGGCGTCGCACGAGCTCGAGCAGCACGGCGACCGTCGTCGCGAGCGACCGCGGCGGGCGGTCCTCCGAGCGCGGCCGCTCTCGATCACGCAGCCGCATGCGCGAGGACGACGGCGAGCGGCCGCAGCAGCAGGCGCGCGCTCCCTCGCCGCCGCCACCGCCCTCGCCCGTACCGCCGCCGGCGAGCGACCGTCCGCGCACCGGCGGGGCCGCGTCGCACGACGACAAGGGCGGCGTGTCGGGCAGCGTCACGTCGTCGAGCGAGTGGGAGAGCTCGACCGACTCGCCGGCGCCCATCGGCAAGAGGCTGCCCGACGTCGAGGTCCGGCGCGACTTCCAGCCCGAGGACCAGTCGGCGCTCGGCCAGGCGCTCGACGAGCGAGGCGACGAGGCGTCCGAGCGGCAGCAGGCTCCAGTCGACGAGCCCGCTCAGCAGAAGCCGCCCGGCCGCGCCAACGGCAAGAAGGCCAAGTTCTCGCTCGGCGTGTCGGACGACCTCGACGACCCGGAGGAGATCGATCGCCAAGCGGCGGCGCAACTCAACGACGACCACGTCGAGCCCGCACCTGACGGCGCAGAGCCCGCCGCTGCGTCGTCGCCGACGGCCACGGCGGCTGTCCCGGCCATGCCGGCCATCCTGCGCGACGTCGAGCTCACCGTGCCGATGCCGGTTCCGCCCAAGCCCGAGCCCGACGGCGAGCAAGAAGCAGCCGGTCTCGCTGCCCCTGCACCCGTCTCGGCCCCTCAACATCTGTCGCCGCCCGACACGTCGCCCGTCGGCGCCGCCTCCGCCGGCGAGCCCTCCCTCGCCTCGGCCGCCCAACCCGAGCTCGCCTTCCCCAACAAGCCGCCCTCGAACCCTCCCTCGAACCCCAACTCGCAGCCGCCGTCGCGCAAGGCGTCCGGCACCCAGCTCTTCCGCCCGGGCGAGACGCTCAAGCCCAACTCGCCGCCTCGGCCGCCCTCGCCCATCCGCCCTACGGCGCAGCGCACTCGCCCGCTCCGCAAGTCGTCCAACGCGTCGATCATGTCGGGCGCGTCGACGCGCTCGCACGTGCCGCGCCCGGCGCCGCAGTTTCGCCGTTCGGCGAGTGGCGCGCCCGCCTTTGTCGACCGCGGCACGGCCATCCGCGCCGAGCTCGCGAGCCCGGGCCCGGACAGCGGCAGCGGCAGCGAGTCGCAGCGGCGCGAGGTCGTCGGCGAGCGAGGGCCGGCTCGCGCGCAGCACCATCGCGGCGAGAGCGTCAGCAGCATGCGGTCGCTGCGGCAGGCCGCCGACGCGACGGCCGCGCAGCCTCGGCGGTCGCAGACGCTCGGCCCCGCCGACGCACAGCGGGTCCGAGTGAGCGAGCCGCAGGGGACGGCGCTCGCCAAGCTCGGCACTATCGCCGCCGCGCACGCGAGCCGCTCGACGACGCCCTTGTCGACGTCGGCCGGCGCGAGCGGGTACGAGGGCGCGCTCACGCACGCCAAGCGGTCGGCGAGCGGCTACTTCAGCGCGCTGCGAGGATTCACGGGCCTGCCTGCGGGCGCGTCGACCCCGCCGCTCTCGCCGTCGGCCGGTACCGCCGGGCAGCGCGCCATCCCTGGCGCGTCGTCGCAGCTCTCGTCGTCGTACGGCCGCAGCTCACGTCCACGGTCGTCGCCGTCGCCGCGCCAACCTGCGCTCGTCGTCAAGTTCGTCGAGCCGGCACCGCCTGCGCCTCCTCCCCTACCTCCTTCCGACACGCCCGCTCGCTCGACCTCGCCCACCCAGCACCAGCGCCCGCTCTCGGCCCAGCACCGCACGGCGTCGAGCGCATCCCTCGGCCCCATGTCGCGCACGCAGCAGAAGGCGCTCCTCGCTCGCGACGCGCCGCAGGCCGCCACGCACTCGTCCGCCCTCGCGCCTCCTGCCCAAGGTCCCGGCGTCCCCTCGGGCCTCACGCCGGCGCAGCAGCAGTTTCTCCTCCTCCAGCAGCAGCGCGCTGCCGCCACGGCGGCGTCTGCGTCGTCCGCCTCGCCCTCGCCCGCACCTCAAGCCGCCGGCGCCGCCGCGGTCGCCAACGGCATGCAGAAGTGGGCGTTCGGGCTCGTCCGAGAAGCCGAGCGCATCGAGCGACAGTACCGCGCCGTCGAGAAGTGGCGTGACCCGCTCGGCGAGAGCCTCGAGCGCGTCTTGGTCGTGCGGCAGCGCGCGAGGAGGAGAAGGGAGGACGACCGGGAGAAGGTCAAGGCGGCGATCGCGGCGCAGCAGGCGCAGCAGCAGCAGCAGCTCGCGAGCGCTCAGGGTGCGGGTGCGGCGGCTAAGGCGGGCGCGGGCAGCGGGACGGCGACGCCGAACCAGGTCGCGCAGGTCCGAGGGCAGGTGCAGCGGTCGGGCGCCTCCTCGCCCGCAGCGCCGCCGCCTTCGTCCAAGGGCAAGCAACGAGGTGCGTCCTGTCTCTCTCTTTCTCTCTGTCGCCGTCCTCGCGACCTCGACTGACCCTCTCGCTCGTCCTTTTTCTCCTCCTCCTCCCTTCTCTTTCTCTCTCTCGCCCGCTCGACAGTCTCGGCACCTGCGTAGACTCTCGAGTCGCCCTCGCAATGCAGGCACTCTTGTTCACGTTCTTCACGTGCACCTCGCTCGAGCGTGCGGCAGCGACTGGCAACGAGAGAAGGGGCTCGAGAGCAGGAGGAGGCGAGCAGGGTCACTCGAGAGCGCGCTCTCGCACTGCGTCCGCAATGCGTACAGTGCGAGTCGTACACAGCGCTCGCCTTGATGCTGCGTCGGCGAGGTCATCGACTGAGAACTGAGCTTCTCACGCTCCGCTCGGTTCCGCTCCGAGCGAGAGACGTGCGGGCAGTTTCGAGCGACGACTGGTTGCAAGCGTGGGTCACTGCGAGTCCAGGCACGCGGACGAGTTCGAGTTCATTCAGGCGGCGCTTTGCCCGATCGGGCACCGAGCAGAGTGTCACGGCCAATTTGCTCGACGTCGCACCGTCTTCTCGAGAGGCGGCGACGACGAGCGCGAGGGCGTTTGTGACGGGGAGAGGGGTGCAGGGAGCAGCTCGTCGACGCGGGCGAGGGGAGAGGCAGCTGCGCCGAAGCGAACGCGACCGGCTCGAGCGTCGGCGAGGTCGAGCAGAACGAGAGCGCGCGAGGAATTTCAAGACTTGGGCCGATTCGGCAACTGCGCGTCTCCCCCTTGAGAGGGACGAGCGTCCGTCGGCAAAGGCGGTGCGGTGCGGCAGATCAGGGCCACGCTCGCTGCGGCCCCGCTCGAGGGTCCCCGTCGCCGTTCGCCGCTCTCGCCGGTCCTCCTCCCTCCACTCCCACTTCTGGCTCGCCCCGTCCCGCCAGCTTGAGCACCAGCAGCGAGTCGCACCTCTCAGCGAGCGCAGGCACCCAGACGAGCCGCCGCACCAGCGCCACACGCGTGCCCCCGCTCGTCCTTCAACTCGCCGACTCGTTCGACCCGGCGAACTCGCTCCTCCTCCCCACCTCGACTCGCCGTCCTCGTCGACTCTACCTCGTACACGCTCGCACTCGAGCAGCCATGGGCATCCTCGACCGCTTCCGCCGCAAGGACAAGGGCGTCGCACTCGCCGACGACGAGAAGGGCTTTCGCTACGAGCAGGACCCGACGCGCGAGCCCAAGGAGCGACCCGCACCTGTCGCCAGCAAGCCCGTCAAGAGCGCACGGCGACGTTACATCGGCAGCTATGCGCCTCATCCCGGCCTGATTCGCGGCATGCGCTTCCTCTTGTGCGTCGCCCCCTCTTCCTCTCCTTTCGACGACCTCGCGCCCACGCGGTTTCTCCTCGTACTGACGCTCTCGTCTGTCGCCCGCACAGCTTCCTCCTCACGTCCCTGTCGGCGTTGACGACGGCGGCGCTGTGCCTGTCGGTGGTCGTCTACTACAACACGCACGGGCCCGTCATCAAGCCGGCGTGGGGCTCGCTCATCGCCGTCATCGTCTTTGGCCTCGGCACGCCCGCCGTCCTGTTCGGCACCATGTTCGTCACGCCCCGCCTGTTGCGGCGAGGGAGCGCGTTCGACATCATCAACCAGACGCGCATGGAGCTCCTCCTCCTGTTCGCCGTCGCCGCCGTCTGGGTCTCGGGCGCTCTCGCACTCGCGTGTGACCTGCGCGGTCGCGAGAACTGCCTGTGGGACGGCTACTGGCACTACGCCAAGCCGTCCGACTTCAACGACGTGTGCGACCGCATCAACTGGTCGGTCGCCCTCGCCTACACGACGTTCGGCCTCACGGCGGCGCAGATGGCCGTCATGTGGCTCCTCGCCACCTACATCCTCCTCTGCCTCGACCAAGATGTGCGTCCATGTCCCTCTCGTTCTCGTCGCCGCGTGGCGCTCGGACCTAGCCGGCCGGGTCGCCATCGGCTTCTCCTGTTCACCTCGCCTGACCTGTTCCTCCCCGCCTCGCTCTTGCAGGTCCTCACCGAGCACGCCAACTCGATGGGCTCGCGTGCGCACCTCGCTCGCCGTCGCGCCGTGCAGCAGCACCAGGTCCTGAACGCCGCTCGCCAGTCGGGCGTCTCGACGATGGGGCCTCGGCGCTCGTCGCGCTCGTCGTCCTTTGCCGCCATCGACGAGGAGAACGGCAACTCGGCGCCAGGGCCCATGAGCGGCGGCGTCATCGCCAGCCGCGTCCTGCCCTCGCCGACCACCGGCGCGCCTCGAGCTCTCGGCGCCGGGCCGATGATGGGCGGCGCGGCGCCTGCGATCGCCGTGTCGGGTCCGGACCACCACATCGAGCACCAGCGCAGCCGGTCGATCGGCAGCAACGTGCGCTTCGCGAGCGACGAGGAGGCGTCGTCGAGGACGCCGCCCACGCCCGTCTCGTCGAGGACGCCGCCCATGCCCGCCGCCGAGCAGAACCCGTTCGACGACGAGCGCGGCGGCTACTACGGCTTCGAGAGCGAGGAGGGTCTCGCGAGCGGGAGGGACAGGCGTACGTCTTCCTTTTTCTCCAACCCTCGCCTTTCTCGAGTCGCCGACACTGACTCGCCTCCCTGCCTGCAGACCTTCGTGCCTGATGCACTCTTCCGCCTCTCGTCCTCTCGACTACTATCGCATTCTCGCACCCGCATTCCCCTATCCTAATCCCCCTCGTCTGCGCCCGCTGCCCTCCTCTGGAGCGAGCGCGAACCTCGGCCTGAAGCAGTTCCCTCTCCGTACCCCTCCCTGTACTTCTCGCCCTCTTGTACCTGTCGGTCGTCTGTCCTTGTCACCGGTGCAGTACCTTCTTGCGCAAGTGTGTTCGCTCTCAGCCCAGCCTCGTCGAGTTGCCCGTGAGCGGCCGAGTCTCTCGCAAGTTGAGTGCTTCGGCTCTCGCAAAGCCACGGCAGCGAAGCAAGGTACGAAGAGAGGGTCACTCAGGTACTCGGCTGGCAAAAGACGCCCTCGACGACGAGAGAGAGGGATCGCCTTGCTCACCGTCCGCCGGCCACCTCTCTCCTGCTGTCGCTCGCACCTCAGCTCGCTCAAGGACGGCCTCGCACGCTCTACAAGAACTGTGCGTCCTCACTTCAGTCACTCGCGTCGCAGCTCACCGACGCAGGCCCTCTCCCTCTGCAGCTCAGCTCTCATCTCCCCCCACCTCCTCGCGCTCGACCTCGTCCACCTCACACGCCCCCTGAGCCAGTAGCGCAAGCCCAGCATGGTCCTCGGCCGCCTCTTCCACTACACCTTCGACATCGTCCTCCTCTCGACCGTCCTCGCCGGCGTCAAGCGGCACACCGGCTTCCAGTGCGTCCGCCATCTCTCTCGCTCTCTCGGGCCGTGGGCAGCGTCGTGCAGGGTCTGAGCGTTCGATGAGGCCTCTCGGGTGACGGCAGTGGTGGTCACGGTGCACGCTGGGGCGGGTCTGGGCAGGTGGGCCGCCGGGGCAGCAGGACGATCGGCGGCGGCGGTCATGCGACTCGAGACCGCCCGGGCAGGATGGAGCGCACTTGCGAGAGGCGGCGAGGCGGGCACTACGAGACTGGGCTACCGGCGGCGTGCCAGATTCTCCTTGAGCGGCCGCTCGTGCGGCGACCTCTCGCCACCTCTTCTCCGCCCTCGCCCGACGCACACCTCGTCCTCCCTCTGTCGCCTGCACCCTCACTGACCCGCTCTCCCTCCCACGCACAGGTTCTCGACGTCGAGCCTGCCCGAAGGACCGGCGCAGCAGACCGCCAACACGCTCCTCGGCGCCGGCGAGCGCGTGTTCGAGCTGGCCGCCGCGACGAGCTACACGAGCTCTTTGTTCGAGCGCGAGCCGCCCAAGGTCAAGTAGACGTCGACGCGACGGTCTCGGCGGCGAGAAGGGCTGCAATTCTGTATCACTCGGGCTCTCGAGCGGTCCGCAGCGAGCGAGAGCAGGTGAACGCGGAGCTCCGCGAGCGCGAGGACCTTGGAGAAACCGCTTCGAGTCTCGAGAGGCCTCTGCGACTGTGCCCGAACGTCGAGGGCCACGCCGAAAGCGCTGGCCTGGAAAATTGCGGCGGCGCCATCAAGCGAGAGGTACAAAATTAGCGGGATTAGCGATGTGAGTGCAAATTAGCTACTCGAGCAAAGCAAACCCCGCTTAACTCAGCTGGAAGAGTGTCAGACTGTAATCGGTTGCGTCATCTGAAAGTCCCTGGTTCGATCCCGGGAGCGGGGAGCTTCTTTTTGCTGCTTTCTGGCAGTCACTTTACGCTTGCGGTTGACCTCGCGCCCGCCTCCTTTTGCTCGCGAGGACACCCGCATGGCTGCCTACAGTCGGTGGCGTCGAATGCTCTGGCCAGAGGGCGACGGGAAGCTGCAGTCTACCAATGCGAGGCACACAGGCATCGGCCCGCTGTCTCTCGCTCAGGCCGCACTCGAGTACACTCGCAGAGAGCGCTCGCGAGAGAGGGAGCCAGCAGAAAGCGGTTTCTCGACCTTGCCGACCTCGGACTTGAGAAGGTCCAAGCGAGCACGCGCCAGCTCTCGCTCTGCAAGGTGATCTGGCTCGGGAAACGCGCTCGATTGTACCGCACACACCTCGTCGTTCGATCCGTCGCACGCAGAAGGCCGTAACCCTGCTAGATCAAGAGCTAGCGTTTGAGCGAGGGTGCGCAGGATCCCCCTGTCTTTTGTAGGTGGCCGGGCGCACGGGCGCTCCGCAGGGGTGCGCGCCGTGCGAGCGACTCACCACAGTGCGCCCGCTGCCCTCAGGGGCACGTGAGGGCGGGCGCGGCCTCGTAAAGACCCGTCCGCGACGGCTCGACTCGCTGAGCCGTCGGGACGAGTAACGATGGCGAGACGGGCGTGTAGGTCTCTCGGGGCTCGCTCGAGTCATGCAGAGGACATTTCGGCGTCGGCAGGGGCCAGCGCAAGAGCAAGCAAGCGTGCGAGGCGGGCACTTTCGAGTCCGAGAAGGAGAGGGTGCCATCGAGGGCGCGACTAACCTGTGGCGCGACGTCAAGAGGGTCAGTGCGCGGCTCGACGAGATGTCAAGACCCATATGAAGGTCCTGCAGGGAAGAAGGATGGTGTGCGGGACGTACAAAGAACAAGATGAGCCGCCTCGAGGTCGAGAGCCCGCCTCGCGCCGCCCAGCAGACCGCTGTTCCCGCCTTGCACAGCCGTTCCGCCTGTAAGGTGACGGAGTCAGTCCACTAAGACCCCTGCTCTGCGTCGCGAGGTAGCAGGGGGGCGAGGGGAGAGGGAGAGGGGGGCCAAACACGAAGAGGCGGGGAGGAGGAGGACGCACCAGTCGCACACAGCCCGCGCAGCGCGACCGCCTTGCCCAGTAGTCTTCTTGACGCTGCTATAGTCCTCGACGACGATACCCACAGGCCCATGAACCGTTGCCACCAGTTGAGAGAGGTCGGACGACGCGAGTTACTGATCAAGATGCGACGCGCTCTGCGCGGTCGGCGAGCGCTCGCGGCGGCGCGGTCGTAGCGGGAGGTTGTTGTCGAGGTATGTGTGCGTCGTTCCAGCGCGAGGGACGCGACCTGGCAGGCGAGAGCGACAAGGAGGACGACGAACGAGCGACACCTCGAGACGGCTCTCGTTCGACTCGCACCACCGGCCTGCGCCCCGCTCGATCGCTGTGTCACTCGATGCTCCGGCGAGCACTCGTCCGCGTGGCCTCCTCTCGCGTTCTCGGCGTGCGCGAGCCGCCGTCCGCCGCACGCCGGTGCGCTCGCCGCCCGACTTGCCGACCCGCTCTCCTGCCTCGTCACGGGCCTCGCGCGCCCAGGCGAGAGCCTGTCCTGCCCCTCACCATAGCCGCTCTCGACAGCGCTATCCAGCTCGCCCGCCCCGTCAGCGACTGAGGCCACGCCTCAGCTCGCCCCCGCCTGCGACCCCGACCACCTCCTCGCCACCCGACCCGCCAGATGTGGCAGCGCGTCGGCGACCTCTACAACCAGCTGCCGAGCGTCCGCAACCTGTGGGCCCAACCCGCTGCCCCAGCCGTCGCCGTGGTCGCCCCCGACCCCGACATCAACTCGTACGCCGAATCGTTCGACACAGCCGACGAGGGCGCGCCGAGCTTGCGGGTCCAGACGCCTCGAGGTCACGTCTATGCGCCGTCGGTCCCGTCGAGCACGGTGGCGAGCACGGCGCGAGCGGGTCGAGGTCCCGCCGCCGCCGTCGACGCCGCGCAGATCTCGATTCGGCCCGTTCCCGCCGGCGCGGCCGTCCCTGTCGAGCGGGCAGCTCAAGCTCGAGCTGCACGAGTGAGCGCGACGGCCCCGTCGTCGCCGGCTGCTCGACCTGTCCTCGCCAGACCGCGTCCACCCGTCGAGCCGTCGCCCGGACCGGCTCTCCTGCCGACCCCGTCGGCCGCACTCAGCCAGCCGCAGCTCGCCGGCGGGCTCGTCGAACGGCTCAAGGCCCAGAGAGCGGCTCGTGCAGGGGCGGTCGTCGCGCCCTATCCTTCGCTTTCCCCTCCTCCCGACCCGACCGCTCCTCTCGCCAGCGGCGCCTCGACTCGCCGTTCACCCGCACAACTGCCCCTCCCGCATCACTCTCGGCCCACTCCTACTCGTGCTGCGACAATACACGCATCACCCCCTCTTCAGCCGTTCCACTCGCCGCCTCCTTCCGACGACCGCACGCCGTACCCTCCCGACTCAGCGTCCGCCCATCCGGCGTCCTCCCGCCTCGCCGCCGACTTCTATCCACCTCACGACGGCTACGGCGCCACCGAGCCGCACAGCGCTCGCCCCTGGCACGACGGCTTCAGCTACGTCGGCCCGGCCGGCGCCGCGATCCGCACGCCCTCGCGCTCGAGCGGCCGCACCGTCCTGCACGAGGCGCACGGGCGTCCGTCAGCCGACGAGCTCGACGAGCCGCACGGCGCGCAGCGGCCCGGCGCGCGACCGAGCCGAGCCGAGCTGCTCGAGTGGGAACGTGCGCGGCGAGAAGCGGAGCGGGGCGAGGCGCGCGAGCGAGGAGGGCCGCCGACGGTGCATGTGCGGGGCGAGAGGGAGCTGGACGACGTGCGCAGCTCGTGGGGCTGGGAGGAGGCGACCGAGGGTTTGCGGGAGCCGGGCAAGTCGGTCGCGGCGGAGCCGGACGAGAGGGGCGAGGAGGTGCGAGTCGACGAGGTCCTCATGCAGGTGCGTCCTCTCGTTCCTCTCTCAGTCGAGCCGTCGACTCGTTCGGATGAGGGACTAATCTTGAGCTCGTGCGCACGCAGGACTGGCTCCTCCAGCCGCCGCCCGACCGCGCCGTCACCGACGGCCTCCTCTCGTTCCCCGACATGTGGCACGCCGTCTACGCCATCCTCACGCCCTCGCACCTTTACCTCCTCGACGACGCCGACGTCAACGCCGACGCCCTGATCGCCTTCGCCGTCGCCGACGTCGCCAACGTCGAGCTCATCTCGAAGCACGCGAGGCGCGGCTTCGAGCCGTTCTGCGTCAAGCTGCGAGGCGGCGATGCGCTCTACTTTGCCGGAACCGAGACGCTGGACGCCGAGCTCTGGAGCCTCAAGATCAAGTGCGTCTCGCTGTTCCGCCGCCTCTCCCACGCCCAACTGGTCACTGACCGAGAGCCCGTCCACAGGAACGCCCAGTCTGGCGCGTACCGTCGCTCGTCTACACTCGTCGACGACCTCGACGTCGTCGCCTCGTCAGATCCGTCCTCGTCGTCAACCCGTCCTCGCCGTTGCGCCAGCTCGCCCCCAACCCCTTTCTCATCGCGCCGGCCTCGTACCTCCTCGTCCCGCAACCTCGTCTCGCCGCCCCGTCACGACCAGAAGGACCCTCGATGGATGCGCTCCTTCCACGCCGACGTTCACGTCCGCCCCGTCCTCGTCGAGGAGCTCGCGCCGCACGCCTCGGCCGACGACTGGGGCCGCACCTCGCCGCCCTCTCGCTCGTCATGGCCGGCGCGCCCGCCCGCCGAGGTCTACTCGCCGCCATCGCCGCCGTCGACGGTCCGCCGCGAGGCGCAGCACGCGCTCGAGCTCGGCGTCATGCGCGACCGGCTCGAGCTCGTCCGGGCGGTGCTCACGGGCCAGCAGGAGGGGCTCGAGGGGGACGCGGCGAGGGCGAGGGAGGCGGCGCAGGAGCTCGAGGGGCTGAAGGAGCGGCTCGTGCTGCAGGCCGAGAGGGAGGGCAGGGCGCTCAGCGAGGACGAGGAAAGGCTACTTGAGAAGGTGCGCCCGGCCTTTCTCTTTCTCGCGCCTCTGCTCGAGGACGAGTCGCGGACTGACACGAGCCCTCGCTCCCGCAGATCGAGTGGATCGAGCACCTCAACGGGCTGCGCAGGCGCACCTCGGCCGAGCAGGACGAGCTCGCGCGCGTCATCGAGGAGGAGGCGAGGTTGGCGGACGAGCTTCGGCGGGAGCTCGAGGCGCTCGGGGCGGTCGGTCATGGAGCGGGCTCACCGGGGCAGTACGCGACGGGCGCAAGGGAAGAAGAGTGGGCGGCGAGCGGTCGCACGCCGACGAGGAGCGACGAGGTGCGCCGCTGACTCTTCCTCTTTCATCCTCGAGCGTGCCGAACCGCGATTGACCCAGCGACCCCCTCAGCATCACCAAAACGTTCCTCACGATCCAGTCGACGATCGCGCACCGGCCCTGCCCGTCCGCCGCGTCGACCTTCCGAGCAAGTTCTCGTCCAACAGCTCGGCGCCACGGCGGTACCCGCCTCGCCATTATCGGCCAACCCTGTCGCCCCTCGCTCAAGTTGTGCGTCCTTCTGATCCCTTCCTCCCCTTGGGCGGCACGGACGTGCACCTGACCCAGCCCTCGCTCGCAGGCCTATCCCGACGTGCACGACCCGCGCCCGCAGCAGCACCCGAGCGAGCAGGGCTCCGTCAGCCAGGACGAGGATGCCGAGCGCCGGTTTGTGCAAAGGCGCCGGCTGCAGGAGGTGCGTCGCCGCTCACTTTCCCCACGAGCCTTCTCCTGACGCTCACTCTCGCGCCCACAGCTCTTTCTCGAGGTCGAGGCGCGCATGCTCAATCAGAAGAGACGTGCGTCGCGTCTTCAGTACCTCGTGTGTACGGCCCTGACAAAGTCTCGCCGTACGCAGACCTCGCCGCGTCCGAGGACAAGAATCGCCAGCTCACTCGCACGCTCGGCAAGGTCGTCAAGGTGCGCCTGCCTGCCCCCCCTCTCTCTCTCTCGCGAGTTCTATCTGACACAATCACCTTGACAGCTTGTCGAGCACTCGTCCAGCACCCACTCGTCGCAGCTCTCGGCGCTGCTCGACAAGCTCGACACGCTCACGGCGCAGCTCCACCTCCCGACCCACCTCGCCGCACTTCCTGCCGCCTTCGACCCTTCCTCATCACCCTCGTCCTCGTCAGCGTCACGCAGTACCCCTACCCCGCCACCGCCGTACCACCCGACCTCGCCGCTCGTCCGCCTGGGGCGCGCGCCACTTCGGCCCCCGCACGGGCCTCGAGTGCCGCGCCCGGTCACCGCCGAGAGCCTCGCGCTCGTGCCCGGCGATGGGAGGATGGCGCCGAGGGTGATGCCCCGGCGTGCGGCGCAGGCACTCGTGGGCAGGACGAGCAGCGGCGCGGCGGGAGCAGCAGGAGGGCAGCCGGGATTCAGAGCAGGAGGGCCGGTGTACGGTGCGTCCGTGTTCGCTCTCTTCTCTCGGTCTCTCGATCCCGTCCTGACGCACTCGTGTCCCTCGCAGGTGTCGACGCCGCGCTCCCTCAGCATGCGCACGATCCTCGCTGGGCCGCAGGCGCCGCCGCCGCCCGCCGAGCGCGCGAGCTCGACGCGCAGCAGCGCCAGCTCGACGCGCCCGCTCCACCAGCTCGACCCGTCGTCGGTGTCGGGACGAAGGACGGCGGCGCAGTCGAGCGCGGCGAGGCCAAGGCTCGCGTCGACGGCGCGCTGCAGGAGCTTCGCCGAGGCGTCGGGCGCGAGGGCGACCCGGCCAAGGCGGCGCTCGCCGTGTGGGAGCTGCTGGATTCGACGCGGCGGGCTCGGACGGAGCGCGGGGAGGGCAAGAAGGCGGCGAAAAAGACGGAGCGGGAGAAGAAGCGAGGAGGAGGAGGAGGAGGGTTCAGGCTTGGCGGGGCGAGGGGTCGGGCTCTGTAGACTCGTCACGAGCAGTTCTCGAGTCCGAGCGAAGACTTGGGAGAGCACCTGCGAGATCCTGCGCGGCCAGCTCTGCGCCGAAAGCCAGACTCGCCGGCCGAGGAGGAGGAGAAGCGCTCCTCGGCACAGGGCAGGATGGGGAGCCGCGGGGCGGGCTGCAATGAGCAGTTAGACGCGTCCACAGAGCGCACAGGCTAGCCAGCTGCTGCGCTGGTCGTGGTCGTGGTCGTCTCCTCGTCGGCGGCTCTCTCCCTCCTCCTCCACCCCACGCGTCGCACTCTCACGATGGCCAAGCGCGGTGCCGAGAAGCAGATCACGCAAGACAACACGGGCGACGACGACGACCGCTCGGACGAGGTGCGTCCCCGCTCGCCGCGTCCTCGTCCAACCCTCCCTGCCCCGCCTCGACGCTGACTCTCGCTCCTACACGCTCACAGGGCGGCGAGGGCGAGTTCCGCAAGGCGTCAGACGCTCAACTCGCAGGTCGCAAGTGCGTCTCGCGTTCCTCTGTCTCTCCCCCTCGTCGTGGTGGCGCCTTCGCTCACCCTCACCTTCTCCCGCAGGATCCGTGGACTGCCCAAGCGCAAGGGCGCTGCTGGTGGACCTGCTGGTGCCGCTCCTGCTGCACCTGTGAGTTTCGGCACGCGAATGCACCCCCCGGCCCCTCGACTGACCCCTCCTGCTCACAGAAACCCTCGCCGTTCGGAGCTGTCGCCGCGCCCAATCCCTTCGCCGCCCTTGCCGGGCCGAGCACCGCTCCTGCGCCAGACTCGAACCCGTTCGCCGCACTCGGCACGAGCCCGTCCACAACTGCCGCCAACGGCTCGGCCAAGCCCAACTTCTCGTTCGGCTCGACCTCCTCCTCCTCGTCGACTTCCGCACCGGCACCCTCGACCTCGACCGCTGCGCCCGCCGCAAGCCCCTTTACCTTTGGCGCACCGGCACCGCGTGCGGCGGCGCCCAAGACGTCGGGCCAGGACGCGCCGCTCAAGTACTACTCGGCGCTCCGGGCGTTGAACGTCACGCTCGTCGACTTCCTGTCGGACCAGGTCGCCAAGGACCCGTTCGTCGACCTCGCCGGCGAGGGCGTGCTCGAGCGCCTCAAGGCCAAGTACGTCGAGCACCGCGCGTCGGTCCAGCGCGAGTACGACTCGGCGCAGGGCCGCCAGAACGGCACGTCGACGTCGGCGGCCGACAAGCCCAAGGCGGCCGCCGCAGCCGGCGACGGCATCCCCGACATCTTCAAGAACCCGCCCAAGCCTGTCCCGATCGCCGACTTGTCCGACCCGGCGCAGGCGGCGGCCGCCGGGTTCGAGATCCCCGACATCTTTAAGAACCCGCCAAAGCCCGTGCCCATCGCCGACTTGACGCCGGGCGCCTCGTCGTCCTCCACCGCAGCCGATGACGGCATCCCCGACATCTTTAAAAACCCGCCCAAGCCGGTTCCCGTCGCCGACCTGACCGCCGAGGCCGAGGCGGCCCCGAAAAAGGCGCCCGCGCCGCCGCCCGCCTTCTCGTTCGCCGGCAGCACGGTCAAGAGCACGCCGTCGTCGTCGTCGTCGTCGCCCTCGAGCGCACCCGCGGCGGGTGGCTTCGTGTTCAAGGCCGACGCGCCCGCCGACCCGTACGCCGAGAAGAGCTCGTTCTCGTTCCCGTCGGCCGCTCCCGCCCCGACCGCCTCGACGTCGACGTCTTCCTCGTCTACGTCCGCCCCGGCCAAGGCCCGCGACGAGCTCAAGCCGCCGTCGGCGCCCAAGATGGCCCCGGCCAAGCTCACCAACCCGCCGTCCAAGCCGTCGCCGCTCCGCTTCGGTCAGAGCGTGAGCCCGCCGACGAGCCCGGACAAGGACGGTGCGGCGTCGGCGGCGGCGAGCAAGCCTGCTGCCGTCAAGGGCGGCTTCTCGTTCGGCGCGACGTTTGGCAAGATGGCCAAGGGCGAGAAGGAGGACGACAAGGAGGGCAAGGCCATCGACAAGAAGGCCGACGACGCGGCGGCCGCGCCCAAGCCGGCGTTCGGTGCGGGCTCGCCGTTCTCGTTCGGTGCGGCGCCGAGCACGTCGTCGGCGCCGTCGACGGCCCCGTCCGCCACCGCGCCGTTCTCGTTCGGCGCGCCAGCCGCCGGCGCCTCGTCGAGCAGCGCCGACACGTCGTCGACGGTCGCCAAGCCGTTCTCGTTCGGCAGCGCTGGCTCGCCGTCAGCCCCGAACCCGTTCGCGCCGGCCTCGACCGCAGCCGCTTCCTCCTCGCCGGCGGCCGCCACCACGTCGCCGTTCGGGATCAAGCCGGCCGCCTCGCCGCCCATCGCGAGCGGGTTTGGCAGCGCGACGTCGTCGTCGTTCGGGTTCGGCGCGGCCCTCCAGGGCAAGGAGAAGGACAAGGCGATCGGCCTGTCGGCGGGCGCGGCGAGGAACACGGGCTTTGGGTTCGGGAGCTCGATCAGCGGGAGCGGGAGCGGCTCGGCCGCTGCGTCGCCGCCGTCGTTCTCGTTCGGCAGCGCGGCGACGGCACCGGCGACGGCCACGTCGACGACCGGCGACGACAAGAACGAGGCGGCCAAGAAGACGCTCGGGTTCTCGTTCGGCCCCGCGACGACGTCCTCCCCGACGGCGTCGACGTCGAGTGCTGCGCCTGCCGCCTCGACGGCGCCGGCCTTCTCGTTCACCGCGTCGACGGCGCCGACGCCCGCCGGCGGCAACACCGACACGTCCGCGCCGGCCTCGGTCGACTCGGGCACCGACTCGCGCGCCCAGACGCCCGGCGCCAACCCGTTCACGGCGCCCGGCGAGGGTGAGGAGGGCGAGTCGGTCCTGCACACCGTGCGCGCCAAGGTGTGGCACCTCAAGGGCGGTGTCGCCGACGACCTCGGCATCGGCAACGTCCACATCAAGGAGCGCGAGGACAACGGCAAGCTCAGGCTCCTCGCCCGCAACGAGGTCACCGGCAGCGTCCAAATCGTGCGTCCTCGCTCTCTTTCTCTCCCTTGTCTCCTCGTCCTTCGAGCCAAATGGACTGACCTCCCGCCTCGTCTGGCCGCCCGCAGAACTTCTCCCTCTTCCCCTCGCTCAACTTGACCAAGGAGAAGACCTTCATCACGTTCACGGGCCTCGACAAAGCCGGCAAGCCCGCCGTGTACCGCATCCGGTTCAAGACCCTCGAGATGCGCGACGAGTTTGACGACGCCGTCGAGGACGCCAAGAAGAAGCTCCCGTCCTAGTGCGCTCGGGCCCCTGTAGTGACGTTCAGTGGTGTGCATGCATGGCAGTTATCTTCCTCTCTCCTTCGCGGCCGTCGAGATTGTCGAGAGCAGAAAGCGAGAGCGAGGGTCCGAGCGCAGAGAGAGCTCCCTCAGCCGTTCTCGTGAGAGGTCCGCTCCGGCTCGCTCGCTGCGCGGTACGAGAGCACCGTGGCCACACTGCTCGTTACTTCCCTTGTGGCTGTCGAGCCTTGTCTGCGAAGCGCTGCGACGAAGAGGCGGGACGACGCACCAAGTCGCGCAAGTCGACCTTCTCAAGTTCAAGCTCGACATCGGCCTGCGTCGCCGGCTTCTCATCTCCGCGCTCGGTCGCAGAGAGCGAAGCAAGGACGTCGGGTGACGCTCGTCGATGGTCGCAGTACATGCGCTCGAGAGCTTGCTGCCGAGAGAAAAAAGCCCTTCCTCGTCAAGCTCGAGTCGGGCGGGCGCGACAGCTGTTCTCTCTCTCTCGCCTCTCGAGGTGCACGACGAACCTGGGGATGACGCAAATCATTCTTGCACGCCCTCACCCGCCTCATCTTGCCTGCCTGCGTTCCTGGATGCCCCACTCGCGCCCCTCTCGCTCGAGCACGTCCCGCTCCCAGTCGTCGAGCCGGTGCTCGCTGCACCTGTCGCCCCTGTCCGCCCTCATGAGCCACCTCACCCACGGCCGCTCGCCCTCGTCGTCGCGCCGGACGCGCCCGTCTGCGCGCCCGAAGAAGAGCGCCCGCCGGTCGACTTGCGGCGAAGCGGGGCCCGTGCGCAGGAGCCACTCGACGAGGACGAGCGCGGCCGCCTCGCGCGCCGTGGCGGTAAAGGCGCGGCGGCGTCGGTCGAGGTGCGCCTTGAGCTGCTCGTAGGCGCGGTCGACGAGCTCGCGCAGGGCGAGGACGTGCGCGAGTCGGCGGACTGTGCGAGGGAGAGAACGAGGAATGGACGGCGGGAGAGGAGAGGGATTTAGTGAGATTGAAGGAGATAGAAAGGAGAGAGGCGACGCACAGATGAGCATGACGGGCTTGGGCGCCGTTCGAGCGACGTACGACACCTCGTCGGGCGTCGCCGAGCCGCCGCCGACCCAGACCCACCCGACGACCTTGGCGAGCCACTTCCACACGCGCCGGGCCTTGTCGTCGAGCTCGTTGTACCCGGGCGCCGAGCGCAACGGGCCGACGGCGGCGCGAATGGCGCGCCTGCTCGGCTGGCGGGCGCCGACCTGGGCGGCGAGCGGCGGGAGGCGAGTCATGCGCGCGCCCAGACGGGCCGGGTCCGGGTGCCAGTCGGCGACCGGTGCGCAGGCGCGCAGGAGCTCAATCTGGTCCTCGTAGAAGCCGTGGAAGAAGGCCGGCTCGACGTGCTCGTCGTGGAGGAACGGCGCAAAGTCGGCGAACGTGCAGTCGTTCCACATCGGGTCGATCTGGTCCTGCGAGAGCGGAGCACTCGACGCCCATCGCGGTCCCTGCGTCGACAGGGCCCGCCGGCTCGGCGCCGGTGGCGGCGCTGGACGTGCGAGCTGGTTCGACGCCGCGCGAAAACGCTTGACCGGCTCGGACGACGGCGACGGCGAGCGCTCGCGCTTCAAGCGCGTGCCGGTGCCGACCGAGAGCTCTGCTTGAGAGGCGCCCTTGATGCTCAGGAGCACAGGCGGGGCGATGGACGACGAAATCGCCCGCTCGAGCGCGCTCGGGCCGCCGCCGTTGCCGGTCGAGCGGCTTGGGCGCGGCGCGGGCTGAGCGAGCGAGCCACCGGTCTCGACGGGCTCGAGCGCCTCGACCTGCGCGACTGCCCTGCGCGAGGGCCCTCCCGGGCCGGTCGGCGCTGCACGAGGCGCATCCGGCCCGCGCGCGTGTCCGGCGCTCGCCATCGACAGGAGCCCGGGAGCGTGTGCGGCGCCACCCGCCTCGCACTTGACCGTACTCGGGCTCGTTGTCGACATCTTGGGGATGCCCTGCTCGGCGACCCGCTCGAGCGACAGCGCAAAGAGCCTGCTGCGCCCGACTGCGCGAGAAGGCGGGAGGCCGTGCGACGCCGACGACGCGCTCGCCGATTCGCTGCCGCCGCGACGAGGCCCAGGTAGTCTCGAGCTGGCGGGAAGAGGCGGCGACCTGGCGCCTCGTCGCAGACTCGTGGAGGAAGAGGGTGGCGCGGTCGACGAGGAGGAGAGGGTGGGAGGGGACGCGGCTGGGGGAGGCCGAGGAAGGGCAGACGGCGGCGCCGAGGGTGCTGGCACGTTGACGGGAGGTAGTCGTGACGGGATGCGCGACCGGCGAGGAGGTGTCGAGGCGCTGGCGGTCGGGGGAGGGAGCGAGCCGAGGTGGGACGAGGTCGTCTCGGCCGGCGCGGCCGCCGAGCGCACTCGAGGCGGATACAGGGCGGCGAAAAGGCTGCTGGGAGTCCTGCTGCTGCCGGTACTCGGCGCCGTCGCCCTGTTGACGGCGGGTTGGTCGGACCGGGCTCGAGGCGGGCGGAGCTCGGCGCTCTGCTGCGCGGCGCGGTGGGCGGGCGAGGCTCTGCCGAGGTCTGCGCTGCGGCTGTAGGCGCTCGAGCTCATGGGTGCAGCTGTCGACAGAGCGCAAGAGGAGCGGACGAGGGAAAGAGCGAGGGGCGCGAGCCCGCAGCGCTCCTCCCGCCAGCGCCGACTGTCCAGCGTCCGTACTGGCATCAATCGCACAGCTCTCTACGCTCCTGATGTGCTCGCCGAAGCCGGTTCGGCGGAGGGAGCTGCGGAGAGGCCGCGGCCGGACGACGACCTTCTCAAGTCGAGCAGCGCCAGCTCTCTCGCTCTCTCTCTCTCTCGCTGGCTGCTGGCTTTCTCAGGTCGGTGCACAGCTCGACAGACAGGCCCCACAGCTGTCGCCGAGAGAGAGAGAGAGAGATTGAGATGCAACGGCGCGGGCGAGCTCCTGCTCAACTTTCGCTCGCACTCGAATCGCTCTCGACGGGCACGACGACGATGAGCGAATTATGTCTCGAGTTCAGGCTATGTACAGAGAGCTACGCTGAGGGGGTACAGGGCACGCATGGGTAGTACTGACGGGGAGGGGGTAGTCATCGAAACCGAGGCGCGAGAGGGCGAGAGCGTGCGCGCTCAGACGGTGTGAGCGGGCGTGCCGGCCGAGCCCGACGTGTGGCCGTGACCGGCCTTGGACGCGCCGTGGCCGACGATGGTGAACGCCGGCGAGCGCCAGTCGTCCGAGCCGGTGCGGGCCTGCTTCTGCTTCTCCTGCACCTTGTCGAGCGTCGAGTCGGGCGCCGACCAGTTGACGAGCTTGTCCTTCGGGTCGAGCGTGAGCGAGAACTGGCCGTCGGCTGCACAGAGGAGAGGAGCGTCAGTCGAGGGTCGAGAGAGGAAGAGAGGCAAAGGGGAGAAAGAGGACGCACGAGCCGCGTCCTGGGCCTTGTCCTTCTTGCGCTGCGCCTCGGCCTTCTTGTCGGCGAACGACTGCTTGAGCGCGTCAATCTTGTTGGTGCCCTCCTGGTTCTTGGCGTCCTCGAGGCGCTCGGCAATGTCGGACAGCTGGGCGTCGACCTGCTCGAGGCCGGTGCGGATGGCCGCCTCGAGCGCCTTGGTGACGGCCGACTTGATGAGGCCGGTCGCGAGCGGGCGCAGCATGTTGATAAGCGTCGAGTGCTTGGCCTCGCGCACAGCAAACTTGAGCTTGTCGATCTTGATCTTGACCTCGACGACCTTGAACGCGTGGTGCTTGCGGCCGGTCGACTCGATGTGGACCTTGCCCGACAGGCCCTTGCCGCCGAGGAAGACGTCGGCGTAGCCCGAGTCGGTGAGCTTGGGGAAGCCCGTCTTCTTCTTGATGTCTGAGGGCGGGCGAGAGGAAGGGGTTCGAGCGTCAGTACTCGGCTCGACGATTTTCTCGTCCTCGACGACGACGACGACGACGACGACGGAGAGAGAGAGACGGGCGACGCACAGAAGGCCACGTCCTTGAGGTCGAGTTGCACTTGCTCGAAAGAAACCCAAAACGCGTGCTTCGAGACGTCTCCAAGGTTATCGTACGGGGACAAGCGGAAGTAGTTGCGGGCCTGTTTTGGGTCGATTAGGGCGTCAGGGGACACGCTCACGAGTGTACAGAGAGAGAGAGAGAGAAGGAGGAAGACGCACCTCGATCTCGAAGATGTTGGGGAGGATGTTTGCCGTCTCGAGCGTCAGGTTCTCGATGACGAGGTCGACGTCCTTGGACGTGTACTCGGCGCGCGGCACCGGGACGTAGCCGATCTGGGTGAACAGGGCCGGGAGGATGACCGAGCGGATGTCGCGCCACAGGTGCGGCTTGTAGGTCGGGTTGCCCTCCGAGTTGAGGAACAGGTCGGTGACGAGCGTCTTGACCGACTCGCCGAGGCGCTGGTTGAGGCCGTCGTCGGCGTACGACGTGAAGAAGCTCTGCACCTCGTTGAAGAAGCGGTCCTTGTGCGACGCGTACTTGCCGTTCTTTGGGTCCCAGTAGCGCTTGCCCGAGTCGAGCAGCTCGCGGCCACGGCGGTCGGCCTCGTCCTGCGTGACACGGAAGGAGCGTCAGGAAGACGCTCATCATGAGGGAAGAGAAGGAGAGAGAGAGAAGGAGGCGCACCTTCATGATGTAGCCGGGCTCCTGGAGGCACTGGCGCACGTACTGGTTGAGCTCGCGGAACCAGCCACGGAGCTCGCCGTCGTTCTGCGAGTCGGTGTAGATCTGGTCGACCGAGTCCCAGATGGGCTGCATCGAGGCGCCGTTGGCGAAGCGCTCGAGGAGGGTGCGCAGCTCGTACGTCGCCTGCTTGAAGTTGTCGTCGTGGCGGATCGAGGCCGCGTTGCCGCCGCCCTGCTTGCCGGCCTCCTTGGCCTGGACCTGGTAGTGCTCGGCGCGGTCGAGGAAGAAGTCGATCGCCTCCTGGTAGTCCTTGTGGCGCTGGTTCTCGACGACGACCTTCTTGAGGCGGTAGATGAAGCGGTCGCGACGCTCCTCGGGGAACTTGTCCTTGAGGTAGTCCTGCAGGCGCGAGAGAGGAAAGGAGAGAGAGAGAGAGAGAAAGAGTCAGGAACCGGACGAGGAGGGGCAAGGACATGGACGAGGACGAGCGAGGACGGACCTTGGCCTTCTCCTTCTGCTCGCGAGCGCGGTCCTTGTGCTCGTCCGGGATCTTGGCGAGAAGCTTGTTCTTGACCTGCTTGCCCTCCTCCTTGGCCTGGCCGACGCCGGCCTCCTTGCCGGCCTGCGCGCGCGCACGGCCCTCCTCGACCTGGGCGTCGCTCGGCGCCGACGACGACGAGTAGCCGGCCGACTGCGCGCCGGCGAAGCCGCCCTGCGACGTCGAGAGCGTCGAGCCCGGCTGAGCGTCGAGCGACGCGCCCGACGAGCCACCGGTGAAGTACGGCGGCTGGCCGTTGCCGCCCGAGACGCCCGTCTGGCCGGCGTACTGCTGCGCCTGGTTGGCGGCGTCGCCCACCGAGCCGATGTGGCCTGTAGCCGGGCCGGCCTGCGACTGCTGGCCCTGGTCGGCGGCGCCGGCGACGTTCTGCGCGCGGTCGAACGCCTCGCCCTTGGCCTCCTCCTTGGCGGTGCGGGCCTGGTCGAGGGCGCTCTGCGCCTGCTCCTTCTTGGCCTGGAGGCCCGTGTCGGGCGCCGGCGAGTTGTGGTCGCGGACCTCGCCGTTCGGGCCGACCCACTGGTTCGAGGGCGCCGGCTCGTCGACCTGGCGCAGGCGCTCCTCGTCGGGGCGAGCGAGGTCGGCGGCGTGCGTGGCGGCGTCGGCGGCGACGTCACGCGCGAGGAGGCCGACGTCCTTGAGGAGCTTGCGCGCCTCCGAGTTGGTGAAGATGAGCTTGCCGAGGGTGCGGAGGTGCTCGACCGCCTGGTCGCCGTCCTGCTGCATCTCGCCCTTGTCGGTGCCGGTCGAGACGTTCTTCAGGTCGTTGACGTTGGGCGTGTTGGTCTTCTTGGTGTGGTAGCTGCGCGGCGGGAAGAGACGGCGTCAGTTCCGTCGCTCGAGAAGAACGGCGCGCGACGACGAGGACGCACAAGAAGTTCTGGAGGAGCTCGTCGTCGTTCTTCTCGACGACAATCTCGCGAAGGACACGGATGACATCTGCAGAACGAGGGCCGGCCGTCAGTCGCGCGACCAAGTGGGAGAGGGAAGAGCAGACGAGGACGGACCGCGAGTGTCCTCGACGAGGGTCTGGCCGTCCTTGGACAGCTTGCGCTCGTCGATCGGCGAGTGGTCGATGGCGTAGTCGAGCGCAGAGACGCACTGGCTGTCGAGGGCGGCACGAGGCGAGGTCAGCGCAGGCTCACGAAGAACGAGAGGAACGACGAGACGCACTCGTTGGCCGGGAGCTTGCCCTCGCGGAACGCGTTGACGACGCCGAGCATCTTGATCTTGCGGTCAGTGTCGGTCGCCTTGACCCGAGGCTGCGAGCCGGTGAGAGGCAGGAGGCAACGGCGAGCGGAGGGTCGGGGCGGGATCGGGGGAGGCACGAGCAGGCGACATGTAGAGGGATGAGGAGGGAAGGGGAGGGCGACGAGGCAAAGGTGAAGGCGGGCAAGATCGTCAGTGACTGCATCGGGAGCCGGCGCCGCGAGGAGGACGAGGAGCGACGAGGTGGACGCACGTCGGTGGGCGACGTGACCGCGTTCTTCGACGGGTTCTCGCTGATCTCGCGGACGTGCTCGCCCGTGGTAGGAGCCATGGTGTGGAGGTGAAAAGGGCTGCGAGCGAGAGGGACCAGACGTCAGGCGCAATTGGACGAGGCGGGGAGCGCAGGGAGCGCAGCGAGAGGGAGCGCACCTGGGTGGTGGTGGAGGGGTGCAGAAGTGGGGTGTGCTGGAGGGAAGCGGAGCGCAAAGGGTGAAGCTGCGCGGTTGTGAGGGAGAGGAGGAGGAGAGAGACTTGGCGAGCGCGCGCTACGAGGTGGGGGCGTTGCGAGAGGAGGCTGAAGCGGGCCTCGATCTGGATTCCGCGTCACTCCCTGCGGTTCGGTGACCTCATCGTCAATCAGAGCGAGCCGACGCGCACGAACGAGCGGACCGTTCCTCGAAGTGGAAGGTGGTCTCGCTCGCGCTCCTCGCAGCCGTCGACGTTGACCTCGCTCGCTGTTGCCCGTGCGCGTGGATGGGACAGTGCTCGCTCTGCATTCAGTCGTCCGCCGCAGACGCTCGCGGTAAAGCGGACTGCGGGCAAAGAGAGCGGGCCAGAATCAGCGCTTTGACCCTCTCGCTCGTCGTACACACGGTGCCGCCGCTCCATGGCAAGCGGCGCGCAACGAGCCTCCAAAGGCTGTGCAGCCTGGGCTTAAAGAGCACGCCGGCCGACGCAGATCTGAGCCACGAAAGCGATCTGCGACCAAACCGGTCGATCCTCCTCGACGCCTCGCAGACGCTCAGGGGCCGAACCAACGCGTCGTGGTTCACCAACTTGACCTCGCCCTAAACTCGCTCAGCACGGAAGCGAGGGATCGACAGGCTGAGGCGCGGCTGACCAAAAGAAAGGTCAGTGCGGACGAGAGGCTCGAGGGCGACGACAAAAGGCTCTCGCTCGCTCTGCAGGCGGACCACGCCGACGACGTGCAGCAGTGCTCAAGCTTTCGACAGCTCCTGTCACTGCCACGAGGAAAGATACCCCGTCCCGACCCGAGGAGAAGAGAACGGCTCGTTACGAGGTGCTCGAAGCGACTCTCTCAAAGTCGCCTCTCGTCGCGCACAGCCCTGAACATTGCTCAAGCGCTCGTTCCCGCTCCAAGCACATGCTACACAAGCGTCCTGCGCCCGTACACCTCGCCGAGAGAGAGCCCGTCTCGTCCCGACTCTGCCTCGCCCGCTCAGTCCGACTCGCTGCTCTGGTCGCCGAGGAACGACGCGAACGCCTTGCGCTGCTCGACGACCTCGCGCATGCGCGCCTTCTCGCCGACAGGCTTTGACTTGCTCGGCCCCGCAAAGCTGTCGCCGCCGTCGTCGTCGGACGAGTCGACGTGCACGCGCTTGCCGTCGCGCAGGCCGGTCTTGGACGGGTTGCCGGCGAGCTCCTGCGAGGCTGGATGCGCTTTAGTACAGCGACCGCCACGACACACGCCACGCACGAAATCGAGAGAGAGAGAGAGAGGGCGCACCTGCATCTCCTTTGCGAGCAGCCTCTTCTCGCCGACCTCCTTGGCCTTGCTCAAGCTCGGCAGCCTGCCGCTCTTGACGGCGAGCCCGAGCACCTGGAGGTGACCCTCGAGGACCTCGGTGCGGCGCTCGACCGACAGGGTGCGCTCGGCGCCCGTCGCGGCGGTGAAAGCGCGAGGGCCGGACGCGGCGGCGAGCAGGTCCTGCGGGCGGACGTGCGTCAGTGAGGGGCGCAGGCGAGGCAGAGAGGGAGAGGAGAGAGCGAGGCCGACGCACCTTGAGCTTCTTGATGCGGGCCTCCTCGTCGTCGGTGCCCCTCGGCGCGTCCCCCTCCTTGGGCTCGGGCACCTTGCGCTCCTTCTTCTTGCCCTTGCCCTTGCCCTCGCCCGCCCCCTTGGCCCTCGCCTTACCCTTGTCCTTGTCCTTCCTCGACGTGCCCTCGCGGCCGCCGTCGTCATCGCCGTCGCGCGTCGGCAACTCGTGGCTCGAGTCGTCCGAGTCGGCGATGAACTCGGCGCTCTTGAACCCGCCCTTGGGCGCCTTGGCGCGCGCCGTCTTGCCGCCGCCCATCTTCTTCGCCTGCGACGTCGAGCTCGTCGTGCTGTCGCGCTTCTTGCCCTTGCCCTTGGTCGTCGACGGCGCGGGCGAGCGAGACCCGGAGCCGGACGCGCTCGGCGAGTCGACCTCGACGTCCTCGTCGCTTGAAGCGGCAGACGACTTGCGACGGCGCTTCTTGGGCGGCTCGGGCGAGGCGGAAGGCGACGCAGAGCCCTCCGAGGACGACTCGTCCGAATCGTCGTCGCACAGGTCCATCTCGCCGAGGTCGCCTGCTCCTGCCCCGATCGCGCCGCCGAAGACGTCTGGGACGCTCATGAAGATCTGGAGGGAAGAGTCGCATGTCAGCTGCGGCACGAAGAGGCAAAGAGAGCGGCCGGACGCACGCCCAAGTTGCGCTCGGCGGCCCGGTCGTACTTGTTCTTGGGCGCGGGCTCGTCCTCGTCGTCGTCGCTCGTGGCGCGCTCCTTCTTGGCCTTCTTGGCCCTCTTGACGGGCGGCGGCGAGTCGTGGTCGTGGTCGTCGTCGTCGTGACGAGCGCGCTGTAGCGGAGAGGTGGGGGCGGCGACAGGGTCAGCTCACGTCGAGGCAGGAAGGGGAAAGGTGGACAGGGGCGCACCTGCAGGTCCATCCACTGTGCGACTGCTGCCGCCCGGAGCCCGCCCATCCACTCTGCGTCGGTGCACTCGAAGCCCTCGTCCTCCCTCAACAAACGGCGCAGGTCCTTGGCCTTGAGGGCGTCGACGCCGTCGCGGACGGTCTTGTCGTAGATGCGCTGCAGCGAGGGCAGCTCGCGCGGCGGCATCTGGCCAGAGCAGCGAGGCGAGGGTGACAGGAAGAGAGCTGAGCGAGAGCCGCGACTTGGACGACGACGCGATCCTGCCGCGTCGTCTCGCTCAAGCGGCTGCCTGGCACTCTGGAGAGCGTGCAAGCTAGCTCTGCATTCCTGCTCAGACCCCGCGCAGTACCCTGCGAGCTGTTGCCGTTGAGCGAGGGCGCTCAGAAGCTGTCGTCGGCGGGTGCTCTTCGGCCCCTCTGACAGCTTGGGCGACCGACTAAAGCTGCCTACGAAGCTCTCGAAGGCCCTACAAGCCTGTCCAAGCAACAGCTACTGGTGCCGAGCGGGCGTCGTCCTCGAGCCGGCTCGATCTCGCTCTTCGACCTCGTCGCTCTCCTTCCACACATCGACATGGCTGGTCGTCAGTCTTTCGCCGAGCTCGCACAGAAGTTCGTCGCACAGCGCGCCCGCCAGGGCTTCCCGGGCGGTGGCGGGCCTCGTCCCGGCGGCGGCGGCGGCAACGGTGGTGGACCCAGCCTCGGGCAGGCAGTCGGCGGCGCAGGAGGCCTCGTCCTGCTCGCCGTCGGTGGCCTGGCCATCAACTCGTCCCTCTTCAACGGTCCGTCCCCCCTCCCTCGTCCTGTCGCCGTCGGAGAGAGCGTCCGGAGCCCGGTCGCTGACCATCGCCCACTCTCCCTCCCCTCCTGCGACCCTGTGCGCCTCTTGCAGTCGACGGTGGTCACCGCGCGATCAAGTACACGCGCCTGAACGGCGTCACTGAGGAGGTGTTCGCCGAGGGCACCCACGTTGCCGTGCGCCTCATCTCTCCATCTCTCCCCCTGCCCCTCGTGCGCCAGGTCCTGACTCCTTGCCGCGTCGCTAGATCCCGTGGTTCGAGACGCCCGTCATCTACGACGTCCGCTCCAAGCCGCGAAGCATCGCCTCGCTCACCGGCACCAAGGGTCAGTCGCCCGCCCGCCCCCTCCTCGTCCACCCGTCCTCGCCTCGTCCCGAGCCTGACCCTTTCCCTGGTCCTCCTGCGCAGACTTGCAGATGGTCAACATCACTTGCCGTGTCCTGTGCCGGCCACGCGTCGACGCCCTCGCCAAGATCTACACCGAGCTCGGCACCAACTACGACGAGGTCGTCCTCCCGAGCATCGTCAACGAGGTCCTCAAGAGCGTCGTCGCCCAGTTCAACGCTTCGTGCGTCCTCACTTTCGCTCGTCCCCCTGGTCCCTCGACCGGGCGCTGAACCTCGTCTCGCCTCCTCGCCCGCAGCCAACTCGTCACCCAGCGCGAGATGGTCTCCAAGCTCGTGCGCGACAACCTCGAGCGCCGCGCGTCGCGCTTCAACCTCATCCTCGACGACGTCTCGATCACGCACGTCACGTTCTCGCCGGCCTTCAGCGAGGCCGTCGAGGCCAAGCAGATTGCGCAGCAGACGGCGCAGCGTGCGGCGTACCTCGTCGACCAGGCGCTCCAGGAGAAGCAGAGCATCATCGTCAAGGCGCAGGGTGAGGCCCGCAGTGCAGAGCTCATCGGCGACGCCGTCAAGCAGAACAAGGGGTGCGTCGCTCGGTCTCCTCGTCCTCGGTCCTCGTCGCCTCGAGCGAACCCGGCACTGATTAGTGCCCAACGACCTCGTCGCACAGATTCCTCGAGCTGCGCAAGATGGAGGCCGCTCGCGAGATTGCCGGCCTCGTCAGCAACTCGGGCAACAAGCTCATGCTCGACTCGGACGCGCTCCTCCTCAACCGTGCGTCCCGCCTTTTCTCTCTCTCTCTCCCTCGCGCACCCTCCTTTCTCTCTTCTCGTGACTGACACTCTCGACTCGCCGTCATACAGTGCAGGAGGGCAACCGGGAGCATGCCGCGAGGAAGTAGAGCGCTCGCCGGCCTTTGTGTACCACCAACTCCTCTCCCTCCTCTCTCCTCGAGTCGTGCAACTCTCAGTGTTCCCCTCTTTCGATCTTGGTCATGTCACTCTCTCGCGAGGCTCGTCTGCCGGCTCTCTCACTCGTCGCTCGCACTCTCGCTCTCGACCGGGACCGGGAGAGAACGAAAGATGGGGAGGGAGAAGCAGGCTTGGCAGTCGCTAGTATCGAGAGGTACACAGTTGAGGGTCTTGACGAGCAGGAACGCGAGACGAGAAGGACGACGGTGCACTACGACACGATTTGGGCGCGGTTGGGGAGGGAAGATTCCGAGGGGGGAGTTGAGCGCGGGGAAAAGTCACAGGAACGAGGACGACGCCGAGGCTTGGGGAGGGACGAAAGGGGAGGAGGGGTTAAGAAAGGAGGACGAGGGAAGGGGGACGAGGTAGCGCGAGGGGGACGCGCTTAGTCTGCGACGAGGGAGAGAGGGAGGGTCAGTAGCCGAACGCGAGGGAGAGAGGGAGAGGGAGAGGGGGACGCACATCCGCCGCCGTAGCCGCCCTGGCCGCCCTGCTGCTGGTCTGCGAGAGGGAAGGGGGAGAGACAATGTCAGGTGACCGTCGCTGCATCGAGTGCCGCCACGACGCTGTATGCGAGCTGAGCCGGCGGAGAAAGAAGCTCGAGTCGCAGCGTCGAACCGAGGGCGGGGATGACGGGTTCGAGTCGGCCGCCGCCGGTTGGGGAGGAGAACAAGGAGACGCACAGCCCTGACCGCCGTACGGCGCGCCCGAGCCGTAAGTGGCCGCGTCGCCTGCACGCGAGAGAACCCGAGTCGCACGCGTCGGTCCCGAGTCGCACCGAGAGCCGAGAGCCGCACAACCGAGGCTCGAACACACACGAGTCGCACACGGGGAAGGGGGAGAAGAAGAAGAAGAGAGAGTGGGACGCACCAGCAGCCGGCGCCGAGCCGTACGAGTCAGCCTGGCCGACCGGGGGGTAGCCCGGCTGGGCCTGCTGGCCGCCGTACCCACCGCCGTATCCGCCCTGCTGGCCGCCGTAGCCGCCGCCGTAGCCGCCCTGGCCGCCGTAGGCCTGCTGGCCGCCGTAGCCGCCCTGGCCACCGCCGTAGCCGCCCTGGCCGCCGTCTGCGCGCGCGCGAGACCCGAGATGGGCAAGGTCAGTCAAGCCGGCCTCGACAGGTTGACGCCTCGGAAGAGAAGAAGAGAGACGAGGACGCACAGCCGCCCTGGCCGCCGTATCCGCCGCCGCCGTAGCCGCCCTGGCCGCCGTAGCCCGAGCCGCCGCCGTACCCACCGCCGTACCCGCCACCACCACCGCCACCGGTGCGCTGGTTGGCGATGTTGACGCGGAGGCGACGACCGTCTGCGGGACGAGGAAGGACGAGGAGTGGGAGAGAGGGTCAGGGCGCTGGTCGCGAGGAACGGGGAGGGGGAGAAGGCGAGGACGCACCCTGGAGAAGCCGATCCCGACGAGGAAGGGTGCAAGGCGAGCATCATCGTGATCGTACGAGTGCGAGGCGACGAGGATCCCGAGACGAGCGCGACGAGGACCGAGACCGAGACCGAGACGACGAGGGACATGCGCGCAACGAGAACGAGAGGGACAAAGAGGAGAGGAGAGGGGGACAGTCAGGACCGCGAGAAGGAGAAGGAGAACGTGGTGGTGGTCGAGGCGAGAGCGCGGCACGCCGTCGCCGCGGGCGCGCTCGATCCGCCGCTCTCCGGAAAGATGCGCAGAGGCCGATCCGGAAAGGCAGCCTCTCGCACGGCGCGCGACGGGAGAGGAACGAGAGACGAGGTCGCTTTGCGAGGTCTCGGCGGGGAAGGGGAAGGGGGTATAGGGTCGAGGAGACGCACGAGCTCCTGGTCGTTCATGGCCTGGATGGCGGCGTCGGCCGACGACTGGTCGGCGAAGGTGACGAAGCCGAAGCCGCGCGAGCGACCCGTGCCCGGCTCACTGTGTGCACGAGGCGAGAGTCAGTCAACGAGGATCGCAGGGGTGCACGCGATGGTGCGGGGACGCGCGCGGGCTCGACGAGGCAAGGCGGCTCGCGAGCTCGCTCGAGAGGAGCCAGAGAGAGAGGGGACGCACGTCATGACGATGCAGTCGACGATCTGGCCGAACTGCTGGAACGCATCACGGAGCGTGTCGTTGTTGCTGCGTCGAGGAGGGAGGGAGGGGAGGGTACGAAGGTCAGCACGCCATCCTCGCTCGAACGCGCTCGTATAGGGGTGGACCGAGGCGACTCACGTGCCCCTGAGAGAGGGAGAGAGGTCGACCAGGGAGCAGACAGGCAAGGCGAGGCGAGGCGAGGGACGGGGTGGGACGGAGCGAGGTTAGCGCGGTGGGACGAGGCAGGTGACCGGCGAGAGGGTGCGACGGGGGACGCACCACGAGAGGTTACCGCTGCGAGGAGGGCGGGACACAGTCAGTGAGGTGTCCTGGCCATGCTGCACTGGCGCACGCTGCCCCTGGTGACCCTGTGCGGGCGATGCGCAGAGGGTCGTGGGAGCAGCGACCCCGGACGACGAGAACGAGAGAAACGGTCGACGGACCAGTAGATCTTGGCAGCCGACACTGCGAGGGGTGCAACTGGGTCAGTCTCGGCGTCGCACACTGCTCCAGGCAGAGGCACGCACTGTTTGTAGTGTTGGTGGAGGAAGGGAGGGAGGACGGTGCCGGTCCCCCTCGCGGTCGGCGCTGCCGCGGACGAGCTTTCTCCCCTCTCGACGTGCAGCTCGCCCCTCTGCCCTGGTGCTGGCCTGCGCTACAGCCTCAGACCGACCTTCACCACGCCCTCAGCCCGTCGTCGCGCCCTCGCGACGCCCCCTCGCCCTCGCCCCCCTCGTCTCGCCTCGCACTCGCCCTCGCTGCTCTCGATGGCGTCTCAAACGCGCTCGCGTGGGCCATTCTGTTGGCGAGGACTTCTTGTCGGCACTTCTGCTCGGCTTCATCCGCTCGGCGGCCCTCTTCAAGGTGCCGTCGCCCGTCAGTTCCACCTCGACCGACGCAGCGCACTCGCCGACTTGTCCTCGTCGGGCGAAGCCGCTCGTCGAGCTGTCTCGCACCGCTCACGTCGACGAACCAGCTTCATCGACGTGCGCGACGCTCCTCGCGGCGCTCGGCTGCTGTGCGTCCCTCGTTCTGCGGCGCAGAGAAGGGCAGTCGGCGACGGTCGATGCGAGCCGACCCGCCTGTCAAAAGCCGCGGCGTTGCTCGCCAGCGTTGGCTTTGCTACATGCTCTGGCTCCCGCTGGAACATCGACGGCGTCCGAGGGAGCGCGTGGGCCGGCCGCGAAGGCTCGCGACTCGCCTTCCTCGTCGACTCGGCTCGTCGCGTACTGTTCCTCTCTCGCTGTGCTTCTTCAGCTTCTCTGCCTCGCATTGCGGCGACGACTCGAAGCCGGCTGCTGCGCTGGACCGGCCGAGCCTGAGGGACGAAAAGCCGCTCGCGGCCGCTCGACTGCGGCGACGCGGAGAAGCGGCGACGCCGGCGGGGCAGGGCGAGAGCGTGAGAAATTCGAGCGAGTACTCGCACACGAACAGCGCGTGTCAAACGCGGCCCGGGAGCAGGTAGAGGGTTTTCGGCCGCCGGGCGGAAGAGGCGGGCCGCGAGCGAGCAGCTCTCGTCCCTTCTCCACCTCCCAACAGCTCGTACCACCCCGAGCAGCTCTCGACGCGCCTCCAGCACCTGCACAGCACCTCTAGCGCCACTCTCCGCCAGCTCGCACGCCTCCGCACCGACTCCAGAGCTCCGTCGTCTTCATCAGTCCCCCGGATTTTCGACCACCCTCTCTCCCTTCACCATGTCGTTCCAGCTCTCGATGGACTGTCAGAAGCGCGGCAGGGACGACCATGAGCAGGAGGTGTCGCCCTCGAAGCGCAGCAAGGTGCGCACCAGCTCTCTTCACCTCCCCCCTCCCCCTCCCTCCCCTCCCTCGCGGCGCGCCGGTGCACTTCCCGACCGGTCCCACCTGCCGAGTCGGGCAGCCGAGCCTCGACCACCGTGCCCCTTCGTACCAAGCGCACCTGCTGATCTCTTGCCTCCCGGTCTCGACCCACCTCCCCTCGCCGCTCGCAGACGTTCGCCGTCGTCGACCCTCCTGTCGCCCTCCCGACCCCGGTCCCGACCCCGATCGGCACGACGCTCGCCCAGCAGCAGCAGCGCGCCCTCGAGGCCATGGTCGGCGGCGCCCTCGAGACGCAGGACGTCGAGATGGGCACCGACGACGCGGCGAGCCTGTCGAGCAACCCGCTGCACCCGTGGACGGCCGCGCCGGGCATGGTCGCGAGCCGCTCGCTGTCGGGCTCGTCGTGCGCGAGCTCGTCGATGCCGACCACGCCGCTCGACCTCCCGTTCCACGACCAGTGGATGCCGGACAACCAGGCCCACGCGCAGGCGCACCAGCAGCAGCAGCAGCAGCACAAGGCCGCCTACCCGTCGTCGTCCAACCCGACCTCGTTCACCGACATGAACGGCGCCACGACCTTCTTCTCGTCGTCGCCGCCCCTGTCGCTGTACCCTCCTCCGCCGCCGACCCCGACCGCCGGCGCCTTCCCTCGCGCCAACCCGCTCGCCACCTTTTCGTCGCACGGCTGGGCGGCCTCGGCGGCGCCCGACCACCACCAGCAGCACTCGAGCCCGACCAAGGCGACGGGCGTCATGCGCATGGAGCCGAGCATGGGCGCCGGCGCCGCCGTGCCGCGCGACGAGGCCGTGCGCGAACTCGACATGCCGACGTACGGGTGGGACGTGCCGCGCCAGGCGTCGACGCTCAACTTTGGCGGCCACATGATCTGAACCGCACGGCCTCGCAAGGCGTGCCGGGCGGCGGCGGCGGGCGAGGGGTCGCGCTCGGCGTCGGTTGCGAGGGGAGCGAGGGGGGCGGCGCTCAGGCGGTTCGAGGCGTGGATGCTCGCATAAGCGGGCGCATCGCCGTCGAGGCGCAACGCCCGCCGTCGAATCGGCCCGGACACTCGCCTCGGCCGGCTCCTCCCCGACCTCGACTCGACCTCGAGCCCCCCTCCTTCCCTCGTCCTTCCCGCCTCTCGCCCTCGTCCCGCCACGGCACCGCCCGCACCTTCCCGTTACCCTCGTTCGACGCACGCCTCGCAGGTCGTCTCGCGCGTCGACCCATTCCCTCTCTCTCTCGCCTTTCCGTCCGCCCTGTTGTCGTCCCACCCTGTCCTCCTCGTCCCCTCGTCCTTCCCGCAACCCTCACCGTCGCCACCCCGCGCCACCCTGCACCGCCTCGCCTTGCCCCTCGTCACCTCTGTACGGTCCCTCGGTCCTCAAAAGCGGCAGCTCGCCGCCGGGCTCCTCTCCCCTCGTCAGTTCCTCGTTCGTGCACCCGGGTCGTCTCTCTCCCAGTTCCACCCACCTTGTGTAGACACTTTGCCTTAGCCTTTGCGCAATCAGTTTCGAGCTCTCGAGTCGAGCAGGACGCAGCGAGAGAGAGAGAGCGTCTCGAGCCCGAGTCCGAGGCCGAGGTTCGCCGACGTCGGCAGCTGCTCGCTCTCACCTGTGCCACCAGCTTCGCCAGCTACGCAGGGCTATTGTGCACCATGCTGCGCACATCTACGGTCACTACGCGCGCGCGCACCGCTCGCGTCGTCCCTGCCTCGCCCTTCGACCTCATCACCAAGCCGAGCCGATCGTTCTCATCGTCGTCGACCAGCAACAAGCAGCAACTCGTGATTCTTGGGTCTGGGTGGGGCGGGTACGAGCTCCTGCGCAAGGTGGACCGGCGGCGGTACGACGTGACTGTCGGTGAGCCCGCTCTCCTCCCTCGTCCTCCTCCTCCGCCGACCTCGGCCCCACCACTTTGGCGCTGACCTCTCCTCCCCTCCCCTTTGCCGCCCCTCCCGCCCAGTCTCGCCCAACTCGTACTTTGCCTTCACGCCCCTCCTCGCCGGCGCAGCAGTCGGCACCGTCGACTACAACTCGACTCTCGAGCCCGTGCGCGCCTTCCCCGACGCGCGCTACTACCAGGCCTGGGCCGACAAGATCGACTTTGCCAACAAGCGGCTCACAGCCATGCCCGCCACCGGCTCGGCCCTCCGCAAGCGCCTCAACGCCGAGACGACCGACGAGTCGAGCGAGGCGCTCAAGCCCGCGACGAGCTTCCCTGGGTTCAAGCCGTTCGAGCTCAAGTACGACAAACTCGTCATTGCCGTCGGGTGCGTCCTCGCGTTCTCTGTCACGTCACCTCTGCGCCCGGTGGCTGACTTTGCCCTCCCGCCCCACCTCTCCACCCCTTCCCCTCGTCCCTCTTCACTCTTCCCGCCTCTCCCTCGCTCGCCGCACCGCCTCGACGCCAACCTCTCCTCCTCCGTCATCTCGCCACGCACCTTTCAGCTGCTACTCGGCGACGTTCGGCATCCCGGGCGTGAGCGCGCACGCCTACTTCCTCAAGGACGTGCGCGACGCCGCCAAGATCCGCCAGCGCATCCTCGAGTGCTTCGAGCTCGCGTGTCAGCCGACCGTGACGGACGACGAGCGCAGGAACCTGCTCAACTTTGTCATTGTCGGAGGAGGACCGACCGGTGCGTCCCGCTCGCTCCCCCCTCCCTTCTCTCTCGTCCTCCTTCCCGATCCTTGCTCACCCTCGCCGCCCTCCTGCAGGCGTCGAGTTCGCCGGCGAGCTTCACGACTTTCTCACGTCCGACCTGACGAGGGCCTATCCGCAAGTCGTCGACCTGTGCAAGATGTGCGTCTCGCGACCTCTCCTCGCTCGTTCCTCGAGCGCATTTGACGATGTCCTCCCTCCCTCCCTCGTTTGTCCGTCGTCAGATCTATCTACGACGTCGCGCCGGGCATCTTGGGCTCGTTCGACAAGTCGCTCCAGGAGTACGCCGAGGACAAGTACGTGCGGCGCGGGATCGCGATCAAGGGCAACCGCCACGTCGAGTCTGTCGACGAGGGCGTCTTGCACGTCAAGGAGGAGGGCGCCGTCAAGTTTGGGCTCGCCGTGTGGTCGACCGGGCTCGCCGCCAACCCGCTCATCGACTCGATCAGCGAGCTCGACAAGGACGACAAGACGCACAGCCTGCGCATCAACGACTCGTTCAACCCCTCGACCAAGGACGGCAAGGTCGTGTCGGACGTGTACTGCATCGGCGACGCGAGCGCGCTCGAGAACAAGCTCCCGCCGACGGCGCAGGGTCCGTCCCTCTCTCTCTCTCTCTCTCCCTCGTTCGGCCCTCCCTCATCGTCGACGCCCTCACTGACCTCTTTCACGCCCTCAGTCGCCTCGCAGGAAGCCGCATGGCTCGCTCGCATCCTCAACGCCGAGGTCAAGCAGCGAGCGCCGCCAGGAGCCTTCAAGTTTAACAACCAGGGGGTAAGCCTCTCCTCGTCTCTTCCTTCCTCTCTTTCTCCCACTGTCTCTCGTGCTCCTGGCACGCCGACACGATCTCGTACTGACGCTGTGCCTCTCGTTGCGCGCAGACGATGGCGTATCTCGGCGAGTGGACGGCGATCGTCGACCGGAGCAAGGCGGACGGCCCCCAGGGCGAGCTCACCGGCCGAGCAGCGTGGTTGCTCTGGCGCAGCGCCTACCTCTACAAGTCGATGTCTTTGCGCAACATGGTGTCGCTGTCATATCACTGGGCAATGTCTGCGATTGCAGGGAGGAGGCTCAGCCGGTTCTAGGTCCGAGCGCGTGTCATATCATACTCTGTCGTCCTCTCGACCTGGCAGAACGACTCTTGACAGCTTCCGAGAGCGAGAGAGCCTCTCGAGTCTGGCGAGGAGAGAGACAGCGAGAGAAAGGAAAAGACGAGTTGCACGAGGCGACGGAAGGGCTCGTCGCGAGATCTACATGACGCTGCACTTGTCGCGCTTGCGCTCCTTTCCCTGCGCGCCAAGGTCCTGCGCCGGGCCGGACAGCGTCGAGCGTGCGACAGGGTACGACGCCGGGAGCGGCGTGCACGCGAGGAGGATGCCGGACACCGGGTTGGCGGGGCTGTTGTTGGCGATGCGGCCGGCGTCGAGGCGCACGTCATCCGGGGAGGAAGAACGTCGCGGCCGGAAGGCGGTCGAGAGTCTGCTCGTGCTCGAGGGCAGTCGGCGAGGCGGACCACGAAAAGCGCCAGACCGAGGTCCGGGTCGCGGCTTCGTGCAGCGAGACGTTGTTGGCGAGGGGGTCGGACAGGAGCGTGAAGTAGTCGTTGAAGCGGTAGTAGGCGCCCTTGCTCGGCGACGGGTTGTCGAGAAGGGGAAGGACAGGGTCTGCGCGAGAGGCAGTTTGAGAAGGAGGGTCAGTGCGCGTCGACCATCTAGAGGAGCGAGTCTAGGCGGACGCACTCTTTGACGACACCTTGTGGTTGCCCAAGCACTTCTCGCTCGTCGCCGCGATGAATGCCTGCTCGTGCTTGCGCAACTCGCGGTCGGGCCGCCGCATGTTGGGCACGCCGCCGAGCATGCCCTCAGGAAGCGGTCCGACGCCCTTGCCGCGGCCGTAGCGGTGGTCCTGGGGCCGCATGATGAGGTGACAGTCCTGGATGAGGCCTGCGAGAGTCGACGAGTCAGTTGCCGTCACCAGAACGCGTCGAGGAGAAAGGAGGGTCGAGCGCACCAGGAGACGGCGCAAAGCCCGGCATCGAGCCGCCGCCTACGTCGATGCTCCACACGTTGTAGGCGACAAAGTGACGGGACGAGTCGGCGGCCGCGAGCCAGCCCTCGAGGCGGCTGCACAGCAGGTCGAGGAAGGCGTCGGCCGCCTCGCGCGAGTACCCGCCCTGGACGACTGTCGGCGCGAGACCGTCAGTTACTTGCCGCACACCCCGTCGTACAGGCTAGGAGAAAGAGGTGAGCGCACGATAATGGTAGAAATCTGGTTCCGCGTGGACGGTGAAGGCATGGCCGTCGCCTGCTTTTCCCGGCGGCGGCTTGCGCTCGGCTCGCTTGTAGCCCGGGTGGCCAGCGAGACGGACCGCCCTGGTGTTCGAGAGGAGATAGCCAGTCCTCGTTTCCATCGCGCGCGTCGGTCGGGCGAGAGAGTCGCGAGGAAGCTGAGCTCAGAGGTGGCGAGCGGACGAGACGAGCGAGCGCGGAGCTTCCGGCTTGCTCGCCGAGGGGCGGTTACCGAGGCGTCGGCACCCAAGAACGCCCGCTTCATCGTCCGCCACGAGCGCGACGGACACGGGCGAGCCGGGGAGCGCAGGAGGTGCGTGCGCGCACGGCGAGCGCCCCGCCGGCTCAGAAACCGGCCGAGCCAGATCGTATAACTGCAGCGTGCTAGGCGCAGCGGGAGAGCCGAGCCGTGGTCGACGACGTGCACAGGGAAAGTGAGAGAAGCGGAACAAGCGACGAGGAAGAGGGAAGAGAGAGAGGGAGAGAGAGCGACTCGCGCGTTACCGACGTCTCGCAGAGGTAAATGCCGCGCGATCTGGCTCGGAGCGGATCCCGATTTGAGACTGTCAAGCGGACCGCAGGCCGGAGCGACGTCGACGTCAGCCCCCTCCCCCACACGCCGGACTATCTCTCGAGCTCTCTCTCTCGCTCTCCATCACACGCACGACTCGCACGACTCGTCATGCCGCCCAAGACCGTCGTCAAGCCCATCCAGGAGGACAGCGTCGCGCAGCCCATGCCCGCCGGCGGCGCCGCGCCCATCAACGACTCGGAGGTCGTCGACGAGGGTCCGGCCAACGCCAACATCCCGTCGTCGCAGCACGCCCAGTTTGACCGGCCGGGCACCCAGGACGCACTGCGGGGGCAGGGCAACTCGGCGGCGCCGAGCTCGAGCTTGTCGAGGGAGAACCAGGCTCCGGTCGCGAGGGAGCAGAAGAAGGCGGCCGAGTTTGGGGACAATTTTGGCGTCAGCGTCGAGGGCAAGGGCGAGGGCGAGGGCTTCAAGACGTCGAGCGTCAAGGAGGGTGAGCCGAGGGCGGGCCAGGTGCGTCCCCAATCGCTCTCTCCTCGAACCGGTCGTCGTGCGACTCGGTGCGCTCGTCGCGTGCCGGGACAGCACGTGCGCACGCCCGTTTGCAGAGACGAAGCTGACACGTCGAACGTACTGCAGGTCCACGCCGACAACCCGAACGCCAACCTCGTCGAGGCAGGGACGACCATGGCCGGCGACGCCGGCGCCGACTCGGGCGTGCGTCCCTCTCCCTCTTCCTCTTCCCCCTTCCGGCCCGTACTGACGGTCCTCGCCCTCTCTCTCTCGCCGCATGGACTGACGAGCTCAGTTGCGCAACACAGATTGATGGGTCCGAGGAGGAGGGGACCGAGGGCGGCATGCGCGCGGCCATGGAGCCGAAACCCAAGCTGTAGCGTTGCTCGCTCGAGCGGCCTGTACATACTGCGCGTGCTTCTGTGACACGAGACGAGCGGAGCAGGAAGAGAGAGCTCGCGAGAGAGAGAGAGATAGAGACGCTCGCTGAGGCAGAGAGGGAGGGACCGAGCGCGTTGCAAAGGGCCTCGCTACGGGAGGGAGGACGTGCGGAACTGCTACGGGTCGTACGAGAGGGGTTGACAGTGTCTATGGAGAGATAGAGAGAGAATGTACTGAGACGAGGCGGTGGGCGCGAGGAAGAGCGGTCGACGTGGGCGAGCGGGCGAGTTGCCACGCTGCCGAGGACGCTCAGGCGCTGCAGGTGACACTGCCGCTCCGGGAGTGACCCACCGGTCAGTTCTCGCTCGCTCGGGTGAGGCTCGAGAGAGACAGAGAGAGACGAGAGCGCGACGCACTTGGGGTGCTTCTTCTTGAACGCCGTGCACTCGGCGAGCGAGATCGGGCCGCCCTTGACCGACACGGTCGACGAGAAGCTCTTCTTGACGAGCTGCTTGGTGTAGTCGGTCACGGCGCCGCCGTTGGTCCACGTGCCGTCCGGGTTCTTGGCGAGGCCGCCGCAGAAGGCGTGGATGCGGGCTGCGCGAGGGACGAGGCGGAACAGGGTCAGTGTCCAGTCACCACCCGCCCATGAGACTCGTCCCTGGATATGGAGAGAGGGTGGACGCACGGCCAGGCTGGAGCGGGTTGCCGTTGGCGTCCGAGAAGACGCACTGCGCGAGGGAAGGAGGACCAAATGGTCAAGGGCCGGCTCGTCTCGAGACGGGCGAGAGGGACACACGTCGAGCTGGTGGTGGCTGCCGTAGACGCCAATGGGCCCGACCTGCGAAGGGAGCAAGAGAGTGAGCGTCTGGCCACTCTAGAGCGACAGGCGACGAGTAGCTCGGGGACTCTGTCGAGGAGGAGCGGTGTAGACGCACGTAGTTGACGCAGGCCGAGCGGAACTTCTTGCAGAACGCTTCCGTCGTCGAGAACTTGGCCGTCGAGTACTGCGAGGTGGGAGGGCTGGGTCAATTGAGGTCGAGGTGCCGGGTCGGCGTGCCGGGTCGGCGTGCGGCGCGACGAGGAGGCTCAGGGAGCGTGGGAGAGCGGGCGCACCTGGAGGGTCCAGTCGCGAGTGAGGTCGATGTTGCCCTGGGAGAACTTGGCGGCTGCCTGGTCGACCGAGACGAGGGCGAACACAAAGGCGAGGAGGGCGGCGAGCGAGAAAGCGGTGCGCATGGTGGAGGTATGAGGGCGAGAGCGAGTGTGGGTGGAACGAGTGACTGGCGGGGCTTGGTGGGCAGGGGGACGAAGGCGAGTGCGAAGAGCGGGCGAGAGGGAAGAGGGAGCGAGGAACGACGAGGACGAGGAGCGCGCGCGCGCCGGCCCGAGCGAGGCTCGAGCACCCTCGACGCCCTCACAGCACCGGTCGGGGGCCTTCGCGGCATCCAGTCCGACTCGAGCTACACTACTGCGACCCTCGCGGCACTCGGAGAGAGGAGACAGCGACGCGAGAGGTGGTTTGAAGCGACGCGAGACACGGCCACCGTGGCCCTCGTCGACGGCAGCTCCTGTTGGCCCTGCAGCTTGCCCGTCGCTGAAACAGTCTTGTAAGCGCGCCCACCATGCAGTGCACATCAACGAGCGAGCGAGGGAGGTCGCGTCGACGTCGGGAAAGCCGCGAGGAGGAGCGATCGGGCTCAGCTTGGCTCGACCGACTCGTGCAGACCTGCACAGAGCACCACAAGCCTCGCACACGCCCAGCGCACCACCACAGCACGCGCTCCACTCGGCCCAGCCCGCCCGCCTCGCTCGTCGACGCCTCCTCCTCGCGTCGGACTTCCACCTCGTCCTCGTTCACCACCGCGGCCTCCCGACCAGCAGGCCGTACAGCCGCGTTGCCCAGCATCACGCCCCTTTCCATCCTGCGCACCCGCACCACCGCAACCCCACCACCGCGCATGCCCTCGTTCCCGCCAAAGAGCAGCCTCCCGACCCACCAGCTCCAGCCTCTCGCCCAGCACCAGGACCAGTCGGACGACGACGACGACATGCAGACCGCCAACTCGAGGCGCCAACCGGGCGACAAGGGCGACCGCTTCAGCTCGTCGCACCCGTTCCGCTCCCTCACCCCGCGCCGCATCGCCGCCATTGCCGCCGTCCTCATCGTCTGCATCTTCTTCTTCGGCAAGAGCAGTGGCGGTGGCCGCGACGGCTACCACTCGGCCGCCGTCGAGACCCTGACGGCCGACGGCGTCGCGCCAAACGAGGCCGCCGTCGAGGTCGACAAGCTCCCGTCGGGCTCGCCCCAGAAGCAGCACAGCGCCTCGTCGCGCAAGTGCACCCCGCCGCCGGGCAAAAAAGCGACGACGTACGCCATCATGATCGACGCCGGCTCGACCGGCTCGCGCCTGCACCTGTACACCTTCTCGCACTGCGACCCGAACCCGGACGCGCTCCCCAAGCTCGAGGACGAGCTGTTCGTCACGACCAAGCCCGGCCTGTCGTCGTACAAGGGCAAGCCCGTCGACGCCGCCGAGTCGCTGCGCAGCCTCCTCCAGCAGGCCGTCGACGCCGTCCCGGAACACGAGCGCTCGTGCACGCCCATCGCCGTCAAGGCGACGGCCGGCCTGCGCCTCCTCGGCTCCAAGCAGAGCCAGGACATCCTCGACGAGGTCGAGCGTTGGCTGTCGGACGAGTGGCCATTCGCCGTCGTCAAGGACGGCGTCGTCGTCATGGACGGCAAGGACGAGGGCGTGTACGCCTGGATCACCATCAACTTTGTGCGTCGCGCCTGCGCCTCTCTCTCTCTCTCTCTCTCTTTCTGTGTCCGTCGAGCGACATCTTCTGCGCCCGAGACTGACTCAACCCCGCCCGCAGCTCCTCGGCTTCATCGGGCCCGACCAGCCCGCGTCGGCCGGCACGGCGGCCGTCATGGACCTCGGCGGCGCGTCGACCCAGATCGTGTTCGAGCCCATCTACGACCCGGGCTCGTCGGACAAGCTCGCGCCGGGCGACCACATCTACGAGCTCGACTTTGCCGGCAAGGACCACGTCCTGTACCAGCACTCGCACCTCGGGTACGGCCTCATGCAGGCGCGCCGCGCGCTCCACAACCTCGTCGCCTACTCGTACGTGTGGTCGTCGGCGCCAAAGGGCAAGCACGTCGAGTGGGACGACCTGTCGACGCGCGACCGCATCCCGAACCCGTGCATGTTCAAGGGCGAGACCAAGAAGGTGACGCTCGACCCGCCCGGCCGCGCCGAGAAGGACGTGACCATGGTCGGTACGGGCGCCGGCTTCGAGGCGTGCAGGCGCGTCATGGAGGTCATGATCAACAAGGACGCGGCGTGCGAGGAGCCGCCGTGCGCGTTCGCCGGCGTGTACCAGCCGCGCATGAGCGAGGTCTTCTCCGCCGGCAAGGTCTGGGCGTGCGTCCCCTCTCTCCCTTTCTCCCTCTCGTCGACGATGCACCCGAGCCGAGGAGGATTCGCCGATTGACCCTGGCCTCCCTCCCTCTCGCAGCCTGTCCTACTTCTACGACCGCATCGCGCCCCTCGGCCTCTCGTCGCCCTTCAGCATCTCGTCCCTGCGCCAGTTGACGGCCGACGTGTGCTCGGGCCGCGACTCGAAGGCGTGGGCGCGCTTCAAGGGCAACGCCGAGGCGCTCGACGAGCTGAGCGACCGCCCCGAGTACTGCCTCGACCTCACGTTCATGTACTCGCTCCTCAGCCTCGGTTACGAGCTCGAGGAGGAGCGGCAGGTGTGGATGGGCAAGAAGGTTGGCGACGTCGAGCTTGGCTGGTGCGTCCCTCTCTCTCCGTCTCTTTCCTCTCTCTCCTCACGAGGGGGCACCATCCTGACTCTTTCTGCCCCTCTCGCAGGGCTCTCGGCGCCGCACTCGCCATGGTCGAGGGTCACCTGAGCTGCCGCGCAGACTAGCTGCCCGGCGCTCGAGGACGAGGAGGAGGTTCGGGATCGAGACGGCGCGAGTTCAGGGCTGCGTAGCGAGCCATTCTTTCTTTGCATAGACGCGCATTTCCTTTGTCATCGAGTCTTGCGTCCTTGGCTTCGAAAGCGCTCGAGCTCGCGCTGGTCAATCGACCTTTCTCTCGCCGCTTCTCGCTTTCCTCGAGCTCACGGCGTGCGCCCTCTGGCACTCGGTCCGGCGTCTGCCCGTCTCTTCGCAGCCCTCTCTGCGTGAGCAGGACTGAGTCGATCTCGCCTCGCCGGCGCACCAGCAAATGGCTCGCTCGACTCGCTCGAGTCGACCTTCTCAAAAACGCTCGGACCCCTTGCTCTGAACCGGCTCTCGCTCTCGCTCTCGCCGCCGCACAAGGACCGAAAGAAGCGCGCAAAGCGAGGCATCGTTGCTCACCACTGCTCCATGCTCAACGTGTCCCGCTCCCAGTCGTCGAGCACCTCGACCGCGGTCGACCTCCCTGCCTCGGCCCTCGCAAACCACCACCTCCACGGCTCGACGCCCGTCTTCTCGCCGCGCAGGCGCCCGTCGGGCTCGCTCAGGAAGAGGTAGTGGCGGTCGGGCTGGGCCGTCGTGTTGAGCCACTCGAGGAGGGTGAGCGAGGCGCGCTGACGTGGCGAGGGGGACGGGAGGCGGGCGAGGTAGGTGACGAGGGTGCGCTCGTGGCGCTGCACGAGCTCGGAGAAGAGGACGACCTCGGCGAAACGGGAGACTGTGTGTGGGGCGAAGGAGAGTCAGGTCGTGGCCTGGATGTAGAAAGGAAGGGGAGGAAAGGGGGACTCACCGAGGATGCGGACCTCGCGCGGCGCGTGAAGCATGACGTACGCCGTCTCCGACTCGCCGAGGCTCCTGTCCTCGAACAGCCACCGCACGACGTCGACCATGGCGAGGTAGCGCTCGTGCACGGCGCGCGACAAGCTCGCGAAGCCGAGCCCGCGCCCGGGCGAGCCGCCGCACGCCGCTCGGACCTCGGCCTTGTCGGGTTGTCGGCCGATGACGCTCGTTGCGAGCCAGTCGGGCTCGAGTGAGGGTGGACTGGCGCCGAGGCTGGCGGCGTCGGGCGCCCAAAGTTCGGGCGGCGCGATCGACGTGAGGAGCTTGAGGATGAGGAGGTACAGGGGGAGGCTCCAGGTCGGCTCGACAGGGCGCTTGAGGACGAACCGCTTGAAGTCGCGCTCCCTGAGCACAGCGATCGACGGCGAGAGGTCCGAGTCGCGCAGCGTGCGCTCGGGTGGAGGTGCTGGCGCGCCGCCGTTGCTCGAGCGCGTGCGCCGAGGCTCGGCCCATCGAGGCCCGTTCCTCGGCGACGAGGTGCGCTTGCTCGGCGGCAGCTGGTGAGGGGTGACGAGCGGCGGCGTGCCCGAGGGCCGACGAGGTGGCTCGGCCGCAAAGTCGAAGACGAGCCCGTCAAGGTCGTCGACCGACGGGCGCCGCCCGGTTCCCCTATCCTCCCGTGACGACGGTCGAGCTGGAGCGTCGCCGTCGCCTCCACCGCCGTCGTCCCAGCCTCTCGCCGCCGCCGCCGCCGCCAACCGCCGCGCCTCCTTCCTCCCTCCTCGCCGACGGCGGCCGCCCGTCCCGGCGCTCACCCTCTGCCCTCGTCCCTCCTCGAGCGCGTCCCACCGGTCCGAGAGCGACATGCCGCCCTGCGCAACCCGACTCGAGTCGGGCAGGGGCGCGGGCGCGTCGTGACGCGGCTGCGGCGACGGCGCCGGCGATGTGCGGGCTGCTGCTGCGGCCTGCTCGACGCGAGGGCGCTTGGCGTCGCGCAGCTCGTCGACGTTGCCGTCGAGGCGACGAAGCGGGCCGTCGTGCGACGCCCTCGCGCTCGTGCTCCCCGACGGGTCGAGCTCGTCGTCATCGCGGCTGGCGGCCCGTGCGCGCTTCTTCTCGAGCCGCCGCAGCCGTGAGCCCGCGCCCTGGCGTCTGGAGCGCGTGCTCGACGAGGGCGGGTCGACGCCGACGGGCGCAGTCGAGGGCTCGTCGCGCGGCTGGGCGTAGGACGGGCCGCTCGGCGCCGAAACGGGCCCAGGCGCGCACTCGGACCTCGCCGACGCAGGGCGGTCGACGAACGCCGGCGGCATCGAGCGCACCGACGTGCGGCGAGGCTCGACGGCCTCGAGGCGCGAGCCGCGGCGGGCGGGAGGGGACGGCGAGCGGGTCCGCCTGCGCGGGCTGTGCGGCCGCCCGTGGTCGTGCGCGCTCGGCGGGGCATAACGCGGCTCGCCGAGCCCGGCGAAGCTCGGCGCGAAAGTACAGGGACCGAGGTCGTCCTCGTACAGGTGCGACGAGCGCGAGACCGCCGACGGCGCCCATCGGACCGACGAGTCGCGGCGAGGATCGCTCTTGCGCCTGGGGCTGCGCGCCCGAGCCGACCTCGCGCCCCTCTCGACCGCGTTGCCGTCTTCTTCACCGCGACGAGCGACGTCACGGGTCGGCTCTCCCGACGCGTGCTGCTGCAGACGCTGTGCCGGCGACGACGACGCCGTCAAGCTCGTCGCGGCGGCGGCACCGAGCCGGTGCGGCCCGTCGCCCGCCTGCTCGCCGAAGAAAGCCGAGGCGACTGGGCGCTGGAGCCGCTGTGCATCGGGCTGGCGAGAGGGTGCAGGCGGCGACGAGTCGGGTCGAGGCGAAGGAGGAGGGGGAAAGGTGGCAGGAGGAACGAACGCGGGCGGTGCGGTGGACGTGGGGATACCGAGGGCTGCCGTGCCGGCTGGCAGGTGCGGGTGCACGTCGCGTGCGGTTGTCGAGCGGGTTGAGTCGGCGTGGTTGAGCGGCGAGATGGCGGCGGACATGAAGCGCGGCGGTGCAAGCGGCGCGAAGAAGGACAGCGGGTACGTGTCTGGCCAAGGCGGCATGGCTGCTGCTCTGTGTGGCACTGGCGAGGCGTGCAGCAGGGCGAGCGCGGCGAGTGTAGAGGACAAGGACAAGGGGCGAAAGCTGAAGCACGCGCCTCGTCTCCCCCGCACTCCGTCAAAGCTCCGCCGACGAGCTCGTCCAGAGTGTGCCACACGTCGAGCGCAAGCACAGCGAGTCTCGAGGGCACAAGGCTGTCTACGAGAGAGCCACAAGAGAGAGCGCACGTTTCGCGGGCGAACTTGAGAAGGTCGTCGTCCTGCTCTCGAGCCTCTCGCTGCCAGCCAGCTCGCGTCAAAGCCATCCTCAAGCGCACTTGCACACCTCGTTCCGACTACGACGTCCACCCCTCCGTCCTGATGACGTCCCTCTCCCACTCGTCGAGCTCGCTCTCGCGCCTCTCGATCCCTCCCGGCCCTCGCGGCGCGAACCACCACTCCCACCCGTCCTCGCCCCTCGGGCCCCTCCTGACCGTCCCACCGCGCTCGACAAAGAACCGGTACCTCCTGTCGTGCGGCGCGTCCGGGCGCTGGAACCACCGCAGGAGCACGAGCGCGGCGCGCTCGCGCGACGAGGGCGACCCGACGCGCGACAGGTACTGGGTCAGGTCCTCCTCGGCGATGCGGCGCACGCTGGTGAAGCGCTGCATCGAGCCGAACGTGCGGACTGTTCTCGGGGACGGCGCCGAGAGGGAAGGCGAAGGAGGGAGGGAGAGAGGGACGAGGGGGCAAAAGGGAGACTGCGTCAGGTCTCGTGCGTCGCGTGCGAGGAGGGCGATCGAGATCGAGAGAGAGGGAGAGAGAGAGAAAGAGAGCGAGGACGCACTGATCATGTGGATCGAGATGGGCGCCGTCAGGATCATGCCGGCGACGTGCTCGACCGAGAGCGTCTCGTCGTCCCAGATCCACCGCATGACGTCCTTCATGGCGAGCAACTTGCCGTGCCACCCGAACGGGACCGTGTCGCCGGCCTTCGATGTACACAGCGGGGCGCGGTCTCGGATGAGGGCCTTGTTGGGCTGGTAGGTGCGGATCTCCTGGACGATGGCGGGCGCGTCGTACTCGGACACGAGCGTGCCGGGGCGTGTGCTCCACCTTGGAGGAGGCGCAACCGTGCAGGCAAACTCGACGAAGGCCGTACAGTAGGTCGACGACCACGCGGGCTCGACGGGCTCGTCGACGAGGTAGGGCATGTAGTACGGGAAGCGCAGGCCCGACAGCGGCGGTTTGAGGGCGCTCGACGAGAACGTGTCGGGGAGCGCATAGTCGAGATCCGGGACCGGGGAAGATCGGCGACGGCTTGACGGTGCGCGCTGCTCGACCTGCTGCTCGACACTGCTCGCGGTGGAACGACGACTTGACGATGCGACGACACGCTCGGGGCCTTTGCCGCTCGCGACCTGGCTCGACTTGACGGCGCTCTGCGAGCTCGTCGACACTGCTGGACCCTCGATCTCGATGACGGACCCGACTGGTACATGCACAGGACGCTCACGAGGCCGTTTGCGCGGGTCGGCCGTGTGGTCGTCGCGGAGGCGGACCGGCGGCGAGCTGAACGGGTTGACCGGCGCCGCACGGGACGAGTGCTGGACGTTGGCTGCGTCGACGAAGGGCTCGCGAGGGGCTGGGCTGCGCTGCGCGTTGGCCTCGGTGTGCTGGACCTTGTTGGCGGACGAGGTCGAGGCGAGCGGGAAGTACGACTCGATGGGGCGGCCCGGGTCGATGCTGAACGAGAGAGGATAGAGCATGGCGGGGTGGACCGTGTGCGCTGGCTGCTTGTGGCGGTGGGCGAGCGAGGGCGAGAGGTTGGAGGAGAGGAGGAGGCGATGCAGCCGGGTCCCCTCGTGGTCCGAGGTGCGGTGCGGGCGCGTGTTGGAGGCGCGTCTCGAGGCAGTCGGAAGAGGGTGAGCTCGTCGCTGGCGTGTCTAGCGAGGTGCGCGAGGCCGAGAGAGAGTCGAAAGCGACGACGAGCTGATGAAGGCTCGCTCCTCGTCCCAACTCTACTCAGTCGCCGACGAGCCATGGCTGCTACCTCGCCAGCACCGCCGCTCAAGCGCTCGTCGCCACCGCCGGCCAACCCGCCCGCTCGCGCCTTCAAGCTCCCCCGCCTCGCCGCGACCACGACCCCGATTCAGACCTCGCTCCCTCCTGCACGCCTCATGCCCGAGCCCACCAGCCGCACCCCCAAACTCGCTAGCCTCTTCAAGAAGCCCCACGAGCGCGACCCGGCCCCCATGAGGAATGTCGAGGCCTCGTTCGTCGACACGCACTTTGACGTCGAGGATGCCGCAAACTGTCCGTGCCTCGCCCTCTCCTGCGTGCACTGCAGCCCAGTCGACTCACGAGTGATCCCCCACGACAGACCAAGACGCGCTCCTCATCCTCGAGGGCATCTCGAACCGCCTCAACCACCTCACCCGGTCCGTCCTCCTGTCTCCCTCGCGCCCTCTCTCTCGGCACGCTGACCCCTGTCCCCGCAACAGCCACCAAGTCCGCCTCCTCCTCTGCATCGCCCTCTTCCCCCAGCTCTTCAAGCCCCCCGAGCAGCACGGCATGACTCACTTCTCGTCGCGTTCAACCTCGACACCGTCGTCCGCCCCGTCGCGCACCGCCCTCCTCGTCACGTCCCCCGACCCGCTCGCTCCGACCCACCGTCGCCTGCGCGAGCTCGCGTGCGCGCTCCTCGCCGATGCGCTCGACGCGCAGGGCGGCGCAGAGCTCGTTGGCGACGCCGTCGTCGGGTACGGCATGCCCTCGAGGGCCGACGCCGGCTCGTCCCTGAGCGCGGCAGCAGGCGCCGCCCTCGACTCGGACGACGAGGGCGACTACCCGGCCCGCAAGAAGCTCAAGGCGGCCAAGGGCAAGGGAAAGGCGCGCGCCGCCGCCGGTCCCGACGTCGAGGACCCGCACGACGGCGACGACGTCCTGTCGCTCGCCGCGAACCGCATCCTGTCGGACGCGACCGACCTGTGGGATGTGCTCGGCGGGACGACGGCGCGTCGAGAGCGCGTCAGGAGCGCGAGGAGCCCAGTGCTCGAGGTCGGCGGGTGGGACCTCGTCGCCGTGCTCGTCGCGGCGTGGGACAAGGAGGCCGAGCGCAAGGCGGCAGCTGCACGAGCTCAAGGTGTCGGTGCGTCTGCATGCTCTCTTTCGCGTCGCCGACAGGCACGACACGTACTGACCCGCTCGGACCGCCCCCCCTCTCGCGCGCCCGCAGACCTCCCCGAGCCGCTCAGCCTCCTGCGCCAGTTCAAGCCGAGCGCCTCGACGAGCGCCGCACGTCAGCTGTCGCCCAAGGCGCTCGACGTCGTCTTCTGGCCGTTCGTGCACGGCTCGGCGTCGGACGACGAGGAGGACGAGGACGAGGATGGGTCGGACGAGAAGGGCTCGTGAAACCTTAAAAGCTTTAAAAGCCTTATATATTCTTGGGGAGCGACGGCCGAGCTGCGCGTGAGCGAGCTGCGAGGGAGCGGGCCGAGGCGGACGGGACGAGCCTCGAGGTCAAGCGTCAAGTCGCCGTCCGGCTCCTCAAGCTCGTGCGTCGCCCGCTCTCCTCTCCTTTTCTCTCTTCGAGCGCGTTCCTGACGTACTCGATGCGTCCAGATCGGCGACTCGGCGGTGCAAGGGTACCTCGACGGCGAGCCGACCGTGTCGGACCTCGTGCAGCGCATGAAGGCGCTCGCCCAAGACGACTTTGTCGCCCTTGTCGAGGTGCGTCCCTCGCTCTCGCTCACGTCTATATCCCTGTCAATGACTCATGCGTCGACTCTTGCAGCACCTCGCCGACATCTCGACCGCGCAAGTGTTCACGACGCGCCTCCTCACCGCCTACCTCGAGACGCACTCGCACCCGCCCTCGGCCGTCGTCCAGCTTCACCCGTCCTTCGCGCCTTCAACCCTCGCCTCCACTGCCGACCCGTCGCACCCCCTCTCGCCCCGCAAGCTGTCCGCCACGACCTCGCTCTCCAAGCTCAACCACTCGTCCGCCTCCATCCCGACCGCGACCGCGCACTCGGCCTACTGGCGCATCCCGAGCATCGCGCAACCAGCGCAACTCTTCGACCTCGCGCAGCGCGTGCCAAGGGACGTGCCGCTCCGAGGCGGCCGCGGCGGCGCAGGCGCGAGCGCGAGCGCGAGCGCGGACAAGGGCAAAGGGCCGGCGGGGCTCTCGCGTCGCGCGCAGCTCGAGGTCGCCCGGTTCGAGGTCGTCAAGGAGGCGGTGGTCGGTCTCGTTGTGGGGCAGGCGCGGCGAGACGTCGTCGGCGAGGACGGCGAGCGGGAGAGGGGGGACGAGGAGCGGGCCGAGGTCCTGCGGCAGGTCCGCGAGCGGTCGAGCGGGTCGAAAAGCTGGTGCGGGTGGCAGGTGGGACGGACGTGTAGGGGCAGGAGGTTGCGATGTCAGCGGTGCGGCGCTGCTCGTGTGCGGCGGGCGCGTCCTCCCTCGGGCGGCAGGCGCCGCACGGTCCTCGACTCGACGGCTCTTCCTCCGCCTCTCGCCTCAGCTTCTCGCCCTCGCTCATCCTCGCCATCCTTGCGACGTCCTCTCGACGACCCTCGTGCCGCGTCGACACCGCCGTCGTCCTCGCGCACGTGACCCGGCAACTCATCTTCTCGTCCGGCGTCTTCGGCCGGCGCTCTCGGACCGCGACGGCCCACGGCGGTCCACCTTCGTCCGCCGGGTCTCGCTCTTAGCGTGACGGCCTCGACATGGTGCAGGAGGACCGCGTCGCTCGCTAGCGCAGCCGATCGAGCGTGCGGGGACGAGGCGGGACGTGGTTCTGCCGGCGGGGACGATGGGCGACGAGGAGAGAGGGAGGGACGAGGGAGAGCTTTCTCTCGCTTCTGTGCTCTCTCTACAGCTTCTTCAGCATGCTCTTCCCGACCCTCTCGACTACGCTCCTCGCGTTCGCCTCGCTCGCGACGGCCAAGCCCGTCGCCGCCCCGTCGACCCTCTCGAGCGCCGTCTCTGCGCCCTCCTCGTCCGCCTCGTCGTCGTCGACGGTCCCTGCGGCGCCACGCTTCAAGTGGCTGTACACGGCCATGGTCCTGTGCCCGGCGAACGTCATGCCCAACGTGACGAGCCCGCAGGGCGTGCGCAAGGCGATTCCCATCGTCGGCGGCAACGTGACCATGGCCGACGGCAGCGAGTGGAAGATTCGGGACTTGGGCGCAGACTGGGGTGTGCGTCCCTCTCCTTCCCTCCCTTCCCGTCGCCCTTCGAGGCGAGCCAGACTGACGATCCCTTTCCCACCTCGTCCTCATCCTCCTCCTCGACCCGACTCGCCTTTGCCTCTTTCCCTTCGCCACCTCGCCAGACGGTCGACCCTCGCACCGGCATCTTCACGGCCGACACGCGGTACAACGCCTACAACGACAAGGGCGACGACCTGTTCTTCCAGACGTCCGGGCCCGGTCAAGCTGCGGGCGGCCTGCACCTGCGCGCAAAGATCGAGACGGGCAGCGAGGCGTACTACTGGCTCAATCACGTCGTTGGTGCGTCCCTCTTCCTCTTTCACTCTCGAGCTAGACGTCCCTGGAGCTCACGAGCGAGGACGACGTGTGTGCCGGCAGCGGTCGGCATCCTCAAAAACCTCGGCGCCGACGCCAAGAACGTCTCGACGCTCCGCATCGACGTGTTCAACGTGCGTCCTTCAACCGCTCTCTCTCCCTTTGTCCGCCCGTCGACGTCGCCGCCCAAGCGAGCGAGTGCGTCGAGGAACGCGAGACTGACCTTCCCAAGTTCCCTCGTCGCCGCGCGCACAGTTCGACGACGACCGCAACGCGACCAACACCAAGCTCTTGTTCTAGAGCAGCTCGACCGAATCGAACGCCGAGCGAAAGCGTGCCTGCGATGACATTTCCTCACGACGAGCGTCTGCTCAGAGAGAGAGAGGACGGCCGCTCACGAGCACCTTTCGGGCTCTTCCTCGGCCTTGCGGACACGCGATGAGCTCGAAAGCAAGCAGAGACTGAAGCACGCGCAGCTGTGCTGCCGCCGGGAGAGCGCGCCGACCGAAAGTTGGCTGTGCAGAGGAGAGGCTCAAGCGTGCGGTTTTCGCTGCGGCTTCGGCGGGTCGCGCGCACGGTCTGTGAGTGACTACCGGACTCGCACGCAGCAGCATGGCTCACACGGAGCGGCGGGCGAGAGCGCAGAGTCAAGTTGTGCGGATGCTCCGCCCGCTTGCTCCGGCTCTCCTCGTCCTCCTCCGCTCGCCTCGACCAGCCTCTCTGCTTTTCCCAGCCAGCTCCAGAGCCGTGGCCATGTCGTTCACCTTGCTGCGACGCCGCACCGCCCAGGCCCTCGGGCAGCAGCAGCACCGCGCCGCCTACTCGACCCCGTCCTCGCCCGCTCTCGCCCAGGGCCCGCACAAGACCGAGTCGTCGACCGCCGCGAGCGACTACAAGGTTGCCCACCCGAAGCGCAGGCCGCCCCCTCTGCCCGTCATCGACCCGCCCCAGTGGAGCGCTCAGCAAGCCGTCGACAACATCCTCTACAACAGCGAGTCTCTCCCTCTCCCTGCCTGCACCGAGCGGTACACTGACCACAAGCAAGTGCACGCAGCTCCTCCTCCTTCCCTCCAGCCCTTCACCCGCCACACCCTCAACTGCCTCGTCCAGAACGAGCCCGGTGTCCTGTCGCGCGTGTCCGGCATCCTCGCCGCCCGCGGCTTCAACATCGACTCGCTCGTCGTGTGCGCCACCGAGATCGAGGACCTGTCGCGCATGTGCATCGTCCTGCGCGGCCAGGACGGCGTCATCGAGCAGGCGAGGCGGCAACTCGAGGACCTGGTCCGTCGTCCTTTCCTCCTCCCCTCACTCACTCTCTCTCTTCCCCGAGTGCTGACTCTCTCTCACCCGACCACAGGTCCCCGTCTGGGCCGTCCTCGACTATACGCGCACGCGCACGATCGAGCGCGAGCTCCTCCTCGCCAAGATCTCGATCCTCGGGCCCGAGTACTTCGAGGACCAGCTCGCCAACAAGGGCCCCGACATCCTCCCCGCGACCGAGGGCGCCGAGGAGGGCTCGCCCGTCAAGCAGCACATCGACAACACGCACCGCGCGACGAGCGAGATCCACCCGCGCGTCGACGTCGACCAGCAGGCGCAGCGCCTGTCGCCGTCCGAGGCGCTCCGCATGAAGCACACGCACCTGAGTGGCGTGCGCCTCCTCGCCGAGCAGTTTGGCGGCAAGCTCGTCGACATCAGCAACGAGAGCGTCATTGTCGAGATGACGGGCAAGACGCAGCGCGTCGACGCCTTCCTCAAGCTCGTCCGGCCCTACGGCATCCTCGAGGCGGCCCGCACCGGCCTCATGGTCATGCCCCGCGGTCCGTCCCGCCCCTTCTTACTCGTCTCTCGCGCCTCTAGCGAAACAGGAACTGACTCGTTCGCCTCGTCGCACGCAGCCCCGATCTCGTCGCCCTGGTCCGGCATGGCCGACGACGGCGTCGCCGAGGAGGCAGAGGCGTTCGACGCGTCGCTCCTCCCGCCCGGCTAAAGCTCTTCAAAAGCGTGAGCTGCGCCTCCCTCTCCCTTCCTGGCTGCGGTACGAGGGGGTCCGAGCGCCGAGATTGACTTTCTCTCCCTCCCGCTCGACAGCTCGCGGCACGCCTTGTGAGGCCGTCTCTGCACGGGGCGAGTGCGCCTTGTCGAGTAGCGCATCTGTATCCACATTTTGTTCTCACTATGTCCGAATCGCGGCTTATTCGGGAGCGAGAGAGCGAGAGCGAGGTCCGTGCGAAGCTTTGCCTCCTCGAGAGCGCTTTCAGCGAGGCGCGCTCTCTACTCGCTCGAGGGGACGCAGCGAGCTCAAAACGACGTGATACTGCATGCTCGTGCTTGGGACAGAGAGAGAGAGACTAAAAAGTGGTACAACGAGCGCGCTCGAGCCAGCCGAGCGCTCGGTCCCCTCGTCCTCCCCGCCGACCCTCCTTGCTCCCGGCTCACCCGACCGCACCGCCCTCTACCACGCCAAGCACGCGAGGACGCCCTTGGGCCACCGGCGGTTGACCGCCTTGCGCGCCTCGTCGAGGAGGAGGAGCGCGCCGCCGTACCCGACGGGGAGGAAGACCATCTCGACGGGGACGCCGCGCGTCCCGAACGTACGCTGGAACCAGGGGACGAAGTGGAAGAAGCTGCGTGACGGCGAGAGGATCAGGGAGGGTCCAGAGAGAGAGAGAGAGAGAGAGAGAGAGGCTGACGCACAAGCCGATGAGGAGGGAGCAGGCCATGGCGCCGAACAGGCGCCAGTTCCGGGTCCGAGGGTTGAAGAGCGGGTCCTGCTGCACGATCGACAGGCGCCTCGTCCTCGTGGCGAGGAGGGACCCGAGCTGACAGCCCAACAAGGTGAAGAAGTAGATCGACTGGGCGACGCTCGTCGCCTCGGCCAAGAGGTCGGGGTCGATGTCGTAGCCGCCGTACTTGAGCCACAACGACGAGAAGGCGATGCCCCGGCGGTGGAAGCCAAAGTAGAAGGCGCCGACCATGGCCGTGAGCGACTCGAGGAGGCCGAGGAACGAGTAGGCGTGGAGGAGGAGGCGCCAGTCGGCGAGGCGGTCCTTCTTGCGGTCGCGGGGAGGGCGCAGGAGGAGGTCGGCCTCGGGCGCCTCGTACGTGAGGCTCAAGGCCGGCAGCGGGTCCGTCGTCGCGCAGATGATGATCATCTGGATGCTGCTGAGGGCTTGAGGGAGGCCGAAGAAGACGTTGAGGAGGACCGGCTGCGTGAAAGGACAAAGACAGAGTGAGTCGGCCGTCCTTGGGCACCATGGCGACCTCGACGACTCGGATGGAGAGACGTACCATGAGCTCGGAGAAAGACCCGGCGGGAAGAAGGTAGAGGATGCTCTTGCGCAAGTTTTGGAAGCAAAGACGACCGGCCTCGACGCCCGCGACGATGGCCGAGAAGTCGTCGAGGAGGACGAGATCGGCAGCTGCAAAGGGTCCACGAGGGTGTCGGGAAAGTGAGAGGAAAGGCAAGGGAGGGGAGGGAGAGAGGGCGAAAGAGGAAGGGAGAGGACGAGGAGAGGGTCAGTGTCCTGCGGGAGGAAGATCGAGACGGGCGGTTGGCGACGCACCCTCCATGGCGACCTCGGACCCTCCTGCAACAGCGACACCGACGTCGGCCTGCTTGAGCGCGGCGCTGTCGTTGACCCCGTCGCCCGTGACGGCGACCGTCTCGCCGGCGGCCTGGAAGCGCTTGACGATCTGCAACTTCTGCTGAGGCGACGTGCGGGCAAAGACAATCTCGTCGAACTGTAGCAGGTGTTGAAGAATTAGTCGAGGATCGAGGTGATGGGCAGAGAGAGACAGAGAGGCTCGAGCGCACCTTGAGGACCTGGTCCCACTGCTCCTCGCTCAGGGTGAGCATCTCGGGGCCGCTCAGCACGAGCGCTGTCTTGGCCTGGTTGACGCCCTCGACGATCGACGCCTTCTCCTTGTCGTCGGCCGTGCGTGAGAGCTGCTGGACCGTTTTGACCGACTCGGCCGGCGCCGTGATGATGCCGACTTGGCGAGCGATGGCGGCGGCGGTGAGCGCAAAGTCGCCCGTGACTGCGTGAGGAAAGACTGAGTCAGTGGATGACACAGGGGAGGAAAAGAGGCCGAGAGTGAGCGAGGGCGCACCCATGAAGAAGCGGATCCCGGCGGCGCGGCACCTCGCGACCGTCTCCTCCGAGTCGTGCTTGGGCGGATCGACAAGCGCGACGAGCCCGACGACCGTGAGGCTCTCGACGAGAGACAAGAGCTGGTCCTCCTCGGTGCCGATGAGGTCGGCCGTGTACTCGGGCAAGATGGAGCGCTTGGCGAACAGGAGGACGCGCTGTCCGAGGGCGGCGTAACGCGACTGGACGGCGACGAGAGCGGCGACGGCATCGGCCGTGAAAGTCTCGACCGACCCATCGGTGCGCAAGATCGAGGCGCAGCGAGGCATGAGGATGTCGGGAGCGCCTGTGGGCGCCTGAAAGTTAGCCTTCTCAAGTCGACCGAGAAGGTCGTCGCGGCGAGCGAGGGGGACGTACCCTTGACGAGAAGGACCTGGTCGCTGCACTCGTCGCCGTCAAAGAGCGCAGGGAGCGCTGCAGTCGAGGCGTGCGCCCTGGCGCAGAGCTTGACGGCGAACTTGGTCTTCGAGTTGAACGCGAGCTTCTGCTTGACGACGACGGCGTTGCGGACCGACGACACCGGCGAGCACGACTCGGCGAAGCGCAACAGGCCCGTATCTGGAAGGTAGAGGTGATGGATAGAGTCAGGGTCGTCGCGCGAGGGCCGACGAGACGGAGGAAGACGAGGAGCGCACCGGTGGCGTCGCCGACGACCTTGCGCGCCTCGAGCGGCATGTCCTTGTCCTCGCAGACGACAAACTCTGCGTCGTTGCAGATGGCGGCGACGGCGACGACCTGGTTGAGCGCCATGTGCGTCGGGTTGGCGGCGTCGACCGAGATGCGGCGAGCGTCGGCGGCGGTGAACGACGAGGTACCGACGGTCATGCTGACGGCGGTCATCGTGTTCCGGGTGAGCGTGCCGGTCTTGTCCGAGGCGAGGACCGACACGGCGCCGAGCGCCTCGACCGTCGTGAGCGACTTGGCGAGGATCCCCTTCTTGCCCATCTTGTTCGCGATGACGGTGAGCGACATGGTGACGCAGAAGGGCAGACCCTCGGGGATGAAGGCGACGGCGACCGAGACGCAGTCGATGATGAGGACCGGGACCGTGATGAAGCCCGGGTGCGCGACTCGAAGCCAGGCTGCCCAGAGGACTGTGACGGGCAGATGGTCAGTGTTTGCCGCTATTGCTCCGCCACCGAGGGCTCGAGGGGACGCACTGATGATGAGGACGACGACGGCGGCCGCCAGGCTCGCGATGATCGTGACAAAGTGCCGAACCTCCTCCTCGAGCGTCGACGGGAGCGGACGAGAGCGTCCTGCCGCTTTGGCGATCCGGCCGAACACGGTCGAGTCGCCGCAGCCGACGACGATGCCGGTAGCGGTACCGTCTGTGCAGAGCGTGCCTTGAAGGCCGATGTTGAGCGTCTCGAGGCTGAGGGAGGCAGACGGTCAAGGAAGGGCCAGGACGAGGAGAGGCGGACAGGGACGCACAAGTTGTCCTCGGTCTTCTCGACGGTGGCACCGACAGGGACGCTCTCGCCTGTGAGGATCGAGCGGTCGAAGCGGCAGTCGGGCGAGACGTCGATGAGGCGCAGGTCGGCCGGCACCTTCACGCCCATCTTGAGAAGGACGATGTCGCCCTTGACGAGGTCGGCTGCAGCGAGTCTGCGAGCAATCTCTGCGTCAGTCCTGATACGAGAGGGGAGGGAGAGAGGGGTGAGAGGGGAGGGACGAGGACGCACTCGACGGTGGCGCCGTCGCGACGGCAGAGGACCGCGGTCGGCAGGACACTCGCAATCGACGACATTGTGCGAGTCGTCTTGTAGTCCTGGAGCGCGTTGAAGAAGGCCTGGAGGATGACGACGAGGAGCAGGACGACGGCGAGGGCGAGGTTGGCGACGGCCGGATTCGGGTCGCCCAACGGCCGCCAGGCGACGAAGCACAGGACCGAGGCGACGAACAGGAGGGACCCAAAGCCGCCGAAGAAGTATAAAAAGATCTTGCGGGGCCAGTTGGCGCGAGCGGGCGTGATGACGTTGCGGCCGTCCGACGAGAGCCGGCGCGCGACCACCTGGTTGTCGAGGCCGGCTTGTGGCGCGACGCCAAGACGCTGTGCGACCTCGTCGGGGCTGAGGGTGTGCCAGTCGAGCGAGGCGAGGTCGTCGAGGTCCTTGTTCTTCTTCTCGGGGAGGCCGGTCGCCTTGGGAACGGCGCGGCTCTCGGTGACCTGGATCCTGTGGCACGGACGTGGGCAGTCAGTGCGTGTGCGGCGAAGGAGCACTGGGAAAAATGGACGCACGACAGGGTGCGGAAGTCGACAGGGATGCGGGCACGCGGGCGGACCGAGCCCTGGCTCGCGATTGTGTCGAAACGGCGCAAGGCGCGGCCGTGACTGGCGGGCGCCTGCACCCTCAAGGTCGGCATGGGGCTATACGAGCTCGTCGAGGAGCGCGAGGTGACCGACTCGAGGTCGCCGGGCTTGCTGTCGAGCATGGCGGCGCGAGACGGGGGCTGGAAGGCGGCTGAGGACGAGGCTGACGGGGTCGAGGCGAGGGAGGAGAGGGCGAGGACGGCGAGTCGAGGGAGCGCACTCGGGCGGCGAGTAGAGCGGATGGAAGCGAGCTGAGGAACAGAGAGGCATCGAGAGGGCGCGCTCAAGAGAGCGCCTGTCCCCTTTGAGGCACAAGTCGCTCAAGCGTTGCGACCTCGTGCTTGCGCACCGCCTCGTCGTGCGGCCGAGACGGGCAGCTCGACGGGTCACTTGACTCGACATGCAGCCGCACAGGCGACACCGCCGCGCCCCGTAGCTCGCTCGCCCTCATCGCCGCCGTCGGCGAGGAGGAGGAGAGGTCCGGGGAAGAGAGAGCGAGCACCGCTCGCCAGGCTGCTCGACGGCCTCGAGCGCAGAGCCAGAGAGTCCTGCAGCTGTGCTAGAGCCCGTCTAGCTCGGCAGCAAGCCTTGGTGCGTGACAAGAAGCTGTCGAGGTGGAGCTCCCGCGAGCGGATTGCTCTCGTTCACCTCGCTCGTCCGCTCTCGACTCCAGAGACGCACATGCTGGCTCTCTGGGCAGGAGCAATGTGCTCCGTTCCGGCTGGCTTGTGTCCTTCTCGCCCCAAGAGCCTGCGCCGCGAGCCGGCGAGGTCGTCCTCTTGCTCAGCGGCGCGGCCAGGAGGGCTCTGCGCCCCTCGCGAGGCGGGGCGGGCGGCATCCAGCTGCCTGATGGAGCTAGCCTCGAGCCCTCGAGCACCGCGCGCCCGCCCGCTCGGAGTGGACGCCGCGCGACTTGCGCCTCTGCGCTGATTCCGCTCGGGCGCTTTTCTCTCGCCATGCGCATCTCGCTCAATCGCCCTTGCACCCGCATGCTCAGTCGACGACCCCGATCGTAGGTACATTCTTTCCCTAGCGTCCGCATGCAGAGGCGGTGCCCATTCAGCGCCGCAGCTGACCCTTTCGTCCCTCCCTCGCTCTCCTTGTTCCCTTCTCCCTCGCCTGCACACTTCGAACGTTCGACCCGGCCCGCCTCTCCCGTCCCACCGTCATCGTCAAAGGGTTCCTCGAGATGCACGTCGAGCAACAAGGAGAAGCTCCGCGCGAGGCGCAGCACCGGTCGCAGAAGAACGGCCTGAGGGCGACGCTCGCGCTCGCCTACATCAGCGTCGGCGTCATCTACGGCGGTGCGTCCCACATCTTCTTGACAGTATACAGGAGGGACGAGCAGCTGCGGGCCGAGGGGGAGAGGCGCAATTCGAGGACCGAGGGACTTACGCCCTCGTCTCGCTCTCCCGGTGCGCAGATATCGGCACGAGTACACTCTACACCGTGAACGGCATCTTTCCCTCGTCAGGACCGATGCCCTCGCGCGAAAACATCGTCGGCGGCATCAGCGCAATCCTTTGGGCCATTATCCTCGTCCCCGTCGTCAAGTACTGCCTCATCGCGCTCGAGTTCGGCACGGCCGCCGGCGAGGGCGGGCCTTTCGCCGTCTGGACGGCGCTCTTCCCGCCGCGAGAGTCCAAGACCGATGGGTGGCGCACCCTCACGACGTACAGCCTCGCCACCGCTCCCCCGTCCTCGCACGCCGTCACCTCGTTCCTCCACCGGCCGTTCGTCAAGACGGCCCTGTTCGTCCTGTCGCTCCTCGGCGTCGCCCTCACCATCAGCGACGGCCTCTTGACGCCGGCCGTCTCGGTGACGAGCGCCGTCGTCGGCCTCTCGTACGGCGCACCTGGCGCGGCGTCGTCGGTCGTCGGCATCTCGTGCGGCATCCTCTGCGTCCTGTTCCTCGCCCAGCCGTTCGGCACCAAGAAGCTCGGCCTCCTGTTCTCGCCCGTCGTCACGATCTGGCTCCTCATCAACGCCGGCGTGGGCATCGTCAACATCACGCACTACCCGGGCATCTTTCGCGCGTTCGACCCGTCGCGCGCCGTCATGCTCTTCGTGCGCACGGGCAACTACGACCTTCTCGGCGGCGTCATCCTGTGCATCACCGGCGTCGAGGCCCTCTTCGCCAAGTGAGCCCTCTTTCGACCTCCTCGAGCCGCTCGAGCCTCTCACTGACTTGCTCCTCTCCCCTTCTCTTTGCGCCTCGCAGTCTCGGCCAGTTCAGCAAAGGGTCGATCCGCCTCGCCTTCTGCTGCCTCGCGGCGCCGTGCCTCATGCTCCAGTACCTCGGCCAAGGCGCCAAATTGATCGTCGGCGGCGAAGCTGTCCTTCAAAACGTCTTCTTCAACTCGATCCCGGGCGGCACCGGCGGCGGCCTGTGGTGGTTCGTGTGGATCTTTGCGGTCCTCGCGGCCGTCATTGCCAGTCAAGGTGCGCCTCCCCTCTCTCCTCCCCTCTCTCCCTTCCTCCTCCCCTTCCTCCTCCCTCTGTCTCGTTCTCTCCCTTCTACACTTCTCGAGATTCTCCTACTGACTCTCTTTCGGACCTTCCTGCAGCCATGATCACGGCCACGTACTCGCTCGTGCAGCAGCTCACCTCGCTCCACGTCATGCCGCCCGTCAAGATCGTCCACACGGACGACACCTCAAAGGGCCGCATCTACGCGCCCGGCATCAACGTCCTCCTCCTCATCGGCACTATCGGCCTCAGTGCGTCGCCGCTCGAGTCCTCTCTGTCGTCGCAGACCCTCACTGACTCTTTTCCCTCTCTCGCAGCGTGCGGCTTCGGCACCGAAGTCGGGCTCACCAACGCTTACGGGTTCGCCGTCTCGGGCGTCATGTTGATCACGACCCTCACGTTGGCGCTCGCGATGGTCCAGCTCAAGGGCATGCCCGTCGTCGTCGCGCTCGCGTACTTTCTCGCCGCCGCCTTTATCGACGCCCTCTTCTTCGGCGCCTCGCTCAAGAAGGTCCCGCACGGCGCCTGGTTCCCTCTCGGGCTCGGCGCCGTCCTCCTCGTCGTCTTCATCTTCTGGGCCTGGGCAAAGGGCCTCGAGGACAAGTTCGACGCCGGTCACCGGTACCGCCTGTCCGAGATCATGCGCCCTCGGCTCGAGCGCGAGACGGACGGCCCGGCCGGCGAGCACGACGCCGACGATGAGAAGCTGTCGCCCGAAGTGGAGCAGGACATCACCGTCGCCGGCGGCGACGACGACGGCGAGAATCGGTCGCCTCGGGCGCCGCAGGGCATCTCGGTCCTCGACGGCCGCCACGGCAACATCGGTACCGCCGGCGCCGAGCTTCGACAGCGTCGACTCGCCTTGCCGGCGTACGAGGCGGCGGCGGGAGGCGCGTCGCTCGCCCGCCTGCCCGTCTTTGCGCTGTCCGTCCGCGTCCCTCTTCTCGACCGATTTGGCCTTGACTTGACCTGACATTCTTCTGCCCCGCCGTTGCAGGTTCCACAACCACTCGTCGTCGAGCTCGGATGGCGCGCCGCACTCGTTCACCGCCTTCGTGCGCAGCTACCCGGCCCTGCCCCAGGTCATCGTGCGTCCTCGTATTTTCCTCGCACGGTCCTTGACCTAATCCATTCTATATCCTCTCGACACAGGTCTTTCTGACTGTCCGAGTCGTCGGCGTCCCTCACGTCGCGTTCGACGACCGGTTCCTCGTCGACCGTCTGCGCCGGTTCGACGGCCTGTTCACCGCGGTCGTCTCGTTCGGCTACCGCGACAAACTCGACCTGTCGACCATCGCGCCGCCTCTGCGCGACCGTATCGTCGCACTCGAGTCGAGGGCGCAGCAGAACGCCGACGAGCTCAAGGAGAAGGTCCGCAAGATCGACGAGGCTCTCGCCGGCGCCGTCACGCACATGTGCGTCGAGCCTCTCACTCTCTCGTTTCGCCTCGTCGATCTCGGTGAACGTGTACTGACAGATTCTCCTCTCTACAGCCTGCCGCAGTTCTACGTCTCGGCCGACCGTGCGCCCGGTCCTCGTCGTCCTCGCGTCGTGCGCGCCATCCGCCGCTTCCTCCTCGAGGAGGTCTATCGCCGATTTGCGCGCAACTTCGACGCGTACGAGCAGTTCAAGTTCGCCTCGCCAGAGGACTGCCTGCGGATGGGCGTCTCGGCGGTGCTCTGAGACGAGCGAGTTGGCCTTCTCAACGGCGAGGAGGGGGCCGAGGTCCCTCTTGTACCACTCTTTGACTTTCCGAGATCTTTGCAATTTATAGACGCACTGTGCACGACACGCGTCCTCTTCTGCGACGAGCTCGAGTTGCAGCAAAGCCAGAGAACTACCTCGCACTCCTCGACGCACTGACCGCCTCGAGGCACGCCCTCCTCGCGGCACCGACCTCGCGCACCCACAGCTGCGCCTGCCGAGGCGTGCCGGCACGGACCCGGATCGCCTCGCCACGATGTGTGACGCTGAACTCGCTGTCGGCGCCGCGAATGGAGCTCTCCTCGAGCGGGATCGGCTGCGAGGGAGGACGAGGTCAGTGACCGCTCGCGAGGCCGAGATGGAGAGAAAGGAGGACGCACGTAGCGATAAACGACCTCTCCAGCACCAGGGCGCGACTCGGTGAAGATGAGGAGGTCGTTGAAGAGGAACGCGTTGAGCTGGCGGCGCGACTTGGCCTTCTCGACTTTGCCCTCGCGAAGGATGCGGCGAGGGCCAAGTAGCCGGGTCGGCGCGCTCAGGTCGAGGTGCTGCGAGGGCATCGAAGTAGATGTCAGTCGGCGACTGCAACCTCGACGAGAAAGGGGAGAAAGAGAGAGAGAGAGGCGTACACCGCCAGGGATTCCTGGGAACTCGATGTTGTCGCTCAGCCAGACGAGCTTCTCCTGGTTCTCGTGTGCCCGCACCGCCTCGTTGATGTCGTTGAGGGCCGCCTCGGCGAGCTCGAGGGCGCGAGAGAGCGCCGGGTGGTCCGGGTGGTCGGGAGGCGTGTACCGCAGGATCTGGGAGAAGGCGGCGACGCCAGGGGCGGGACGTCAGTCCGAGGGCAGGGAGAGCGACCAGACACGAGTCTCGAGTGCGGAGAGAACTCACCTGGTTGATGAGGAGAGGGTACCGCGTGACCCGCTGCATCGGCTCGAGGAGGAAGTGGTCGAGCTCGAGGTTCTTGACCCGTAGATGCTGTAGGCGAGGCAGTGACTCAGTCCCGCACACAGTTACAACCTGAGAGTCGAGGAAAGAGGGGGACGCACGTCGAGTGTCTCTCGCACGGGCGCGTTCGACAGCTTGAGGTCGTCGAGGGTCCTCATCGCGTTCGACTGGTTGACGCAGAAGAGGCGGTAGTGGCGCGCTACACCGCGCATGTGCTCCTTGAGGACGTCGCCGATCGTGTCGATGTAGAGCCGGGCTTGTCGTTGCCGCTCCTCGAGCTCGGAGACGAAAACCTGTACGGCGGTGTGCAGGAGGGTGAGCGGTCGTCGTTTTTGAGAGATGGGAGGAGCACAAGGCGCACCGTGTCGAACAGCAGGATGTCGTCGATGTTGGCAAAGATGACCTGGAGCGCCTTCTCGGGCAGGATCGGCTGCAGGGCGGTCAGGAAGACCTGCGCGCAGAGGAGGTCAGTGCGCGCAATCGATGGTCAAAGAGAGAGTGGGCGCACCTCGATGACGAGTTGCAGGCTCTGAACGTAGCTCTGCTCGGTCGCAATGAGCTCGTAGCAGGCCTCTTGCCGCTTGCGCTCCGAGTCGGGAAGGTCGACAAGTGCCGCCTCGTCGACGAGGCTCGCCCAGGTCTGCGCGAGGGGAGCTTGTCAGTTCTGCTCGAGGCAGGAGGTAGAGAGGGAAACAGACGACGCACAGATCCGAAAGCTCCACTGGCCCGACTGTCACGCGACGTGTTGTCGCCTTGAGGCGCGAGCGGCGCGCTGATGATCGGTCTCGCTTTCTCGCTCCCTACGGTCGCCGAACGCCCTCGCCGGTTGAAGAACCCGCTCACGGACGACTGGAAGGCGTCCTTGACGGCGGCGGTAGTCGAAGGAGCGGTGGAAAGGGTGGGTGAGCCGGGAGGGGAAGGCTGAGGAACCGCGGGCGAGTCGACGGTCGGGGCGAGCGAGGCCGTGCGCTGCTCGCGCATGGCGCGCTGATACAGCTGCGGGTCTCGAGAGCGTCAGTAGCCATCTCTAGAGGAGGAGGGAGAGCGCACGCACGTCGTAGGCGTCCTCCATCTTCTCCTCCTCCAACTCGGGTTCTCGCTCGCCCTGCTCGTCCTTCTGCTCGTCCGACGCACGCGCCTGCTCCTCGATCGCGACGGCCATCGAGCCCGGACGTCGCTGCGGGCGCGCAGGCGGCGGACGACGACGCCGTTTCGGCGAACCCGGCCTGGCCGCAGGTTTGACGAGGAGCCCGGCGGCTGCGAGGACTCGCAGGCGCTCGGCCTCGCGAGCGGCGACGGCTCCTTCATCGTCGCTGTCGGCGTCGTCGTCGCTCAAGTCGGCATCGGTCGGGCTAGTCGGCGAGCTGGGCGAGGTCGGCGGGACCGGCGAGAGAGGTGCGTCGAGAAGGACGGGGACGGCGGACGACGCGACGACGAGCTCTTCTGTGCGAGACGAGGGAGCTGTCGAGACGGGCAGAGACAAGGAGAGAGACGGAAGAGTATATTGCGGTACGACGAGGGAAGAAGAAGGGGAAGGAGAAGGGAGGGGTCTCAGCGCAAGGTCTTTTGGAGGGGGAGGCAGTCGAGGGGGGCGAGAGGAGAAGGGGAAAGAGGGGACGCAGCTCGATGAAAGCCTGCACCGCCTCTTTCACCCCGTGTGGATGGAGGAGGGACGAGGGTGCGGTAGTTTTACTGACTCGAGAGGTCAAAGTACGTCGCCGGGACGAGCCCGACCACGCCGTCCTTCTCCGCCTTCCACCAGCTCGCGTCCGACGAGTCGACGACGGCGAGCATCGCGTCCTCCTCGAACGAAAGCTCGTCGGCCGAGGTGGCCTCGTAGGCGTAGAGCGCACGTGCGGGTTGAGCTGCAGGCGAGAAGAAGAAGGCGGGAAAGGCGAGAGTCAGTCTCGTCGCCGCGGAGCGCTCACTCGCGAGGAGGGAGAGATGGAGAGAGAAAAAGAGAGAGAGAGACGCACCGTTGATCTCCTCGACGTAGGCCTTGGGGAACCAGCCGAACGTGTTGCCGTCGACCTCGGTCGCGCCGTACCACCAGTCGCCGGCGCCGTCGCGCGACGGGTGCGCGAGCAAGACCCGGTTCTCGACGAACCCGAGGTCCTCGGGCCGCTGCGCGTCATAGTCGTACAACGAGCGGACGCGGATCGTCTTGCTCAAGTCGACGTTGGCGAGCGGGTCCTCGCTGACGATGGCCGGGAGCGTCTCGGCACCGTCGCCGTTCGCGCCGTACTGCTCGGGCTCGACCTCGGGCGCAGCAGGCTCGGGCGTCGGCTCGCGAGGCGGCGGCGTCGGCTCGCGAGGGGGCGGCGCGTACGTTTGGACGGGCGGGCTCGCGTCGCCGATGACGGCGCCGGCGCCGACAGGGCCGCTCTTGTCGACCGTCTGCGCCTTGCGGAGCCGCAGCCCGCCCTGGATGGCGCCGAGGAGGGCGCCGCGGTCGGCGGGGCCCGCCGCGCCGCCGAGCGCGACGGCCGGGGCCTTGGGCGCAGGAGGCGCCGATGGCGCGCTCGGGGCGGCGGGAGGCGGCGGCGGCGGAGGAGGAGGAGCGCCGCCAGCTGCGGCCGGCGCAGGCGTGGCGACAGCCGAGCGGGTCGGCGGCGTCGTGTTCTGCGCCGGCGACGAGCGACCGCCGCCCATGCCGAGGCCCGAGAACAGGTTCTGCGCGAGTGCGGCACGCTGCGCTCGGGCACCGCCGATCGGCTCGTCGTCGCTGTCCGACTCGTCGACGTCCCTCTCGAGGCCGGCGGGCGCGTCCCAGTCGTCGTCGTCGGCGGGAGGCGCACGCGCCTTGGGCGCCGGCGGCGCGACGGGTGCGGGCGGTGCGGCGGCAGGAGCGCCGCCGGCCGCGAAGAACGGGTTGGGCTTGCCCGCCTGGGCAGTAGCGGCGGCGGGAGACGCGCCGCCGCCGGCGCCCTGGAGGCGGAAGAAGGGGTTGGTGCTCGGGCTCTTGGCCTGCGGCGACGCGATCGACGGCGGCGGCGAGAGCGTCGTCGCCGAGGCCGAGGGTGCAGGCGGTGCGACAGGAGGGATGGGTGGCGCAGGAGGAGCCGGCGGCGGCGAGGCGACCGGGGCGGACGCACGAGGCGGCGGCGCGCCAAAGTCGTCGTCGTCGTCCTGCTGCGGGCGAGCTGGCGCAGGCGCCGGGGCCGCCTTGCGCGACGGCGGCGGCGCAGGCTTGCGCGATGCGGGAGGAGGCGGCGCCGTCTTGGGCTTGGTGCTCGCCTGCTGGAACGCCGCCTTGCTCCTCGCAAAGTTGTCCTCGGCCTCCTTGGCCTCGCGCTCGAGGTCCTCGATGCGCCGGCGACGCTCGTCGCGCTCGCGCTCGAGCTGCGCCTCGCGCTCGCGCAGCGCCTTCTCCTCGGCATCGAGCTGGTCCTCGGCGGCGGCGACGGCCTGGCGAGGCTCGGCGCCGTTGCTCTGGCCGGGCAAGGCGCGCGCGTCGCGCTCGACCTCGTCGCGCACCTGCTGGACGGCGTGCGACTCACGCTGCGTGTCCTGGAGCGCCTGCTCGACGGCGACGCCCTTGGCACGCTCGCGGTCGAGCTTGGCCTGGCGCTCGAGCTCCTTGGCCTTGAGCTGCTCGTCGGCCTCGGCCGCCTTGCGCGCCGCCTCGAGCTTGTCGGCCTCGAGGCGGTCCTGGACCGACGTGTCGACGCCGTTGGCGGCCGACGGGGCGGCGACGCCGAGGGCGCGCAGGCGCTCCTGGATGCGGCGCTGCGCCTCGGAGCGGATGAACGCCTGACGCTGCTCGGGCGTCATCGAGCGCGTGTCGGGTGCGGCAGGCGCAGCGGCGGTCGTCGGCGGAGCGGTCGGGGGAGGCGGAGGCGGAGCGTCGATCTTGGCGGTCGAGGGTGCGGGAGGAGGTGGCGGCGGCGGGGTGCGCGAGCGCGCCGACGGGCTCTGTCGGCGAGGGAGTGACGGCGCGTAACGGCCGCGGTCGTCGCGGTCGTAGGTGCCGCGGTTGTAGCCGCGGTCCTCGCCGTCGTCGCCGTCGTCGCCTCGGCGCCGCGACGACGAGTAGCTGCGCTCGTCGTCGTCGTACCGCGACGACGAGCCGTAGCGCTCGCGGTCGTACTTGTCCTCGTAGCGCCTCGACGCCGGGCCGTTGCGGCCGTCGCGCTCGATGGCGAGCTTCTTGCGGTCGAGGCGCTTCTCGCGCTCCTTGTCCTCGAGGCGCTTCTCGAGGCGCGGCAGGTCGTCGTGCTCGAGGCGGAGCAGCTCGCGTTCGAGCATGCGACGCTCCTCGTCCTTGGCCGCCGTGCGCCGGCCGCTGCGCCGGTTGTCGTCGAGGTCGTCCTGGACGCGCTGGATCTTGCGCGTCAGGCGGCGCAGCTCCTCCTTGAGGTCCTCCTCGTCGTCGTCCTCCTCGCGCGAACGCTCGGCCTCGCGCTGCGCCTCGCGGAGGCGACGCTTGGCCTCGTCGAGCTCGCTCGTCGGCGAGTCGGTGCTGCGCGACCGCACGTCGTCGCGGTTGAGGTGGCGCGAGCTGCTCTTGTAGACGGGCGTCGCGTCGTCGTCGTTGCGGTACACGGTCGCGTCCTTGCGGCTCGAGCCGGACGGGCCCGACTCGTGGAGCGAGCGGAGCTTGGCGCGCGACTGGGGGCCGTCGACGTCGGTCTGGTTGGTCGCGCGGCGGTTCGTGTCGTTCTTGAGGAGCGACGTCAGGAAGTTGGCCGAGTCCTCGAGGTCGCGAGCTGAGGGAGGGGCCATCTCGGCAGGAAGGGTTTGCGGGATCGGGTTGCCGTTGAGGCCTGCTCGAGGGAGGAAGGTCAGGAACGTCTGCCGACGCCGACGGCTCAGAAGGAGGGAGGGGGACGCACGACGATAGATGAGGCCCATGGCGACGTGAAACTCGTCGATGTTGAGCTTGCCGCGGTCGCTGACATCGGCGAGGTTCCTGCAGAGGGATGAGAGGTGAGTCGAGGCGCTCGAGGCGAGGTCGGCGCGAGGGAGAGAGGGACGCACCAGATCGCCATGAGGTCGTCGGTCTGCAGACCCGCCTGGCCGAACACCTCCTTGGCCATCGAGCCGGGCAGGAAGCCGCTGCCCTGCTGGTCCCACGCGCGAAAGATCTGGTCGTAACGCTTCTTCTCCTCGGGCGTGAGCTTCCACGGGATCGGGACGCTCGCCTGGCCCATCTGCTGCTGGTTCGACTGCTGGAACTGCTGCTGGAGCGACGGGGCCGGGGCGACGCCGGTCGGCTGGGCCTGGAGCTGCTGCTGGGCGGCGAACTGCATCTGGCCCGGCTGCATGTAGGCCGACGGGTGCGACTGGGCGGCGGGGAGGAACGTCTGGAGGAACTGGTTCTGCACGCCGGCGCCGAGGCCGCTCGAGTTGAACCCGGTCGCCTGCGGGACGAGCGGTGCCGGTGCGCCTGGCCCGCCGTAGCCCGTCTGCATCGGGCGCTGCTGCATCGGCGCACCCATGAAGCCCGTCGGCTGAGGCTGCATCGGGACCGGCGGGCGCATGCCGCCCATGGCGCCCTGGCCCGCGAAGCCGGTCGGCTGCGGCTGCTGTGGTGGTGGTGGGGGGGAGGTTCGGGGGTCAGGGAGGGGGGACTCGAGGACGACGGCGCGGTGGGAGGAAGGTGGGCGCACCTGGAACTGGGGCTGAGGTGCAAAGCCAGTGCGCTGTTGCTGTGTGCGGGTGGACACGAGGGAAGACGAGCGATGGGTGAGCGGGATCGAGGGTGACGCGACGACGGGGGAGGGGGAGCAGGCGGCGACGCACCTGGAGCTGCTGGGGCATGTAGCCTGTAGGTTGCGGGTACTGCTGTTGGCCGTAGCCGCCAGCATAGGGCTGGTTCATCCAGCTCATGGCGAGGGGAGCTGGGGAGTGTGGGAGACCAAGCAAGCGACCGACCGCCGACCGAGTGGACGAGTCCACCGCCGTCTCTCGCGCCTCTGCGGCAGCTTCTGTGACCTGGACTCGCCGTTGGACACTGTCAGGGCACTGACGGAGCCAACGGGGCAGCACCTGCGCCAGGTTGACACCGCAAACTTGAGCCACGCACGGTGAACGGACTCGCTATTCGACTTTCGCTTGACTTTTCATATTCGAGAGTACTCGGCTCGGAGTAATCGAGATCAAGCAACACTCTGCTAATCTCGAATAGCTTGGTCGCAACTTGGCCGCCCCGGCCTTCTCAAGTCGAGCCTCGCCCGCCGCTCAGGCCCCTCTCGCTCTGTTGTTCTCCGCCGCTGCTGCCCGTCAGCTCTCTCCGAGACAAGCCCCTGTCCGCCTGTATAGGTCCGTGGAAGGTCCGCCGAGGCAGACGCTCCACGCGTACGTTCGAGCTTCTGCTCTCGTTCGCTTCCTCTCTCCTTCATCGCGATGCAAGCTCACAGCCCGAACAAGACAGGCTAATTTGAACGTGGAGCTGTCGGCGAGTTCCTCACTGGCGTCACGCGGTACAAGCACCACCGCCACTCGTCGACGCCGCCCGACTTTGGGCAACCGGCGAAGGACCGCGAGTTCACGGTCCATGCTGCCGAGAACATCATCGAGTTCTGTGCGTCCCTCTCTCTCGTCTTTATGTCAGATACGCGCCTGACCACGTCGCCGCTGCAGTGTGCGAGAAAGGCTATGAGCTCAAGGTCGCGCACGAGGCGGTCGACCTCGTGTGCACGCGCCTCGAGTCGTTCCTGTGGGAGGGCCACGCCAAGCGCCACTTTCGACCGTACCGCGTGTGGGTCGTCGACATCGAGCACACCGACGCTCCGCACATCCGCGCCTCGAGAGGTACGCCGTCGCTCTCTGTCCGACCGAGCGCGCACTGACCTCTCGCCGCCACTCGCGCAGGTCTCCTGCAAGGCCATCACCTCGTCGTGACGCCTCAAGTCCCGACGATGGGCGGCGCGAGCCACATGAGCGGCATCGGGCTAAGTGGACGTCGTGTGCTCAAGTTTGAGGCGACGGGCGTTCCGCAGCTCGCCCCCGACGCCAACCTCGGCGGCACCTCGACGAAGGCTCGCTCGATCGTGAGCGACAACTTTCACCGCGTCACGGTGGCGAGTGCGTCTCCCTCTCTCTCTCTACTTGCGTCGCCTCGTCACAGCCGCCATGCTCGTTGCAGACCCGGTCCTTTCCCTCCTGAACGTCCCTCCTCCCGACCCGCACAAAGCGCACTTCTTCTTCTTCCTCGACTGCTGGACGCTCGACTCGGCGCCGCTCGGCCCTCAACTCGCCCAGTCGACCTGGCGCTTCTCGTGGAGCGCCAACCCGAGCCGGTACCCTGCCGGCGTCGAGCGCGCGCTCAACGGCCTGCCCGGCGGGTCGTTCCTCGTCCCGACGCACAAGGACGACCGGGTCGTGACGGCCGACCGCCTCGACAGGGACGAGACGATCCAGGGCATCGCCGTCGTGTTCAACGCGCACGCGAACGACCCGGCTGCGAGGCCATCGTCGGCGCACGCGGCGCACGCGGCCGAGCACGTCGCGCGCGCGCACCGGGAGCGCGAGGACGGCGAGGCGAGCGGGTTCGACGTCGGGCGGAGCAAGACGTGCGTCGTCATGTAGCTGGCCGTGGTCGGCGCGAGGAGGGGAGAGCGAGACGTGCAACGAGGCGGGATTCGACGCGGCGCGCGCCCTCGAGCAGAGAGTAGAGAGCAGAGAGATGGCGACAGTGACTGCAGCTATGCGCCTTGAGCCGAGGAGAGCGAAGCCGAGCGAGCCGTCGGGTCGACCAGGAGGAGGTTGGCGACGGCGTCTGCACAGCAACAGCCCCTCGAGCGAGACCGCCACGCACGCACCAGCCAAGCTGTCCCTCGCACGCCTCGTTCCCCGCCCCGCCTTCAGCCGAACCGCCTTCGCTCGACCTCCTCGCCCCCTCGCCTCGTCCACCCTCCCCACTTCTCACCACCTCGCCGCACACACGCCCCGCAAGGTGAGCCACATGCCCTGACAAATCTCTAGCGGCGTCTCGGAGCGTGCATGTCGAGCAGCGCTGCACAGAGTGCGAGGGAGGGCGAGTCTCGTTTCTCATCTCCTGACACTCGGGCGAGGACGAGGACAACGACGAGTGAGCATGCAGCAGCGCAGAGTGCGCGCAAGCACTCGAGGAGCCGTCCACGCACAGTTCACTCACCCTCCCAACCCGCCCGTGCAGTTCTCCTCCTCCGCCATGGCCGCCTCGTCGCACACGGACGACAACTGCATCTTCTGCAAGATCATCAAGGGCGACATCCCCTCGTTCAAGCTCATCGAGACCGACGCAGTGTACGTGCGCTCCTACCGCCTCAAACCCACCCAGAACGGCCCGCTCACTTCGTCCTCCCCCACCTCGCAGCTACTCGTTCCTCGACATTGGCCCCATCGCGCCCGGCCACGCCCTCGTCATTCCCAAGTGTGCGTCCACCTCTCCCCTGTGACGCTCGTCGTCCGAACTGACGAGCCCACCCACCCGCAGACCACGCCGCCAAGCTGCACGACCTCCCCGACGAGCACCTCGGCGAGATCCTCGCCACCCTCAAGAAGATTGCGGTCGCCCAGGGCGTCGAGAACTACAACATCCTCCAGGTGCGTCCTGTACTGGTGCTTGACTCCTGGTCGAGGCGCTCGCCGCGTTGGCCGCGTTGGCCTAGTGGAGCACACCAACCCCGCGCTCCTGACACGCTCTATCCCTGTCCTGCAGAACAACGGCCGCATCGCGCACCAAGTCGTCGACGTACGTCCCTCTCTCACGTCCTAGTACCCGCCCTGCTGACCTCCACGCCTCGCGTTCGCCCAACCCGCAGCACGTCCACTTCCACAGTGCGTCCCTCCCGCCCTCTCTCTCTCTCTCTCTCTCTCCTCTCCCTCGTCCCGCCGCGTCAAGCTCACCCTCTCACTCGCGCGCAGTGATCCCCAAGCCCTCGGACTCGGACGAGGCCGGCCTCGTCATCGGCTGGCCGACCAAGAAGGCCGATATGGACGACCTCAAGAAGCTCGCCGAGGACATCAAGGGCAAGCTCTGATGAGCGGGCCGCAGCGTGGATATCGACGAGCGGGTGACGTGCAACGAAAGTCTGTGTCTGTGCTCAACGGCGTGTCCGTCTCGGCGCGCGAAGCAGAGAGACGTGACGACGAGAGCGAGAAAGCTCGCGAGCAGCTCTCGACGACGGCCGATTGTCAACGTGCGGCCGATTGTCAACGTGCATGCTCATGCGTTACTTTTCAGTCCTCTAGCCAGAGAGACAAGAGAAAGAGAGAGAGAGACAGGCATTCTACAGCAGCCTCCTCGACCGACAAGCACTTCTCGACCACCTCGAGCCCTCCTCGACCTCACGCACCCTCAGCCGGCGCACCGTCCGTCCCGTCCTCCACCTTGGGCATCGCCTCCCCCGCCGACGCCCCCTCGCCTTCTCGAGCCGGCTCTGCCGCCGCCGTGTGCTCGTCCTGCTCCGCCGACGCGGGTGCGGGTGCGGGCGCAGGCTCAGACGCGGCGGCAGGAGGTGCAGGTGCAGGTGCGGGTGCGGGAGCTGGAGGTGCCGGTACGGGCGGCGCGTTGCTTGAGGCGGGAGCGGCGGCGGCGGCCGCCGGCGTCGACGCGAGGAGCGAGAAGTCGTAGCCGCCGCCTCCTGGCGCCGCGCCGCCGCCGGGCGTCGGCCGGGCACCACCCGTCGGCGAGGGTGGGCGCGAGTGGAAGGGCGTGACCGAGAAGGGGTCGTGCGGGTTGCCGAGGATGGTGCCCGACCCGCCAGAGAGGCCGAGCGAGGTGCCGCCAAAGCCAGGCTGCGAGCGCGCACGAGGGTCAGGACTGCAAGAGATGGTCGACGAGAGAGAGAGAGAGAGAGAGACTCGGGACGCACCATGAGCATGCTCGACCAGAAGCCGTTGGCCGAGAGGATGTCGTCGGCCATGAGCGAGTCGAACCCGCCGTTCGTCTCGCCGAACGCGCCGAACTCGCCGCCCAACATGGCCCCGCCAAGCTCGGCCGGGAAGCCCATGCTGCCGACACCAAACTCGCCGCCCATACCGCCGGCGACGCCCTGCGCGTTGGCGAGGCTCGCAAACTCGGGCCCGAGCGACGGTGCGCGGCTCTTGAGGTACGACTCGACGACGTTGCCGTTGCCGCCGCTCGTGGGCCCGCCGCCATTGTGGCCCGATGTGTGCCCGCCGGCGCCGTTGGCCATGGCGAGGTTGTTGATGTAGATGCCGCCTTGAGCGCCCGACGGGTTGGGCGAGCCGGGCCGGGTCGGTGCGCGCGAGTTGGCGGCCGTGCGAGGCCCGTTGAGCTTGTTGTCGATGAGCGTGCGCAGGAACGAGGCGTCTGCGAGGGCGGCGGAGCAGAGTCAGTGAGGCTCGAGAGCGAGACCGAGAGAGGCGAAAGGAGGTGAGACGCACAGAGTGCCGGCGTGTGCTGCTCGTCGACGGCGGCAGCCTCGAGGACGTCGGCCGTCTCGCGCACGAGGCGCATCGCCGCCTGCTCGTCGATGAAGGACGCAAAGGTGGGCGACACGAGCTTGAGGAGGAAGGTCGCCGCGTAGCTGGCGTACACGAACGTCGAGTCCTGCGGCGACAACAACGGCGAGGGCTCGGTCAGGTGGCGCCCTCGACGACTACGACTGAGAAAGAGAGAGAGCGAGGGACGCACGATGGCGTAGCGGAGGATGCCCTGGGGCCCGAGATAGTCGCGCAGGATGACGATCATGCGCTCGGCCGCCTCGAAGCACAGGACGCAGTAGCTCGGCAGGTCGATCGACGAGGACGGGTCGTCGAGGGCGTGCTGGACGGCGAACGACAGGAGGAAGAGGCGGTAGCTGCGGGCAAGGGCGGAGCATGTGAGTGAGGCTCGCGCAGAGGGGAGGACGAAGAGGGAAAGCTGACGCACTACGAGTGATAGAAGTCCCGGACGATCGACCGCGTCCGGAGCGACGCCTCGTCCTGGTCCGTCTCCTGAAACTTGGGGTCGCTCCACTCCTGGCGCCACTGGTCGAGCTGCTGAAGGAACGCCCGGATGAGCATCGGGTAGTCGAGGTGCGCGTTCAGGCCCGACACCGAGCGCGTGTCCGAGTACAAGACGTCGATCATGCGGCTCTGCGAGGTGTAGGCGTGTCAGGCGGCGAGGAGAGGGCGGAAGAAGGGAGACAAGGGACGCACGACGATACGGAGGACTTCGACCATGGCGCTCAGGCCCATGTCGGACGGCAAGGCGCCCGGCGACCGCCACCAGTTGGTCGCGTTGCGCACGAGAAAGTCCTCCTTCGAGATGGCGTACGGCTTGCCCATCTGGGTCGATACCCTGCGAGGGAGAAAGAGAGGACCCTGTCATTCGGCTGCTCGAGGAGGGGCGAGAGAGGAGAGGGGCAGAACGCACGAGCGGTCGATGATGTAGCAGTACATCCACGTCCTCTCGCGGTTGAGGAGCTCGCGCTCGTACAGGACACGCGTCTCGTCGCTCACGTCGGGCGGCAACTGGGCGATCGTCTTGCGGTGCAGGTTGAGGTCGGTCGCCATGCGGATGCCGAGACCGCTGAACTGGTCTGCGTCGTCGTTTGAGAGAGCGTCAGGAGGTGCTGGGCGAGGTGGAAGGGCGACGGAGAGGGAAAAGTCGGGACGCACAGGTGCGCTCCTCCTCGAACCGCTCGGCCGGCTGGTTCCAGTTGCACAAGAGGATGAAGCCCTGGCAGATCTCGGTGCTCTTGTAGCCCTTGCTCATGACGTCGAACGCGACGCGCTTGGCGATGCGCAGGCACTTGCGGTACAGGTCGTCGGTGCGCTTGGTGTAGTAGCGAGCGGCGACGGTGCAGACTGCGGGCAGGGGACGGCGACGGTGAGCGGACCGTCCTCGACTGAGTGACATGCTCGACGAGGAATGTAGTGGACGTACTGCAGGTGAAGAGGAAGGGCGAGCGCGAGCCTGTCGCGGCGGGCGTGTGGATCTCGGGGTCGAGGAACGGACAGTGCCGCGAGCAATGCTGTCGCCGGGCAAGTTCGTCAGTACGCGCTCGCTCCGTATGAACAGGGAGAGCGAGGACGCACCTCGAAGAAGAGCTGGAAGAGCTCGACGACCTCCTCGACCGACAGGATCTTTTCCTCGAGAAGCGCCGGCGGCATGCGCTGCTCGATGACGATGCGGCGGAGCGGAAGGACTGCGAGACACGCAAGTACGTGAGTACGGCCTTCTCGGCACGAGGAGAGAAGGGGAGGAAGAGGCGACGCACTGTTCATCGGGCCCGGGGCGAAATAGTTGCGGTTGGCCATGCCGAGCTCCTTCTTGCGCTTCTTGCGCTCGGGACCCTCGTCGCCGTCCTCGTCCCCCTCGCCTTCTCCCTCGCCCTCCTTCTCCTTGCCCTTGGCGCCCTTGCCCTTGCCCTTGCCCTTCCCTTTGCCCTTGCCCTTGCCCGCCCCGCCGACGCTCGGCCCGTCCATGTCGTCGGTCGTCACGTCGTACTCCTCGGTGAGGTCGACGGGACGCTTGCGCGTGTTGCGCAGCGACGCCTCGGCGAGGAGACCGAGCCTGTCGCAGAGAGTCCCGAGTCAGTCGGCGACCTTCTCAAACGGAAGAAGGAGGAAAACGTGAGGGACGCACGGGTTGAGCGTATTGTCCGGGAGGCTGTGCAGCCTCGGGCTGCCGTCGGTCGCGTTCGGGTCCTTGACGCCGCTCCACTCGAGCGGCGAGCTCTTGCTCGTGCTGCTCCCGGCCGCAGGGCTCCTGCCCGAGCCCGGCGCCGACAGGCCCGACGGGAAGTGCACGTGCGGGTGCTGGTGCTGGTGCTGGTGCTGGTGCGGGTGCTGATGTTGATGCTGGTGCGGGTGGTGCGGGTGGTGCGGGTGGGGAAGAGGGTGCGGGTGGGCCTGGGCGTGCGGCTGCGGCGCGGACGGGTAGGTGCTGTGCGGCAGGGACGGGAGCGACACGCCGGTGCCGGCGCTGCCCGGCGTCAGGGCGAGGTTGTTGCCGTTGGGCGTGAGAGGGTGCGGCGCGTAGGTGTGGAGCGGGTGGCCGCCGGTGCGGCTCGGCCCGATGTCGCTGTGCGCGCCGACGCCGCCGCCGATGTCGAACCGGACGCCGTCCGTCTGGGCGATCGACGGGAGGACGATGGGCTCGCGACGGGTGATGGCGCTCTCCGAGTCGTGGCGCACTTGAGGCGGACGGCCCGACGCGCTGCCCGGGCCCGACCCGCCGGCGCCGCCGTTGCGAAAGTTCTCGAGCGCGTTGGCGACGACGGACGGGTCGACGCCGGCGTGCATGTCGCCGCGGCCTTCTGCGCCGCCTGGGCCCGAGTTGAGCGGGGCCGAGGGCATGGCCTGCGAGACGTCGGTGACGAGCCCGCCCGAGCCGGCGAGGAGGCCCGGGTTCGAGATGGACGCGAGGACCGACTCGAGTTTCGCCTCCATCGACTTGAGCGACTTGGCCTGCGAGTGTGCGACAAGGTATTGGCGTGAGTAGGGCTGAGGGATGGGCAAGGGAGGGAGGACGAGCGGGACGCACCATGGCGTCCGTCTTGCGGTTGCTGCGCTTGCCACGCTGGCTCTCCTCGAAGATGCACTGCGGGTAGATGGTGTGTTAGCGTTTTCACCTCGCCGTCATGACAGCCGGGCAAGAGCGCGAGAGTGCTCTGCCCGGCAAGACGAGCGAGCGAGCGAGGACGCACCTCCTTGCCGCCCTTCTTGCAGCGCGTACACGGCGGACCGTCCTCGCCGCCGACACACTTCATCTTCTGCTTCCTGCAGAACAGGCAGGCCCTCGCGCCGCGCGTCGCCTTCTTCTTGTCGCCCGGCCCGCCGTCGCCGTCTGCATCGCCGTCGACGTCGGCGTCGGCGTCGCCGTACCCGCCTGGGCCGCCTCGAGACGAGCCCTGCTCGGGCGGCAAGGACGAGTCGTCATAGGCGGGCGAGTCGGAGAAGTTGTCGTGGTCGTAGTCGTGCGCGCCGCCCGCGGCCGAGTCGACGTAGATGCTGCCGGAGCGGTTGCGGCCCTGGGCGGCGAGGCTCGGGGCGGCGGCGGCGGGATCTTGGCCCCACCCTGCTGCGCCGAGGGCGGTACTCGAGGCGTAGGTGGGCGGGTAGAAGGTCGGAGGTTGAGGCGGAGGAGCCGACATGAGGTGCGCTCGACGAGGCGTCGGCGAGGGTGGAGCTGGCGAGGGTGGAGCTGTGCCGAGTCGAGGTGTGCTGTCGGGCTGGGCACTGGTCGTCTCGATGTCCGAGTCGAGCTGGGCGGATGGCCGGGGTGGACGAGGAGGGAGGGCAGGGGGGACGGCGAGGGCGGGCTCGGGGCGGGACTGCTGTGCGCGCGAGGGGTGGGGCTGGCTGGTGGTGGTGTCGGTAGAGCGGTTTGGCGAGGCTGCACCGCCGCTTCGGACAGTTTGCGAGCAGAGGAGCCGACCGGCCAGGCGTCCGGCTCGCAGAACCACCGGATCTCTCACTCTCTCCTTCACGCTGCTCGAGCGCACTCGAGCATGGCCAGACAGCCCCTTGTACAGTGTCGCACAGCGAACAGAGACGCTGCTCGCTTCCCTGAGCGAGGCGACGACGAGACCGCGGCGGCCGTCGACGTCTTAACTTCCTCCCTTCCTCCTCCTCCTCACGCGCCGTCGCAAGCCTCGCGCTCTCTCGGCCGGTCGACGCGAAGGTTACGCTCGCGCACACGCGCACACGCGCGAGGCGCAGCGACCCGCTCGCCGCCTGCACCGCCGCCCGGGCCCTTTTGCCGGTCCGCCTGACGTCGACGTCGCAAACTCTCGTCGACGACAGCGTACGCGTCCTGCAGGCTCGCTCGCGCGGCTCTCGGTGTGGTCGCTCCGCAGACAGGAGTTGAGAGGCTTCGCACGCGCGTCAAGAGCGAGCGTGCTCCTGTCTGTGTGCGTGCCTCGCGCAGCACGCCCTCGACGCAATCTGCCTCTCGCTCGCTCGCTCGCTCGCCGTAAGACGACCGCGTCTGCCCTGAGCGCGCTCTCTCCTCTACTTTCCGCACGCTCAGCCTCGCCAAAGCCCCGGATCCCGCCGTCCCTCCTCGCCCTCGACTCGTCCTCTCGCCATGTCCCTCGCCGCCCAGGAACCCGCCTTTATGCGCGCCGTACGCGCCCAAGCCCGCAAGCTCGCCAGCCTGCGCCTGTACCCGACGCCGACCCGCACCGCGCCCAAGCCCGCCGAGGTCAAGCGCCCGTCGCCCGTCGCCGCCAGGCCAGCTCGTCGTCTCGCCGACGCGCCCGCCCTCCTGCGCGCGGCGCGCACTTTCTCGACCTCGACGTCGACGAGCAAAGCGCTCGCGCACGTCGCGTGGGCCGGCGACGAGTCGGCGCACCTGCACCAGCCGGTGGCGACGAGCTTCTCGCGCGAGGGCGCGACGGCGGCGCACGCGCACGAGCCGAGCAGTCCAGGCGCGCAGGCTGTCGTCAAGGGTCAGCGCAGGGGCAGGACGCTCAAGTCGCTCAGCCTCGAGAACAAGGTGCGTCCCCCATTCTCGCCAACTCTCCCTCCCTCGCTCGCCTCGACCTGACGAACCCTTTCTTCCGCAGCTCTGCGTCGTCTTCCACCCCGACCACTCGATCGCCCTCACTCTCGCCGCCACGTTCCTCGAGGCAGGCGCCAACGACATCGTCCTCGCCGTGCGCGAACCCGCCGTCGACTCGAGCACCCCGCTCGACCCTCTCGCCGCGTCGCCCGTCGCCCAGCTCCACAAGCTCGCCGCCGAGCGCGGGTTTCCTCGCGACCGCCTCGTCGAGGTCCCGATCGAGCACGCCGCGAGCGAGAAGGACGCCGCGAGCATCGTCCTCGCCGCCGTCGAGCGCGTGTTCGGTTCGTCCCGCCAGGTCGACGTCCTGTGCTGCGGCCCACCGCACGACGTCAGCGACGCGACGGCGTCGATGCCGCTCCAGCGCACGTTCGCCGAGTCGATGGCGACGTCGTCGTCGTCGTCGGGCGCTTTCGACGGGCCCGAGCGCAGCGCGAGCGTCATCCTCCTCAGCGCGCCGTACGGCCCGCGCGTCGACCTGCCCCAGCCGCAGCCGCTCGGCGAGTCGACTATCGCAGGGTGCGACTCGGCGCGCACGGCGGGCACGGGCGAGATGAGCCGCCTCAGCAAGGTGCTCGGCGCCGAGTTTGCCGCTCGCCACGTCCGCTTCAACACGATCTCGCCCGGGTTCATCAAGGTGCGCCCCCTCCTTTTTCTCTCGCCCTCTCTCCTTCTCTCGTGCGTGTGACGACTGACTCGGGCGACCCACAGACGCCCGAGGTCGCCACCCTGCTCGAGCGCGACCCGTCGCTCGCCAAGACGTGGCAGCAAGCGACACCTCTCGGACGTGTCGGCGGCGTCGAGGAGCTCAAGGGCGCCGCCGTCCTGTTCGCTAGTGACGCGAGTCGCTTCACGAGTGCGTCCCCCTCTCTCTTCGCTCGTCGCCGCAGTGAGCGCAAGGACACTGACAAACTCTCTCTCGCTCTGCAGCCGGGACGACGGTCGTGGTCGACGGCGGCTTCTCTCTCGTCTGAGCCCTCGTCGTCCTCGTCGCTGTCGAGCTGTCGAGCCAGGTCGCCCGTTCGCCTTCGTCGTCGACGGCTCGAGGCTCAAGTCCCTCCTCCGTCGACGGGTTTCCCCTTTCCGCGAGCTGTCGAGCTAGATTTTTCGCGCCTAGATCGCCGTCCTGCGTACATCATCTGTAACTCGTCCCTTTATTTGTCACTTGAGCTGGCGGCGTTGCGAGAGGTGAGATCCGGCGAGTGGAGCCGAGCGAGATGAGGACCGCGTGCTCGTCTCTCGCTCCTCACACGCACCAGAGCGCTCGAGCTCGAGCTCAACCAGGCCTGCTCGCCATGTCTGCAAATGGCCACGCCAAGGGCACGGCCACGCCGTCGTCGCCCGTCGACGAGCGGTCCCCCCTCCTCCACAGCCCTCCGCCCGGCTCGACCCAGACCCTCTCGCCCGCCCGACCTTCGTACCGCCAGCGCGCCCTCTCTCGGGCGTCCGGAAACCCGATCCCGCTCACCGCCGAGGCCCAGGCCGCCCTCCTCGAGCGCGCCCCCGAGCGCGACGACCAGGCCGCCCTCGACGCCGAGCGTGCCCTGTACCGCGCGAGGAGGGCACGGCGCGTCCGCCAGGCCTTGTTGGCCTGCCTCGGGCTCGTCCTCGTCGCCGGTATCGTCCTCGCTATCGTCCTCCCGCTCACGATCGGTCGGCGAGGCGGCGGAGGAGGGGGAGGCGGTGGGGACGGCGGCGGCAAGAAGCGCGACACGCCCGACATGACGCACCTGCCGCCACCGGGCAAGGGCACGCGCAACCCGAGCTACCTCGTCACGGGCTGGAACGGCGCCGTCGCGAGCGAGGAGCAGAGGTGCAGCCAGATCGGCGTCGAGAGTCCGTCTCGCTCTCTCTCTCCTCTTAAACCGAACTCGTCGCACGACCTGACGCCTGCCTCTTTCACAGTCTTGCGCGAGAACGGTACCGCCGTCGACGCCGCCATCGCGACCGCCCTGTGCGTCGGCGTCGTCAACTCGTTCTCGTCCGGTATCGGCGGCGGCGGCTTCATGGTCATCCGCCCTCCCTCCCTCAACTCGTCCACCTCGGCGTCCGACACGCTCCTCCCCTCTGCCTACACGTCCAACCCTCGCTGCACCCACCCCATCTCGATCGACTTCCGCGAGGCCGCACCAGCCCTCGCTCGTGCCGACATGTTCACGCGTGACGCGCGCCCGGACGACCCCGAGTGGAATCCGGCGCGTGCGAGCAAGGTCGGCGGCCTCGCCGTCGGCGTCCCGGGCGAGCTGCGCGGCTTCGAGGCGGCGTACCACGCGTGCGGCGGCGGCGTCTCGTGGGCCCGGCTCTTTGCGCCCGCCGCCGAGCTCGCGCGCGAGTTCGCGGTCGGCAAGGAGCTCTCGCGCCGGCTCAACACGCGCATCAGCCAGTGGACGGGCGGCAAGGGCGGGCCGACGCTCAACGAGTGGATCCGCGACGAGGACGACTGGGCCAGCGTCTTCATGCGCGAGCACACGGGCAAGGACGGCCGGCGCGACGAGTTCCTCCGCGAGGGCGACATCGTGCGCCGCCAGGCGTACGGCGACACGCTCGAGCGCCTCGGGCGCGACGGCGCGAGCGCGTTCTACGAGGGCGACATCGCCGACGCGCTCGTCGAGACGACTCGGGCCGCCGGCGGCATCCTGACGCGGGACGACATGCGCTCGTACCGCGCCGTCGTGCGTCGGGCCGAGGAGGGCGTGTACCGCGGCAGGAGGTACTACACGGGCAGCTACCCGAGCGGCGGGCCCATCCTCCGCCACCTCCTCAACGTCCTCGACGGCTTCGACGACTTTGCCGAGGCGGGCCAGACGTCTCTCACCGAGCATCGCTTCATTGAGGCCCTCAAGTGTGCGTCCTCGTCCTCTCTCCTCTCTGCCACTTTGCGAGAGAACGCGCCTGACGATCCTCGTTCCCGCCCGCCGCACAGTCGCCTTTGCCGCCCGCACGAGTGTCGGCGACCCGCCCTTCATCCACAACGACAAGCGCCTCGCCGAGATCCCGACCCGCAAGTTTGCCGACGCAGTGCGTGCCAACATTACCGACGTGAGTCGTGCACGGTCCGCTCTCTCTATCGGGCGGGTCGGCGGCGGGTTCCTGCGGGCTCGCTGCCCGGCCGCCTTGACCTTGAGCTCTGCGTCCACGCCCTGACGTCTGCTGCGCCCCCCTTGCAGGACCGCACGCACCACCTCGCCTACTACAACCCGCAGTTTGACGTCCTCGAGGACCACGGCACGACGCACATGTCGACCATGGACCAGTGGGGCGGCGCCGTCGCCCTCACGTCGACCGTCAACCTCATCTTTGGCTCTCGTGTGCTCGACGCCAAGACGGGCATCATCCTCAACGACGAGATGGACGACTTTGCGACCCCGGGCATCCCGGATGCGTTCGGCCTCAGGCGTGAGTCGACCCGCCTGACGCTCTCTCTCCCTCGCGAGCACCCTCTTCCGGGCACACGAGGTCGTGCAGCAGTTCACGTTCCTGACAACACCACATTTTCTCGCAGCCTCGCCGTTCAACTACCCCGAAGGCGGCAAGCGTCCCCTGTCGTCGACCTCGCCCTTCATCATGGACCACGCCTCGTCCGACGCCGTGTGGCTCACGATGGGCGGTTCGGGCGGGTCGCGCATCTTTGGCGCCGTCGCCCAGACGCTCCTCAACCTCGACTGGGGCCACGACTTGGCGAGCGCCGTCGAGTTGCCGAGGGTCCACCATCAGCTCCTTCCCGAATATGTGCGTCGGCCTGTTCCCTCTCCTCTGCACACCCTTGTCGACGTCGTGGACGACCGGCCTGCATTCTTGGGCGAGGAGAACGTCCCTGACCATTTCGTCCTTCCTGCAGGTCTCGGTCGAGTCGACCTTCCGCACCGACATCCTCGACAGCCTGCGCGACCGAGGGCACAACATCACGTCCGTCTTCTCTCTTTCGTTCTACCTCCCACTCTTTCTCTCGAGGCTCCTGTCCTCGTTGGTGCCTTTGTCGGCGCGCAGCAAGGCACTCATGTGGTCAGTCACTGACGCTCTCGGTCCTCGCCTGCAGCCTCTTCGACATCAACGTCGGCATCGCCGAGGTCCAGGCCGTCCTGCGGGACGAGGATGGCAAATTCTTCGGTGCGTCGCAGCTCGTTCAACTCGTCCTTCCTCGCCTCAAAGCGACTCCCTGACCCGCCCTCTCCCTCTTCTACCCTTTCCTCCTCTTTGCCGGTTCCCTCGCCTCGCCTACTTCAACAGCAACGTCTGACTCGCGCAAGAACGGGTGCGTCCGCTCCTCCTCTTTCCCTCGAAGGAGCGAAACTGACTCCTCGACCGCTCGCAGGATCCCGGCGGCGTTCTAGAAGCCGGCAGGAGAAGCCGTAGATGCTCGCAATGAAAGTCAGACATCCTGTAGACGCCCTCGAGATGTGCCCGCATGACTCTGCGGTCGAGGAGGACGAGGAGGAGGTGAGAGCTCGTGCGCTTTGACCCTCTCGTCGCTGCTTCTCTCGGCTCAAGTCTGGCTCGACCTGACGATAAGGTCGCCCGGGAACGAGCCTGTCATCGCAGGCGGCGAGAGAGGATCATCGTGCACCTCTGCGCTCAAAGGAGGAGCGAGAAAAGGAGGGAGCTCGTGCGCTTTGACCCTCTCGTCGCTGCTTCTCTCAGCTCCAGCTCTGGCTCGACCTTGCGCAATGGTCGCTCGAGAACGAGCTGCTCGTCGGCAAAAAGGATTGGTGGAGCAGCAAGGAAGATGGTAGTAGTCAACCTCAACTGGTACCGCGGCTCAACTCCCCGTGCCGTACAACGGGTACCTTCGCGGAATAAGGAGTTCTTCGCGTCGGGGGTGTACGAGGGAGCAAATCATAGCCTGCGCCGGCAACAGCTATTTACCATCGACCGTTGCTCCCGAGGAGGAACGAGAGAAGTACGAGAAGTACGAGGAAGGGTGGGTTCAAGTGTAGTACGAGAGCCGGAATCGGTAACGGGTTCGACAAAGGAAAGCGCCGCTTTGCCAACGCACGCCGCACGCATAGATTCTCAGCTTCGTCGCCCGTCCTCGTCGCCGTCCCGCCTCCGTTGCGAACCGTTTCGACTCGCTCTTGCCGCATCGTCGTCTCTCGGCAATGGTGCTCCATCGCGAGAGCAGGCAAGAGAAAGCGAGCCAGACGAACGTCCTGACGCGCCCGCCACGCGCGAGCTCCCGCTCGAGAGGGACATGAGGTCACGCAGAACAAGCCGCTGCGGCAGCTGCTCGAGGCGACGCTAGCTTGAGCCCTCTCGAGAGCTGGCGAGAGAGCGAGCCAGAAGAAAGAGCTCTCTCGGCGTCGACAACCTCGGACTTGGGAAGGTCGACGAGCACTCCATCTCGCGCTATACAGGATTAAAGGGCTCGGGAGAAGCGCTCGATTGCATTGCAGACACCTCCTCGTCCGATCCCGCGCGAGCAGAACGCTGTAACCCTGCTAGATCAAGAGCTAACGTTTGAGCGAGGGTGCGCAGGATCCCCCTGTCTTTTGTAGGTGGCCGGGCGCACGGGCGCTCCGCAGGGGTGCGCGCCGTGCGAGCGGCTCACCACAGTGCGCCCGCTGCCCTCAGGGGCACGTGAGGGCGGGCGCGGCCTCGTAAGGACCCGTCCGCGACGGCTCGACTCGCTGAGCCGTCAGGACGAGTGCGACGACGAACGAGAACTCTGAACGGTCTGGGAACACTCGCGGGGGACGAGAAGAGCGTTCGGACAGGAGAGGGCGCCGTCGCGCGGCGCAGCAAGGGCGCGAGGGGAAGCTTTCGAGGACGAGAAGGGGGAGGTGCCATCGAGGGCGCGACTAACCTGCGGCGCGAGGTCGAGAGGGTCAGTGCGCGGCTCGGCGAGGAGCACAGACCCACATGAAGGTCCTGCACGGAAGAAAGAGAGTGCGCAGGACGTACAAAGGACAAGATGAGCCGCCTCGAGGTCGACAGTCGCCCTGCGCCGCCTGTCACGCCCAGCCCGACCGCCGCACAGCGCCGCCGCGCCTGCAGGAAGATCAAGATGAGTCATTGACACCCATTCCACGCCTCGCGCAAGACGGGCGAGTGTGTGAGAGAGATGGAGAGGGCCGCGAAACATGGGGAGGCGAGGAGGACGAGGACACACCCGCTTTCCGAGTCTCGCACAGCGCCTCCTGCATGCCCAGACCGCGTCTCGACCCTCCTCGAGCCGTCTGCGAGCACGCGCACGAGTCCACGGGTCGTTGTCGGAGTTGAGAGAGGTCGGTCGACGCGGGTCGCTGATGAGGATGCGACGCGGTCTGCGCGGTCGGCGAGCGCTCGCGGCGGCGTGGGCTTGGCGGGAGCCGTTGCCCAAGTCTGCAGCTATGCACGCAAGCCGACTCGAGCGGGCCCGGCCGTGAGGGTCGAGTGGTGGGAGGGGGCGCAGGAGGAGAGGGGCCGCACAACTTGCTCGACTCTCTCGCTGTGCAAAGGAATGGGAAAGCTGCAGTACGACTCGGTACAGCGTCAAGAGCACGCTCAATCTAGATCCAGCCCTCCTTGGCCCTCGCCGAAAGACCCTTCGTCGTGTCTCGCGCACCGACCTTTGCTCCAGCTCCCCTCGCCTGCGCGAGCCACCGCCCGACGCCCGCGACACGCTCTTGCTCGACGCTGCACGCTCGCTCGAGGTCTTGCAGACCGAGCCACGCCGCCTCGGTCGAGAGCGTGCGCAAGGCTGCGAGGAGCGCAAAGAGGGGTGCGGGCGCGAGGGCGAAGAGCGAGAGGTAGAGCGGGTCGACGTCAGGGTCGGCGGTGCTGGAGGTGGGCACGTGCGACGACGATGTCGAGGAGGAGGCGGGAGGGAGGACGAGGGAGGCGGGCAGAGCGCTGTTGCGGAGGAAGTCGACGACGGCGCCGTACAGGGTGAGGCCCGGCGCGACGTCGCTGCCCGCACCGTCGGCCGATGCGAGCGACATGAGCGGCGAGTCGGTTCGGTCGAGGAACACGGCGAGCGTCGCGTCCTCGAGCGTGACCTCGGCCGGCGCGCCCGAGTGCTCCTCGTCGTCGACAGTCGACACGCTCATCGAGAGCGACGGCGTGCCCGCCCTGCTCCTCGCCGCCGGCGCCGCCACCGCCGTGTCCGCCTCGACGGCGAGCCTCGGCACGGCGGGCACCTTGTCGTCGCCGCAGCCGCCGCGCGCCAAGCTCGACAGGCCCTCGAGCGTGCGCCTGCTCAGGCCGCGCGGCACGCCGAGCACCGTGCTCCTGCTGCGGTGCTCCTCCTCGGACCCGTAGCCCTCGACGTCCGAGGGCAGGAGGCCAAAGTCGAGCGAGCTGCGCTCGACGGCGCTCGCCGGGCGCGGTGACGTGGCGAGGATGGGCGACGACGACGGCGATGACGAGAACGTGCCGGCCGGCGAGCGCGGGACGCCGAGGAGCGAGTCGGAGCCGACCGAGGCGTGGAGCTGATTGCGCACGACGTCGAAGTAGGGCCCGAGGCCGCGCTCGAACGGGTTCTGGAACGGGATCTCGTCGTCGGCAGCCGGCTCGACCTTGGCCGTGACGCCGGCGCGAGAGCGCATCGTGAGCGCCTTGCGGGCCGCCTCCTCGGCGAGCGACGGCGGCGGCGCCCTCGCCGACGGCATGACGAGCGGGAGGAGCGGCCCGCCCTCGGGCCCGAGGTCGACGCTCGAGCCCACGTCCGGGTACACCGAGCGGTGCTTGCCGCCGTGCGGCAGCGTCGGCGAGCCGACCATCTCGGCGTACTGGGCGCGCCCTCGCGTCGTCGGGAGCGGGTGCGGCGGCGGGCTGAAGGCGTGCGGCAGGCCGAGGAAGAGCTCCTTCGAGGCGAGGGCGGCCTGCGAGCTGTTGACGAGCGGGTCGATGGGGCTCATCGGCTCGTCGCCGTCGCCAGGTGCACAGGTCGAGTAGGTCGAGAGGTTGTCGGCGAAGGGGAAGGGCGAGGACGGGTAGGGCGAGGGCGTGAGAGAGGGCGCGAGGCTGAGGGAGCTCGACGACGCGTCGGTGAGCGCGCCGGGCAGCTGGAGGTACGGGTGCGGGTGCTGCTCGTGCTCCTGGTGCCCTGCTGCTGCCTCGTCCTCCTCGACAGGCTCGTCGCCGCCCCGCCTGACGTCCTCGAGGACGGCCTCGACAAAGTCGCCGAGCCTGCCGCCCTCGACGCCCTGGCCGACGAGCGTCGCCGCGCTCGTCGTGTACGTCGACTGCCCGCCGACGTCGATGCGCACGAGCAACTCGTCGAGCGAGCGGCGCTCGACCGCGGCGCGCGTCGGCCCCGAGACGATCATGGCGTGGAACGGCTTGTGCGACTTGTCGACGGCGGGAGGTGCGGGCGGTTGGCGTGCTGGACGGAGAGGAGGGATCGAGGGCGATGGTGGCGAGGTCGGGCGGAGGTGCGGGCGAGCCTGCAGGGGGAGCTGCTTCGGGCGAGGGCGGCCCGCCGGCGGCGCGGGAGGCCCGTGCGCGGCTCGAGACGGTGCGCCGAACGCCGCGACGTCGGAGGCCATGGCGTTGCGCGAGTCGGACCGAGGAGGAGGGTCGACGAGCGCGGCGGGCGGGTTGTACGGCCGAGGCGGCGGCCTGCGCCTTGGAGCCGGCGGCGGCTGCGACACGAGCGCGGGCGACGGCGACGACAGCGAGCGCGGCCTCGTCGACGCGAGCGACTCGACGCTGTCGCCGCTCGCCGAGCTGCTGTGGCTGCCCTGGCGCCCGTGCCCGTGGCCGTGGCGCCGTAGCGTGAACATGTCGAGCACGTCCTTGGCGGCGCCGGCGAGCTTGTCGGCCGCGGTCCCGTTCGTCGCCTTCGCGCGCGAGATCGAGCCCGAGCGCCGAGTCGGGCGCACGTGGTCCATCGAGGCGCGCGTCGGCGTCTCGGGGAGGTCGTACGCCTTGGGCGACGAGACGACGAGGCGGCTCTCGCTCGCGGACGGGGCATGGCGGTAGACGCTGCCGCCCTTTTGCGACGACACGCGGCGGTGATACCGCCTGACGGCGCCCGACGGCGGCGAGAGAGGCGGCGAGGGCGTCGTGGCGTGGTTGGTCGACGAGAAGAGGCGCTGGAACGGTCGAGGGGGCGACTTGATGAGGAGGGTCTCGGCAGAGAAGCGCGAGGTGAGGTTGGGGTACTGCGGCTCGGGAGGCGGCGGTAGAGGAGGAGGGTGGGCTGGAGGGAAGCGCAGGGCGGACTTGAGCGTCGTCATCTGCCGAGGCGAGGGCAAGGTCAGTCCGAAGTCGAGGAGAAGGTCGACGAGGGGACGCGGGACGCACCTCGAGGGCTGGCGGGGTCGGCGAGTTGCACGAGTTGCGAGGCAGCGAAAGCGAGGAAGCCAGCTCGAGCCGGGACGAGGGCGGTCGCGCTCGAGGACATTGGCCTCGGGTCGAGGGCGGAGCCGACAAAGGCCAGCGATCGGTGATCGCAAGGCTCGGGCGTGCGCAGACGCTGACGGGGGACGAGGGCCGGTGCGGGCGTGCGCTCGGATGCCCTATGTCCTCGAGCGGGGAGGGGAGCCAGCGCTTGCGGCCGCCGAGAGGACAAAGGCTGAGGGCGAGGCGGCCGCTGCGGCGGCGTACACGAACGGTGCTTCTCGAGCGTCACTCGAGAACGAATCGTAGAGCGCTCTCAGTCGCTCGAGCGCAGAGCCGGGCGTGCGGGAAGAGGGAGAGGGAGCTGCCGGCGGGCGGAGGAGGAGAAGAGGGACGGCGAGCAGACGCCGACAGCAGGGCGGGGGAGGGGAGTTGCTGTAGCTGGTCTGTGTGCACCTGGAAGCAGTGCCTCGGCCTCTGCAAGCGAGGTGCAGCTCGAGAGGGGCGACGACACGAGCGAGCGAGGGAGCAGGTGCCTTCCTCCCACCCGCACTTCTCTGCAGTCCCGTCGTAGCTACAAGGACCAGTCAGAGACCCTCCCTTTGCACTCTACTCTCTCTGTACGTCCACTCTGGCCAACCCCCACCTTGCCCCGTGCCGTCCCCGGCGAGCAAACACGCGCCCTCCTCCCTCAACGTGTGTCGACCTCGGCCCCTGACCCTCGCCTCACGCACAGTTTCCGCACCTACCACCTACCTTCCACCCCTTCAAGCATCATGCGCGGTACGCTGCCCCCTTTCCCGCACCTCTGGAGCGCGTCGTGAGCGCGAGCCGGCGAGGCCTCGTGGGAGGGGGAACCGGCGCGTCCACCGCGCGACCCACAGCCCTCGAGGGCTGCAGCGAACACGCACTGACTCGCCATGCACCCTCACAGAGATCATCTCCATCAGCGTCGGCCAGGCCGGTGTCCAGATCGGCAACGCGTGAGCTCCCTCTCCTCGCTCGTCGACGCGTAGCCCACCCTGACCCCCGACTCTGCCGCCCCGCGCCACAGCTGCTGGGAGCTTTACTGCCTCGAGCACGGCCTCGGCCCCGACGGTCGCGTCATCAACGAGGACCCGGACAAGCAGAACTCGAACGGCGGCTTCTCGACCTTCTTCTCCGAGACGGGCTCGGGCAAGTACGTGCCCCGCTCGATCTACGTCGACCTCGAGCCCTCGGTCGTCGACGAGGTGCGCCCTCCCTCTCTCTCTCTCTCTCTCTCCCTCGAGCGAGCAGGCCCTGACGAACTCGCCTCCCATCGCAGGTCCGCACCGGCGAGTACCGCCAGCTCTTCCACCCCGAGACGCTCATCAACGGCAAGGAGGATGCCGCCAACAACTACGCCCGTGGTCACTACACCGTGCGTCCCCCTCTGCCTTCCTACGCGACGGAGAAGCGCCGTCACTGACCCTCGATCCGCCCCCCCACGCAGGTCGGCAAGGAGCTCATCGACACGACGTGCGACCGCATCCGCAAGCTCGCCGACAACTGCAACGGCCTCCAGGGCTTCTTCGTCTTCCACTCGTTCGGCGGCGGCACGGGCTCCGGCTTTGGCGCCCTCCTCCTCGAGAAGCTCTCGGGCGACTACGGCAAGAAGAGCAAGCTCGAGTTCTCGGTCTACCCGGCCCCGTCGCTCTCGTCGTCGGTCGTCGAGCCGTACAACTCGATCCTCACGACCCACACCACGCTCGAGCACGTCGACTGCTCGTTCATGGTCGACAACGAGGGTCCGTCCCCTTACTCTCTCTCTCCCTCGAGGCGGTCGGGAACTGACCCGCCCTCGCTCCCCGCCGCACAGCCATCTACGACATCTGCCGCAAGAACCTCGGCATCCAGGCGCCGGGCTTCAAGAACCTGAACCGCATCATCGCCCAGGTCGTCTCGTCGATCACGGCCTCGCTCCGGTTCGACGGCTCGCTCAACGTCGACCTGAACGAGTTCCAGACCAACCTGGTGCCGTTCCCGCGCATCCACTTCCCGTTGGCCACCTACGCGCCCATCATCTCGGCGTCCAAGGCGTCGCACGAGGCCAACTCGGTCTCAGAGCTCACCCACTCGTGCTTCGAGCCCAACAACCAGATGGTCAAGTGCGACCCGCGCCAGGGCAAGTACATGGCGTGCGCGCTCCTGTACCGCGGCGACGTCGTCCCCAAGGACGTCAACTCGGCCGTCGCCGCCATCAAGACCAAGCGCACGATCCAGTTCGTCGACTGGTGCCCGACCGGCTTCAAGCTCGGCATCTGCAACGAGCCGCCCGCCAACGTGCCCGGCGGTGACCTCGCCAAGGTGTCGCGCTCGCTGTGCATGCTGTCGAACACGACCGCCATCGCGACCGCCTGGAGCCGCCTCGACCGCAAGTTCGACCTCCTGTACTCGAAGCGCGCGTTCGTCCACTGGTTCGTCGGCGAGGGCATGGAGGAGGGCGAGTTCTCCGAGGTGCGTCTCTTCTCTCCTCTCCTTATGCGGGCGGCGCGGTGTCGGTCCTGGGCGTCGGTGACTGACGATCCCTTCTCCCTTTCCCTGCTTTCCCCTTCCCTCGCCTCGACTGTTCCTCTCTCTCGCCCCGGCCTACGCCCGTCGCCCTCGCACGTCGCCCACGTTGTCGCCGCCGCCGCCGCCGCCACGACCAGGCTCGCGAGGACCTCGCCGCGCTCGAGAAGGACTACGGTGCGTTGCCCTCTCCTCTCGTCCGCCACGTCTCTCGCACGGTCACTGACGCTCTTGCGGGCACACAGAGGAGGTCGCCGACGAGGTCGTCGCCGAGGGCGAGGAGTACTGAGTGCCCCCTCGCGAGCGCACACGCTCGAGCCTCTCCTTCGAGTAGTCGCGCCCCCTCTCTTTCGCTTTTCCTGTTTCCCTCGCGCTCGCGCAATCTCATCTCCCTTCGTCTTCTCTCTGTCTTTCGAGTCGGTGTGCCTGCAAGCCGAGCGTGTCCGCCATCGCGCCCGAGAGACGAGGAGAGCCTGCGAAAGAGCCTGCGAGAAAGAGCGCCTGCGTGCGAGCGCCGCTGTGTTCTCTCCGCCTCGCTAGCAGACGCACTCTCGACGAGCCCCGTGACGCCTGGAGAGAGAGAGACAGGAGCGTCCGGCTTTTGGAGAATTGCACACATGGACCGAGAGAAAGGGAAAGAGGAGAGGGGAAACGAGACCGTCTAACGCGACCACCAAGCACGCCCACGCCGGCCGCCTCTACAGCTCGTCGATGTCGAGCTCGGCCGCCGAGTAGTCCGAGTCCCACGCGCTCGTCTCGGCCTCGCTCGCGCCGGGCGTCGCCACCTCGTCAAAGTAGTGCGCCGCGACCGACCTCGGCGTGCGCGGCGTGCGCGGCAGGCGCGCCGTCGAGCCAGTGCTCCAGATGAAGTAGGCGACGAGGCTGCGGGCGAGAGGGAGGCGCGTCAGTGACGGGAGGAGGAGGAAAGAGGAGGAAGGAGAGGAAGGGGTCCGAGCGGAGAGCAAGTCGACGCACCCAGTCCAGCCCGTCTGGTGCGACGCTCCCAGGCCCTTGCCCGTTTCGCAATTGAAGAACTCTGCGTGATGGGAGGGTAGGAGGGTGTCAGTGAGAGGGTCGAGAGGGAGCGGAAGAGGGTCGACGAGGAAAGAGGAGGGCGGACGAGGGGAGGGGTTCGAGCGAGCGCCGACTCTCGGTCGATGCCGAAAGAGAGAACAGGTCGACGCACCGTGGAAGGGGACGTAGTCGCGGAAGTGCGGGTCCTTGTTGAGCAGCTCGCTGCCGCCGTTGCACGCCCGGTTCCTCTCGTGGTCGCGCGCAAAGAGGTGGATGACGCGGTGCTGGATGTCCTCGGCAACCTGCGCGAGCGTGTGCATGTCGCCCGACCCAGTCGGGCACTCGCTGCGACAGGAACCGGCGGGACCGAGAGCGAGGGCCCGAGCGGCGGGCGAGGCTCGACTTGAGAAGGCCGCTCGACCAGGTTCCAGCTCTTCTCCTTGCTTCCCCTGGCTCGCCAAAATGACGAAGAAGATTGCCGACGCAGCATGTGTGACGGTGCAGTCCCCAGGAGTGGTTCCTGCCGAGGTAGAGCGAAAGCGACCGAGCTTTCGAGGGCCCTCCCCTCGAGCGAGCTGTCAAAGCTACCATGCGAGCAAGTCAAACGAGCTACAAATTGATGACGCAGCCGGACCGGAGCCGGACCGACGATGTCAAAGGCGGAGGCGGTGCCTCCTCCCAAGCTCGCTCTTGCTCTCCCTCGTTCACCTCGAGATCGCGCACCGCCCGCACTCGCTCACAGACAGCTCTCGCCTCGCACACACGGCATGGTCTCCATCAAGCACCTTCTCGAGAAGCGTCGCGGTGCGTCGGCCCGCTCTCTCGAGCTCTCGCTCCTCGCCTCGACCGCCCCCCGTCCGCGACTGACGAGGGCGCGCTCCTGCAGGAATCGGCGGCGGCGGCGGTGGACGTGGAGGCGGGGGCAGCTCGAGCGGCGGTCGGTCAAGTGGCGGCAGCTCGTCGAGCGGGTCGTCGACTCGGAGCGGCACCAGTGCGTCCTCTTCCCCTCCCTCAGACGCGTCAGTAGCAGTCATGTACTGACGCGCGCGTTCGTCCGTTGCCGAGCAGGTTCAAGAAGCGGGCCGCCAGGTTACTCGCCCTCGCCGTTCGGCTACGGCGGCGGCGCACCTCGCACCGTCTCGGGCGGCGTCCCCTTCTCGGGCCGACAGTTCGGCGGCGCGACGAGGGGCTCGATTTACAGCGGGCGAGGGTACGGCGGCGGGTACGGCAACTATGCGCGAGGGGCAGCGCTCGGCGGCGTCGCTGGCGTTGGGTTCGGCTACGTCGGCGGGCTCGGCTTTCCTTACGGTTACTGGCCGGTCCGTCCTCGCCCTCCTCTCCTTGCTCGAGACGAGCACGAGTTGAAGCTCACGCTTGGCCTGCTCCACAGCTCTACTACGGCCACGGCTACTACGGCGACGACGAGTACGGCCCGTACCGCAACGACTCGCGCCCGGGCGGTCCACTCGCGGCGGCGTCGTTCTCACCTTCCCAGCTCGACGCGTCGGTCCCTCCACAGTACATGGTCTACGGCGACTCGGCTTCGGTCGGAAACGTCACGCAGGCGCTCCAGGACGACTGCGGCGCCGTCCTCGTCGTCGACTCGACGCCCGTCATGGACGACGGGACGTTCCCCTCGTCGACCAACTCGACGCTCCTGCCCCGGCTCGACCCGTCGAACGTCTTGACCTACTATCGCGCATCCTCGTTCGCCCTGTACTCGTTCTTCGACGGCCAGGAGGCCGACCCGGCGGCGACGGTCAACTACACCGAGTCCGTCTCGCAAGCCCCGTACCAGTACCCGGCCGACACGCGCGACGTCAACTTCGAGTCGTGCGTCAACCAGACGATCCAGCAGACGCTGCCCGTCGAGGAAGGTTACACGAGTGCGGCGTTCGGCGGCGCCGAGGCGCGTCGAGGTCAAGTCCTCGCCGCAGCTGCGCTCGCGGTCCTCCTCGTCAACGGCGTCCAGTGGCAGGTCGCCCTCATCGTCGTCCTCGCCGTCGCAACGACGGCGTCGATGGCGTGACGAGCGTATTGACGCGGCGTCTCGTGCGCCGCCGCTTCTCGCCCTTCCTCCTCTTCTCTCGCATCTTCCCCTCTCTCTCTCCTTCTCTATCTCTCTCCTCTCGCACGCCCTTGTCTATGCACCGTGTTGTACCATTCCCGCATGTCTCTGCAACGCCGTCATGGCTCGTCGTCGCCCAGCTGTCTTCCAGAGTCGCTGCATGCGCATTGACCTCGTCGGCGGCTCTCTTTCCTCGCCGGCCTGCGGGACCGGCTTCTCTCGGTGCCTTGAGCTGTGCGGCACTGGCGTGAGAGAGTTTTGCGCTGCTCGAACGAGAGGAGAGCGAGATCGAGACGCAAGATCGCTCGCCCTCTGCGCTGTGCTCGCCCGCCCACCGTCTCGCGCCCGCTCGCTCGACTCGCCGTCCGCCCGCGCAGGCTTCGCTCGTCCGCCAGCAGCTCGCGCCTCTGTCGACCGTCGAGCTTCGTCGTCGTGCACCCGCGCACGAGCTTTATCGACTCCGTGGGTCCTCGCCCCCAGTTCCCCAGACGCCCACCCTTCTCGCGGCGTCACCCCATCCTCGATCCCACCTCGAACCTCGGCCCCCTCGCCTCTCGCCTCTCGCCCCTTGCGACCCCGAGCGACCCGCCTCGAGAGCCACGATGGCACCTCCTCCTCCTCCCTCCTCGTCGAGCTCGTCCAAGCCCTCGTCCTTCACCGCGCGCAAGATGAGCAACGCCGGCCAAGGTCCGCTCCCCACCCTCACCATCCCGCCCACGGTCCCGCACAACGAGCCCGCGGGCGACGTCCCGCTCAAGCAGCACGCCGCACCTCGCGAGGCGGCCGCCCCGAGCCTCCACGCGACGGCGAGCCCGCTCCCCGTCGGCGCGTCGCCCGGCGTCACCCCGCCTCTCTCGACCGCGTCGGCCTCTCGCCCCCTCGGCCGATCCGGCACCCTCAAGGCCCAGCAGCAGCAGCAGGGCCAAACCTCGTCGCGCCAGCAGCAGCAGCAGCAGATCGCCGACGACCAGGGCTACGAGGGCGGCGTCGAGCGTCATGGCCAGGCCAACGACTTCAAGGACGACGACTCGGACGAGCAGGCGTCGTCCGGCGTCGACGGCGGCAACCAGGCCCGTCGCCCCAAGCTCGCGTCGCACGGCTCGAGCGGCGAGGTCAAGGCGCGCGACCACGCCACGCCCGGCGCCGCGGCCGTCAAGCCCCAGGCCGCCGCGCGCAACTCGCCGGCGGCGCACGAGGGCATCCGCAACTCGCTCCCGAGCGACCTCCCCGACGCCGACTCGTTCGCGCGCTCGATGCAGCGCAACCGCAACCCGTCGGCGTCGGCCTACTCGCACCCGGGCAAGCTCCCGTACGGCCGCGGCAAGCAGCAGGGCGGCGGTCCGCCCAAGGCGCGCTCGCCGAGCATGACGAGCCAGCGCAGCGTCGAGGCGACGAGCCACCCGTTCCCGACCCCGGGCCTCAAGAAGCAGGACGGCTTCCAGTTCGACCAGTGGAAGTCGCTCGAGGAGCAGCGCCTCGACGAGGACGAGCGCAAGGAGAAGCACTGGAAACGGTGGGGCCCGTACGTCTCGGAGCGTCAATGGGTGCGTCCTCTCTCCCCATTCATCTCTTCGTCGTCGCCGTCGTCGCCTCGAGAGCCCTTCCCTGACCAAGCTCTCCCTTCCTCCCCTCCCTCTCTCTTTCGCCTCGTGCAGGCCACCGTCCGCGAGGACTACTCGGCCAACGGCGACGCGTGGACCCACTTCCCGCACGAGCACGCGCGCTCGCGCGCCTACCGCTGGGGCGAGGACGGCCTCGCCGGCATCTCGGACAACCACGGTCGCCTGTGCCTGTCGGTCGCCCTGTGGAACGGCGTCGACCCGATCCTCAAGGAGCGCATGTTCGGCACGACGGGCCACCAGGGCAACCACGGCGAGGACGTCAAGGAGCTGTACTGGTACCTCGACTCGACGCCGACCCACTCGTACATGAAGATGCTGTACAAGTACCCGCAGCGCCCGTACCCGTACGAGCAGCTCGTCCGCGAGTCGACCAACCGCGGCCGCGACGTCGAGGAGTACGAGATCACCGACACGGACGCCTTTGACGACAACCGGTACTGGGACGTGTTCGTCGAGGTGCGCTCCCTCTCCCTCTCTCGCTCCCTCCTCTCGTCTCGACGCACGATGTCGGCCTTCCTCATCGAGATCTCGACCCTGACCCTCTCTCTGTCACGCTCCGCAGTACGCCAAGGACGAGGACTGCGCCGAGGGCGTCTCGATCCGCATCACGGCCTACAACCGCGGTCCCGAGCCGGCGACGCTCCACATCGTGCCCCAGCTCTGGTTCCGCAACACGTGGTCGTGGCCCAAGGAGCGCCCGACGGGCCCGGCCATGCCGTCGCTCCGCCAGGTCGGCGAGGGCGTCGTCCAGGCCGACCACGACAAGCTCGGCAAGTACTTCTTCCACGCCAACTCGTCGCCGGCGCCGATCGGCCCTCGCGGCAAGAAGGACCAGCACGAGACGGTCTTTGTCGACGACGTCGTCACGCCCGAGCTCCTGTTCACCGACAACGACACCAACTTTGAGCGCCTTTACGGCGGCAAGAACGCCGTCCCGTACGTCAAGGACGCCTTCCACGACCACATCATCCCGTCGCACCGCCCGCCCACGCCCAAGAGCGAGACCGAGACAGAGGGCGCCAACGGCGACGGCTACGACTCGGACTCGACCCAGGACGGCACGTCGACGCCGCGCTCGGACGAGGACACGCGCCAGTTCGTCAACCCGAACAAGGAGGGCACCAAGTGCGGCGCGCACTACGTGTTCCGCGACGTTCCCGGCAACGGCGGGTGCGCCGTCGTGCGCCTCAAGTTGACGACCCGCACGGCCGACGAGGACCCGGCCATCCTCGACGAGGAGAACTTTGACGGCGTCGTCGAGGACCGCCGCATGGACTCGGACGAGTTCTACTCGCGCTTCAACTCGGGCGCGCTCAGCGACGACCTGCGCAACGTCATGCGCCAGGCCCTCTCGGGCATGCTCTGGTGCGTCCTCTCCCTCTCTCTCTCTCTCTCCCTCTCGGTGCCGCACGACCCTGACTGACTCTGTCGCTCTCGACGATGTGCAGGACCAAGCAGTTCTACATGTTCATCCAGAAGGAGTGGATCGAGGGCGACCCCGGCCAGCCTCCTCCTCCTCCCGAGCGCAAGAACATCCGCAACAAGGAGTGGAAGCACATGCACATCGAGGACATCCTGTCGATGCCCGACAAGTGGGAGTACCCGTTTTTCGCCATCTGGGACTCGGTGCGTGTTGCCCTATCTCTCCCTGCCCCTTTCCCTCTCGCGCTCGAGCCCCGTCCGAGCCTCGTGACTGACTCGCCCTCTCCCTCTTCCTCTCTCTCTCTCTCTCTCTCTCTCTCTCTCTCTCTCTCTCTCTCTCTCTCTCTCTCTCTCTCCTGCAGGCCTTCCACTGCATCCCGCTCGCCATGATCGACCCGGCGTACGCCAAGAAGCAGCTCGACATCATGACGCGCGAGTGGTACATGAAGCCCGACGGCGCGCTCCCCGCCTACGAGTGGAACTTTGGCGACGTCAACCCGCCCGTACACGCGTGGGCCACCTTCCGTGTCTTCAAGATCGAGCGCAAGATGCACGGCCGCGAGGACATCGGCTTCCTCGAGCGCGTCTTCCAGAAGCTCCTCATCAACTTCACCTGGTGCGTCCTCGGACCCTCTCCCTCTCTCCCTCCCATTCCCTCCTCCTCGTCGACGTTCCCTCGCTTGCCGACGTGACCCTGACCCTGTTTCGCCTCCTCGTCGCAGGTGGGTCAACCGCAAGGACGCGTCGGGCGAGAACGTGTTCGAGGGCGGCTTCCTCGGCCTCGACAACATCAGCCCGTTCAACCGCTCCGAGCAGCTCCCGACCGGCGGCACGATGCGCCAGGCCGACGGCACCGGGTGGATGGGCTTCTACGCCCTCACCATGCTCAACATCGCCCTCGAGCTCGCCAAGCACAACTCGGTGTACGAGGACATCGCGAGTAAGTTTTTCGAGCACTTCCTCTTCATCTCGGACGCCATGACGTTCCACAACGGCGAGCAAGGCGAGGTATCGCTCTGGAACGACGAGACCGGCTTCTACTTCGACGCCGTGCGTCCCCTCTCCCTCTCTGTCTCTCTCTCGCCTCGTCGGCAGTACGGTGACTGACTTGTCCCTCTCCCTCCTCGTCTACAGATCACGTGGGGCCCGGGCACGGACCCGCAGCAGATCCCCGTCCGCTCGCTCGTCGGCCTCATCCCCATGTACGCCACCCTCACGCTCGAGCCGTCGACGATCAAGCGCTTCCCCGGCTTCAAGAAGCGCATGGACTGGTTCCTCGAGAACCGCTCGAGCATCTCGAAGCGCAACATCGCCAACATGTCGGGTCCGTCGCCGTTTCTCTCTCTCTCTCCCTCGCCGTCCAGGCCAGACCGCTCACTTGCCCCTCGTCTCGTCCGCAGCCGGCGGCAAGGGCGACCGTCGCCTTCTCGCGCTCGCCAACGAGGACCGCCTGCGCCGCATCCTCGAGCGCATGCTGGACGAGAACGAGTTCCTGTCCGAGTACGGCATCCGCTCGTGCGTCGACCGTCCCCTCCCTCTCTCCTCCTCTCGAGCGACCGTCGCCGACTCGGATACACTCTCTACAGGCTCTCGCGCTACCACAAGGAGCACCCGTGGTCGTGGAACGTCAACGGCGAGGAGTTCAGCGTCCACTTCTGGCCCGGCGACTCGCACTCGGGCATGTTCGGCGGAAACTCGAACTGGCGCGGCCCGATCTGGCTCGCGACGACGTTCCTCCTCATCGAGTCGCTCCAGCGCTTCTACCAGTACTACGGCAACGAGTTCAAGATGTGCGTCTCTCTTTTTGTCGGCACCGTCAGGGCGCGAAACTGACTCCCTCTCCCTCTCTTCCCTCCTTTCCTCCCTCCTTCTCTGCCTCCCCGCGCCCTGCGACTCTTCCTCTTCCTCTGCCTCGTCATCTACAACGTCCTCGTCCTCTTTACCTCGTTCTCTCGTCACCCCTCGCCGTCGTCGCCTCCCCCCTCGTCTACCTACCTCGTTCACCTCGCCTTTGCCCTCGCTCTCGGTCCCGCCGGTTCCTGTCGCAGCGAGTGCCCGACTGGGTCGGGCGACATGCACACGCTCGCGCAGGTCGCCGAGGACATCCAGCACCGCGTCATCCACCTCTTTGCGCGCGACCACGAGGGGAACCGGGCGTGCAACGGCGGCAGCGAGCTGCTCAACAAGGACCCGCACTTCCGCGACTACGTCCCCTTCCACGGTGCGTCGACCTGTTCTCTCTTTCGGCATCGACCGAGAGTCGGCGCTCGCTCGAACCCCTCCCCTCGTCCGCCCTCCTCTTTCCTCGTCGACCCTCTTCCGCTCCCTCTCGACCCTCTCACTGACACCCTCCTACCCTCCCATCACGCAGAGTTCTTCAATTGCGAAACGGGCAAGGGCCTGGGAGCGTCGCACCAGACGGGCTGGACTGGGTGCGTCGACTTGCTCTCCGCTCGGACCCCTTCCTCTCCTTCCTCCTCTTTCCTCCTCCTCCCGTCACTGACGCGCCTCCCTCTCGCCCGCAGCCTCGTCGCCTACTTCATCTGGAGCACTGGCTCGACGGCGCGCCTGCCGCGCACGCCGCGCACGCCGAGGTCGGTCGCGGCGCACTACTTTGACGAGGTGGCGACGCCCGGCGCGAGCGAGGCCGAGACGAGCGCGTGGGACTCGGACTACTCGGCGGCCGAGCTCGACATCGACGAGCTGTAGAGGCGGCCGGCGTGGGCGTGCTTGGTGGTCGCGTTAGACGGTCTCGTTTCCCCTCTCCTCTTTCCCTTTCTCTCGGTCCATGTGTGCAATTCTCCAAAAGCCGGACGCTCCTGTCTCTCTCTCTCCAGGCGTCACGGGGCTCGTCGAGAGTGCGTCTGCTAGCGAGGCGGAGAGAACACAGCGGCGCTCGCACGCAGGCGCTCTTTCTCGCAGGCTCTTTCGCAGGCTCTCCTCGTCTCTCGGGCGCGATGGCGGACACGCTCGGCTTGCAGGCACACCGACTCGAAAGACAGAGAGAAGACGAAGGGAGATGAGATTGCGCGAGCGCGAGGGAAACAGGAAAAGCGAAAGAGAGGGGGCGCGACTACTCGAAGGAGAGGCTCGAGCGTGTGCGCTCGCGAGGGGGCACTCAGTACTCCTCGCCCTCGGCGACGACCTCGTCGGCGACCTCCTCTGTGTGCCCGCAAGAGCGTCAGTGACCGTGCGAGAGACGTGGCGGACGAGAGGAGAGGGCAACGCACCGTAGTCCTTCTCGAGCGCGGCGAGGTCCTCGCGAGCCTGGTCGTGGCGGCGGCGGCGGCGGCGACAAGGTGGGCGAGAGTCGAAGGCGACAGGCGCAGGTCGAGGTGAGAGAGGGGACGCGCGCGTCGAGAGGGCGAGCTTGCGAGCCCAGAGGTGGACTGGCTCGGGGAGGCTCGTTCGCCAACTCTCTGCGCCGACGCGCTCAAGTGCGGGAAAAGCAGACTGGCTATTGCGAGAGAGGGTATACACACGGGCACTACGCACTGCGAGAGAGGGGGAGGGGGTATCTGGGTGATGAAGGAGGGGGAAGGGAACGTGCGCTCTAGAGAGCGGCGACCCACTGCGGGTCGGTCTGCGACAAGTTCTGCGGCGCCGTGGCGGCGAGCAGCAACTGCGTGATCGAGGCGCACACGGGCGTGACCGCGCTCGGAGGCTGCGAGGTGCGGGGCGAGAACACGTCAGTCACGTTCAGGCGCGCAGACGAAGAGGAAGAGGGCAGAGGGACGCACCTTTTCTCGCTCGAGCTTGCACGAGAGGACGCGCGCCTTGCGCGTGACGTTGTCGACGGCGCCGAGCATGTAGTCGCGCAGGTTGGCGCGTGGCTCCGTCTTGGACATGGCGAACCAGGTCCGGATCTCCTCGCCGACAAAGATCGAGAGGCGGTGCTCGAGGTCGTACTGCAGGGATGACGCAGGGTCAGGACGGCGTCGAGCTGGAGGGAAGAGAGAGAGAGGGACGGACCTCGGACTCGGTGAGAGCGCGGGCGATGGCCATGAGCGAGCTCGTGAGGAGGCCCTCGGTGCCGTGCGGGCCGATGAAGCGCTGGAAGTTCGGCGTGAAGCGGAACGGGACCGGCTCGTTGTGGAACAGCTCGGGCTTGCCCGGGACGATGGCTGCCGAAGAGCGAGTCAGTGAGGGAGAACGGCGAGGAGGAAGAGGAGGAGCAAGAGACGCACAAGGGACCATGTCGGACGTGTACAGCTTGCCGGTTGACCTCTCATGTTTCACGTACTAAGCTCTCATGTTTGAACAATAAAATTAATATAAATCAGCAACTTAAATAGCCTCTAAGGTTTTAAGTGCTTGCGCAGGTGCCACAGGTCGCTCGAGCTCGACATCGACCGGACCAGGTACTGCGAGCGCGAGAGAGTCAGGACGCCGTCTCTCGCACAGCGACGACGAGAACTGTAGAGAGACGCACCTTCTTGAGGACGTCGTCGGGCACCATCTTGCAGGCGACCTCGTCGAGGATCTCTTGCCGAGCGCTCCAAATCTGGGCCTTCTGCGGACGCTCGTCGACGAGAGTCAGTGCCGGCGGCGAGGAGGGAAAGGAAGAGAGAAAGGGAGGAGGGACGCACGTCGAGAGGTGGCTCTTGGCGGTGCAGGGTGCGCAGGCGCTCGGTGACGGCGAGGATCGGGTCCTCCTTGCGAAGGCCGAGCTCGTCGCAGTGTTGCTCGAGGATCTCCTGCATCGACGTGATGGACGCGTCGTTTTCGATGATGCGGACGCTTGGCGAAAGCGGGACGACGACCGGGATCGTGAACTGCAGGTTGCGCTTGCGCGACTCCTTGCGGTTGGCGAGCGTGCTGCGAGGGAGAGAGACCAAGGTCAGCCGCCGCCGATGACGACGACGACGACGACGAGGAGGAGGAAGGAGGAGGCGAGGACGCACCAGTTGAGCATGCGGAAGAGCTGCATGATGCGCTCCTCGCGACGAGAAGTGCGGACGGCCGGGATCTGGATCATGAACTGGTGGACGCTGCCGTCCTGGCCGAGGATCGTGAGGCGGCGGTAGTAGACGCCCGTGCCGCGGTTGACGTCGTACTTGTTGGCGAAGTGGCTGATGCGCACGAAGTTGTTGTTGTTGTCCTCGTGCTGGAGGTACTGGCCCGGGACCTCGATCTCGTCGAACTTCTGGTACTGGAACTCGACGAGCCAGTGCGACGACGCCTCGAGGCTCGCGCGCTTGGGCTTCTTGTTGAGCATCGACTCGTACCGGTCACGCCAGTCTTGCAGGCGCTGCACGTACTCGCGCAGCGTCGGCTTGGTCGTGAGGAAGTCCTTCTCGAACTGGGCCTGCGAGGGGAGGACGACGGGCGAGATGGGTGAGCTCGTCGGCGTCGACGAGAGAGAGGACGAGAAGAGAGAGGGAGGAGGACGCACCTTGACGTGCGTCGGGTGCAGGCTCTCGGCGAAGCGGGCGATGTTGGTGTTGGTCGTCTGCGGCAGGAGGCCGTCGTCGGCCGGGTTCTGGGCGCGCTGGATGTACTGCGACAGGGCGTCGGCGAGGAGGGCGCTGATGAGGCGGTAGATGTCCTCGTCCGGCGTCGGTTTGAACCGGCTCGAGATCTGGTCGACGATCATCTCCATCGAGAGGGCGAGGAGCGGGAACGCCGTCTTGAGGACCGCCATGATCTCATCGATGTAGTCCCACGGGTGGCGCGGACCGGGTGCGGGTGCGCCTGCGACCTGCGTCCCGCCGGGCGTGACGATGCTCGGCGCGCCGTCGACGCCGCCGCCCTCGGACGAGTCGGCGACAGGAGGCGCCTCGCCGTTGGCCGCCGCCTGCTGCTCTTGCTGGCGCTTGAGCTGCTGCATCTTGGCGTGCTCTTGCGCCTGCCACTGGCGCTTGGCGAGCGACAGGTCGTCGCGGGTCGTGCGGAGCTGGAAGAAGAGGGCCTGCGTGCGCGACCGAGGACGAGGGTCAGTCGCCGTCGCCGCCAGTGTCGAGGGGAGGCCAAAGAGAAGGAGAGAGAGGGAGAGAGAGGGAGGGAGAGAGGGAGAGAGAGACGCACCTGCGGGTAGGTCTTGGCGATCTTGAGGAGGATGACACGGACGTAGCGCGCCTCGCGCTGCGAGAGCGTGAGGAGGAGCTGCGGCACGAACGTGATCCAGTACCACGTCGGGATCTCGCCCTTGTAGTTGTCGAACGCCTTGGAGATGGTGCCGGCGGCGTCGTCGAGGCTGAGGAGCCACAGGATGCGGACGAGGAGCTTGCGGACCTTGGCGCTCTTGTACAGGCCGGCGGCCTGGAGGTAGCAGCTGACGGCGTTGGCGGCGATGGTGAGGTCGGCCGGGTTCTCCTTGAACATGCGGTCGTGGTACTCGCCCCACTCTGCCCACGCCTTGGGGAAGCTCATGTCCATCGAGACGGCGAGGTTGAACGTCTGGTTGGCCTCGTCGTGCAGGTGAAGCTTGGCGAGGAACATGCCCTTGAGCGTGAAGAACTCGGCTTTTTGCGGGCCGTTGAAGTACATGAGGTTCGTGTTGTTGATGACCTCGAGGCCCGACGCCAACTCGGACGGGTTCTGGTAGTGCGCCTTGGCCTGCTCGCGCAACTTGAGGAACGCCTCCTGGATCTCGATGTTGGGCAGGGTGTAGATCTTGGTGAGCGACGTGATGCACACCTCGTTCAGGTGGTGCTTGCGCGCGACGTGGGCGAACCGGTTGATGATCCAGGCCGTCTCGTGGAAGCCGCGGTACGCGAACGAGCTCGCGTTCTGCGGCGCGCCCGGCGCGTTCGGCGGCGGCACGAGCGGCAGGTACGCCTTGTTGATGGCCGAAAAGACGTGCTGGCGCCACGCGACGAGGTCGCTCCACACGTTGATGTCGTCCCACAGGTTCGGGAGGCGGTCGCGCCACGTGCCGACGATGCTCTTGAGCTCGGCGGACCGCGTGTCGAGGTTGTTGGCGTTGGTGCCGGCGAGGCTCGCAAAGATCTGCTGCGTCTCCTGCAGCTCGACAAACTGCTGGAACGTCTGCAGGAGCGGGTAGTGCGCCTGCGTCACCGTCTCGGGCAGGTAGTACCACTTGCGCAGCGACAGCTGGACGCCCTCGTCGCACAGCTTGGCGAACGCCTTCTTGGCGGCGGTCGCCTCGTCCTGCGTCTTGGCCGAGTAGGCGGCGAGGAGCGCGAGGTACGTCTCGAACACGCGCCGGCGCGGCGTCGGGACCGGGTTCATCGACGACAGGGCGTCCTCGATCATGGGCCGCTCCTGGTTCCAGTCGGCGAGCCGCCACGCGCACTCGAGGAGGAGCTCCTTGTTGCCCTCGTTCTTGGCCATGCTGCACAGGGAGGGACGGGCGCGAGAGGCGACGAGAGAGGGAGAGAGGGAGGAGGGGGAGGAACGCGAGAGAGGGTCAGTCGCGAGCTCTCCCTGCGGCATTCGCGAACGCGAAAGAGGGAGGAACGTCAGGCGCACTCGTTCAGAACGTCCCACTGCGAGGGCGGAAAGGAGAAAGAAGGTCAGTGAGGGCGCTCATGTCGAGCGAGAGAGGGAGCGCATGCTCGAGAAGGGAGAGAGAGAGAGAGAGAGGGGGGCGCACCTGCTGCAACTTCTGCGCCGTGTTGATCCAGTGGTCCTCCCACAAGGCGAGCTCGGACTCGGTGAACGGCATGACGCCGCTGCGGGCGGTGATCTGGGCCGACTCGTGAAGGACCTGCGCCTGGCCCCACTGGCCGATCTGCTCCCAGCTGCGACGGCGGCGACGGCGAGAGAGAGTAAGCGCTCGAGCCCCTCGTGAGACGGCGAGGGACACGGGGAGAGGCAGAGAGAGGGACAGGACGCACCTGAGGGCCGAGTTCGTCTCGTTGTACGCGGCGCGACGACGCCACAGGCCGTACAGGAGGTCGTCCTCGCTCAGCTCGGCGTACAGCTCGGTGAGGGCGTCCATGGCCGTCTCCTTGACCGGGTCCGACTCGCGCGGGTTCTCGAGCGTGTCCTGGAGGAGCTCGATGCCGGTGTACCAGGCGTTGAACGTGCGAGCGTGATACCGGACGACGTGCGGCGGGAGGACGAGCGCCGGCGAGCACGCGAACGCCGACTGGAGGAGCGTCTGAATGACGTTGGGGCGGCGGTCGACGCTGCGCAGGTGGTACTCCTTGACGAGGAGCGACACCAGGAACTCGGTCAGGTGGCGCTGCTCGGGCCGGGCGAGGCACGACCACGCCGTCTTGAACGTCGAGATCCACGTCGCGTGCGTCGCGTTGGGGTCGGCGTACAGGAGCTTGCGCGCTGCGGCGAGGAGCTCGCCCGTCGAGTACGACTCGAGCTGCTCGGCAAAGTCGACGGGCGCGTCCTTGACGCCCTCGAGCGACGCGCCGGGGACGAACAGCGGGTCCTTGGTGTCGACGGCGCCGAGGAGGAGGTCGAGCGCCTGGTGGATCCAGTACGTCTCGGAGAGCGTCTCCCAGCTCTGGACGCCGAGGATGTAGTGCAGGCGGCTGAACAGGCCGGTCGCGAGGCTCTTGTCGAACGTGGCGAGGAACTTGGACCGGATGACCGGGTCGCGGACCTTGCAGCCCATGAGGAAGGCGGGCTCGAGGCGGAGCGTGAGCTCGCTGCGCGCGAGGGCCGGGTCGGTGTAGACGTCGAGGATGAGGTTGAGGAAGTCCTTCTGGAGCGCCTCGCTGTTGCGGTTCTCGAACGCCGTCATCTTGGCGAGGATGCCGGCCTTCTCCTTGAGCGTCGGGAACGGCTCGTCCTTGTCAAAGACCCACTTGCGGACCATCTGGAGGAGGAACCGGCACACGTCGATGTTGCTCGACTTCTCGACGAGCTGCACGATGCCGCTCAGGAACCACCGCCGCTGCTCGCCGAGGTGCGACACGCGTTGGCGCAGGACGTCGAGGCTCGACACGAGGAGGCGCAGGTTGGGGTCGACCGACGAGACGACCGTCGTCGACGCCGTGTGCTCCTTGAGGTACCGCGTAAAGACGCGGATCAGGGCCGGCACGAAGCCGTCGATGCGCTCGGGCTCGACCTTGGACCACGACTGGAGGATGAGGATGACGGCCGGCAGGTTGTACATGGCCCGCAGGCCCTCGTCGACCGTGGTGCGCGCCCACTCGATGAACGCCTTGGCGGCCGGCGGCACGTCGGTCGAGTCGGCCGTCACGTTGCGCGGCAGGTGGTCGAACAGGCGCTCGACGACGGGGCGCAGGCTCGACGTGAGGCGCATCTCGCCGCTCGTGAAGCCCTTCTCGACGATGCCGTGCAGGACGGCGACGTTCTGGACGTGCCACTCGGACGGCTTGTACGAGCTGACGACGTTGAGGACCTCGGCCGAGTTGCACAGCTGGCTGAGCGTCTCGTCCGTCACGTCGTGGGCGAACGTGCGCTGGAAGAACGACAGCTTGACGTTGCTCTCGCCCCACACGCCCGGCCCGATGAGCTCGCGCAAGAGGGCGAGGGCGCGGTACACGAGGTTGTTGCGCTGGACCGGCTCCTGCGAGTTCGAGATGAACCGCAGCAGGTTGTTGACGACCTGGTCCCGGAGCGACTGGGGCGGGACGTAGGTCGCGTTTGCGCTGCTGCTCGCCGTCGACGGGGCGCGCGACGCGCCGCGCTCGGTCTTGGTGCGCTTGGGCGAGCGCTCGACGGCGGCGCCGGCGTCGGCGTCGGGGGCGGCGGCAGTGCCGCTCGGGCCCTCGACGTCCATGCGCGCCTCGTCCTGCTTGGCGAGCTCGACGCGCTTCTTCTCCCACTTGAGGATGACCTCGATGACGTCGAGCGTGAGGACGCGCGTGTCGGTCGTCGTCGAGCTGAGGGTGAGCTTGGCGAGCGAGGCGACGATGTGGGGGAAGAACTGGTCGCGCGCGACGAAGAACAGGTCGGGGTGGCGGACGATGAGCTGGTAGATGTTGACGAGGAGCGACATGGTCGACCCTTCCTCGATGAGCGTCTTGCGCGTGAAGTAGGCCCAGCCGGGGATCTGGCCCGGGGCCGACGGCGCGCCGCCGGGCATGCGCTGCGGGAGCGCCGGCGCGAGGATGTCGAGCGCCTCGCGGACGAGCTGGCGCGCCTCGGGCTGGTGCGCGCGCAGGAGGGCGACGTAGATCTGGCCGACGATCTTGGCCGGCGACTCGTACGCGGCGAGGAACGTCGCGATGAGGATGTAGGCCGTCTGCGTCACCGTGATGTCGTCGAACCGGATGCTCATCCAGCCGAACTTGATGACGTCCTTCTTGACGGCGTCGAGGAGCTTGGGCGCCGTGCGGATGAGGATCGTCGACATGTGGCACAGCTCGACCCGCAGCTCCTCGTCGTCGAGCGTGCCGAACTCGCTCGGCGGCTGGACGAGCGGGTGCCACACCTTGGCGTGCACCTTGGTGACGAACGACGCGTCGAGGAGGCCCTCCTCGCGCTCGCCGCGCGAGTGCGACACGAGGAGGATCGGGTTGACGAGCAGGCGCAGCGCCGCCGACTTGTGCGCGCTCTTGACGACCGGGTTCTCGTAGATGTCGAGGAACCGGTCGAGGACCTGGCGGCGAAACTCGACGCCCGTGCTGAGCGCGACGTGGCGGTTGAGGAACCGCGACAGGGCCGTGTGGTCGGCCGACGTCAGGTAGGTGTACGCCTCGACGAGGTGGAACAGGAGGTCGATGTGCTCGACCTGCTCGAGGTAGCCCGTAAAGACCTCGACGACGACGGCGTCCTCCTTGAGCTGCTGGACGTGCGGGAGCCCTTGCCGGCGCAGGCGCGTGCGGCGGATGTCGGACACCCACCGCGTGATGAGCGCCGGCAGGACCTTGTCGCAGCGCACGAGCCACCGAGCGTCGACGCCGGCGAGCTCGCGGATGACGAGCGCCGCGTGGTACCCGACGTCGCCGTCCTTGTCGAGGCACGGCTGGATGAGCGACTCGGCGTTGGCCTCGATCCAGTCGCGGATCGGCTGCGCGTGCTCGGACGCGAGGATGGCGCGGAACGTTGGGACGTAACGCTCCTCGGCGAGGCGGCCGAAGAAGAACATGGTCGCCTTCTCGGGGTGCAACGCGAGAAACTTGGCGAGCGGCGGCGTAAAGATGCTCGCCTTGAGCTTCTTGAGGAGGCGCTCGACCTGGACCACCATCTCGATGACGTCGTCGAGGTACTGGCCGGCCGCCGGGTGCGGCAGGAGGTGGAAGATGTTGGTGATGGCGGCCATGACCTCGAGCTCGCCGTCCTCCGAGGGCTGCTTGGCCGTCGCGCGCAGGATGTCGGCCGGGACGGCGAGGCTGCGGAAGTGGTCGACGAGCTTCTGGCCGATCTCGACCTTGAAGTAGTTGGTGAGGAGCTCGAGGAGGCGGGCGAGACCCTGCGCGAGAGGGAGGACAGGGAGGGAGGGGTGAGGGACGAGGGTCAGGACGGTCGACGTGAGGGCGCGTCGAGCGAGCCGACGTGTGTGTGTTTGTGTGTGCGAGAGAACGAGACGCGGGACGCACGTGCAGGCTGGCGACCGAGAGCTTCTTGTGGTCGGCGAGGTTCATGAGGACGGGCTTGAGGCCGGTCTGGAGGAGGTCCTTGGGGAGCTTGCCCTGGGCGAGCATGACCTGCTTGAGGCTCTGGTACGCCGCGTCGACGACCTCGGGCGCCTTTGAGTACAGGAGCTTGAAGTAGACCGACAGGGCGCGGATCCGCGTCTGATTGTACGGCGGCGTGTTGAGCTGCGGGTTGGCGAGCGCGGCCGACAGGAGCTGGACGCAGACGACGCGCAGCTGCGTGAGCGGCGCCGTCGTCTTGCTCGTGATCTTGCCGCCGAGGAGCGCGACGTCCTCGGCGTCGGCGATGCCGAGCGCCTCGTGCAAGAGGCGCACGAGCTGGTCGTCGACCTCGATCAGGGGCGGGTCGAGCGTGATGCAGTACGTGACGGCGTCGATGTGGCCGATCTGCATCGTGAAGCCGAGCGCGCGCAGGGGCTTGGTGAAGATGGGGCCGAGGAGGCGGTCCTTGACGGGCGTGAGCATCTCGGTGAGAGATTTGCCCTCCTCCTCGGACACGATCTTGAGCGCGCGCTTGACGGCGTCGCGGACGGGCGCGACCTGGCTGCTCACCTCGACGAGGAGGAGGCCGACGAGGTAGTTGAGGGTCGTGCGCGACGCCTGCTTCTCCTCGGGCGTCGTCGTCTTGCTGCACACGCGCACGAGGTGGAGGAGCGTGTCGACGACCATGTCGGCGTTGGACGGCGCCTCGCCGGGCATGTCCTTGAGCGCAAACAGGAGAGCGCGCGTGAACTCGATCTCGTGCTCGATGACCCACTTGGTCTCGACGCCGACGTCCGAGATGAGGAGCGACATGCCCCTCGCGGCGCCCGTCTTGCGCTGCCACGACGGGTCGTAGCAGTGCGACGCGAGGCGCGAGCCCATCTGGTGCAGGAGCGACGTCGCCGCGTCGAGGCGACCGCTGACGCCGGCGGCGTCGACCGTGCGGCGCGAGATGAGGACCTCGATGACGGCCTTGGTCTGCGCCGCCGCCTTGCTCAGGTCGGGCGTCTCGACCGTGCACAGGTTTTCGATGACGGCGTCGACGAACGCCGACGAGAGGGGCATCGACTGGCGCGCCTGGACCGGGTTCTCGGGCAGGTCCTTGCCGAGCTCGAACGCGAAGATGAGGCGCGCGAGGTCGAGCATGTACTTGTTGGCCTCGTCGGCAAAGTCGTCGACCCGGGTCGCGTCGTACAGGCCCTTGAGGACGCTGCCAAAGGTCGTCTCGGGCTCGCCCGACGGGAGGCCCTGCAGAGAGAGAGAGAGAGGGAGAGAGGGAGAGGCGGCACGAGGGTGAGCTTCGCGAGCCTGTGACGGGCACAGAGGACGAGGACGCACCTGGCGGAGGAAGCACGCGACCGAGTACTTGAGGAACTGGTACGCGACGCGGCGGTAGTGGACGTCGCCGCGCTTGATGATCTTGAGGGCGACGTCGACGATGGGCCCGATCCGGATTGCCGCGTCCTTACCCTCAAACTTGACGTTGAGGAGCGCCTCGGGCCCGACCGGCTTCCACTCGAGCTTGGGCGGGTCGAACCCTTTGCGGTTGCGGCCGCCGATCTTGCCGAGGATGCGCATCGTCGTGTGCGCGTGCTGGTGGTTGAACGGGAGCGGGCGCAGGAGGCGCCACAGGCCGACCATGACCTCGTCGATGACGGGCGCAAAGAGCGGGTTGAGGAACTCTTGCGTGAGGTTGTCGACGCACAGCTCGAGGGTGCGCAGGCCCTGGCTGACGAGCTCGCTCCCCGCCTGGAGGGCGTGGACGAGGGGCCGCATAAGGTACGACAGGTAGGGGAGGAGGACCGAGAGGCGGACGGGGACCGTGAGGATGAGCTCGGCGAACAGGTCCTTGCGCGACTTGTCGGCCGACTTGAGGAGCGCGTTGAGCTGCTCGAGGAGCGTCTGCAGGAGCGGCAGGACCTCGTTGTACAGGATCTCGAACCGGCCGCCGCCGATCGACCGAAATAGGGCGCGCAGGAGGAGGTAGTACGAGTTGGGCTCGGCCGCCTGGCTCGCGAGTTTGAGCGAGTTCATGATGAGGTTCGACAGGTGCGGCAACAGGACCGGCTCGTTCTTCTCCGGGAAGATGGTGACGGCCATGAACGACATCTTGTACAGGCGCAGCATGACGCTCGTGTTCTCCTTGTGGTTGTTGCCGAGGTCGGGGAGGCGAGCCGACAGGAACCGGAACAGGATGGCGACAAAGTGCTGCGACACGTTCTCGTTCGACAGGAGCGACTGCGGGATGACGAGGAGCTCGTGGTTCTGCAGGGCGAGGAGAGAGGGAGGGACGAAGGTCAGTCTCAGAAGCCGAGGGAGGAGGAGAAAGAGGAAGAGGGCGAGGACGCACCCGGATGAGCTCGTCGAAGAAGAAGCCCATGCGGCTCTCGATGACCTCCTGGAAGATGACGAGCTCGGTCTGGACGAGCGTCGACGTGAGGACCTCCATGACCTCCTTCTGCTCGCGGCCCTGGTCGCGCGCCGGGTCGAACAGCACCATGCACTTGACGGCGGCGTCGAAGAACCGGCACATGAGCTCGGCGTCGGGCCCTTGGCCGCCCATGCGGTTGAGCGCGAGCCCGAGCGTCTTGAACCCGAACAGGAGGTTGCGGTACAGGAACCGGGCGTCCTTGACCGGGTCAGGGCCCGGGTCGACCATGACGACGGCCTTCTTGATGGGCTTTGCGCGCTCGATGTCGACGTCGTCAAGCGCGAGCTCGGCGGGCTCGTCGTCCTCGTCGGCGGCGGCGGCGGCGGCGCCTGCGCCGGCCTTCTTCGAGTTCGAGGTCGAGGCGGACGGGTCGGCCTCCTCGCCGGCCATCTTGCGCTTCTTGCTGTCCTCGTCGCCCTGGTCGTCGCCGTCCTTGGTCGCCTCGTCGCCGTCGACGTCCATCTTGACGTCGCCCTCGTCGTCGCCGTTGTCGACCTTCTTGCCCTTGCCCTTGGCCTTGGCCTTGGCCTTGGCCGCGCCGCCCGCCTTGACCGTCGCCGTCGCCGACGCCGCCGCGTCGCCGTCCTCCATCTGCTCGTCCTCGTCGCCGTCGCCCTCGATCGCCTTGCCCTTGCCCTTGTCCTTCCTCCTCGCGGCCCACGCGCGGCGGTCCGTCTCGCGCTCGCGCACCTTGTCGACCGTGACGGCGAGCGGCTCGCGGCCCTTGCTCCACTTGGCCCACTCGTCGCGCACCTCGGCCATGGCCTCCATGCGCGCGACAAAGGCGAGGAGGATGCGCTGCAGGATCTTGACGGCCTCCTGTGGCTCCTTGCTCGCGATCGGGTCGATGAGGTTGAGGAGGAGCTTGGAGCACATGGTCTGGATCGCGCTCGCGAGGGTCGGGTCGTGCACGTTGGCGCAGTAGGTGTGGACGACGCGCGACAGTTGCGGGAGGGTGAGGTCGGCTCGGCAGTGGTGGATGAGGTCGGCGAGCATCGAGAAGGCGAGCGGGCGCAGGTTCTCGTGGCCGGTGACGCTGTTGCCCGTCAGGACGTGCTCGTCGAGGAGCGTGTCGATCTGCGACAGGAACGCCGTGCGCAGGTCGCTCTGGAGAATGTGCCGCGTCGCGATGATGAGGTCCTGCGAGGTGACGAGGCGCGAGTGAGCAAGGGGTCCGGGCGCTCGCAGCGCAAGGGCGAACAGTCGACGCACCCGCTTCATCGAGACGGCCTCGGACGGGCAGTCCTTCATGAGGCGCACAGCGATCTCGGGCAGGACGTTGAGGTAGGCCTGGAGCGCCGTGTTGGACACGCGGTGGATGTAGGCGAGGAACGACATCGTCTGCGTCGGGGAGGCAACGGCGTCAGGTCGACGCTTCTCGAGAGGAGCGAGAGAGAGGGCGAGGACGTACCTTGGTCTGGGCCATGACCATGTCCTGGAACGCGCCGCGCTTGTCCTTGGGGATCTCGGGGCAGATGCCGACCCACGACTTGCCCGGGTCCATTGACTCGTGCTTGCGGCGCTGCGGCTCGGCCTGCATCTGGATGAACTCGAACACGAGCGGGACAAAGATCGTGATGGCCTTGTTGACGAGCGGGCGGTACGTCTGGAAGATGAAGACGATTGACGCCGGGCAGTCCTGGAGGAGCTTGAAGCTGCGCATGGCCGGCGCGTGCACGACGGGACCGCCGCCGGCGCCGCCCTCGCCCTCGATGCTCGGCGGGCCGACCGACGACGGCGACTGGGCGTCGCTCTGGGCGCCGGACCCGGCCGGTCCTTGCGAGCGCGTCTGGCGCGAGTCGCGGAACGTCTCCTCGACGACGCTGCCCATGTTCTTGAACAGGTCGGCGACGATCTCGAGGAACTCGTCGACGCTCGCCTCGATCTGGGCGACGGTCGGGTCGGGCGTGCCGTCGGGGACGGGCTGCGACGACGAGGGCGGCGGCGGGCGCGAGTAGGTGCGGTGCAGGTCGATGATGACCTTCATGCACAGGACGGCGTTGTCCTCGGACTCGACGCGCAGGAGCTGGAGGAGGAGCGACATGAGGGACGAGGCGTGCTGGCGCAGCGGCTCGACATGCGGCAGGCGGTGGAGGATCTGGATGAGGAGGTTGCGCAGTTTCTGCGGGTGGGGGGACGGCTTGGGTCAGCTCGCTGCTCGGTGACGTCGTCGTCGTGCAGCAGAAACCCAAGGCGAGAGGAGGCTCACGTGCTCGCCCGAGGTCGACACGAAGGACGGCTTGCCCGTCCTGAGGATGTCGGTGAAGCAGGGGAGGAGGACCTCGAACAGGCGGCCGAGGTCGAGGTCCTTCTGGTACATGTCGATGACATCGCGCAGCTCGGTGGCGAGGTTGGTCTTGACCTTGAAGTCTGGGTGTGGTCGAGCGAGAGAGGTCAGGTTCGGGTCGAGGTGGACGAGGTCACCTCGCGCTGTAGAGGGTGGAGAGAGGGGGAGACGGACCGAGCGAGTTGTCCTTGAGTTTGTCGGCGATGGTCTCGAAGCTCTGGCCCTCGAGCGGGGAGCCCTGGCCAAAGGTGCCGGGGAGGGCGGGCCTTGAGGAAGCCCTGCCGGCGCTGCTCGAGCTCGGTGGACCCATGTCGGGTCTCGGTGAGCTGGTGGACGAGTCGGCGAGGTGCCCAGAGGGGTGTGGGGCGAGGTGTGGGCGTGTTGCTGCCAGAGCGAGGGGCTGCTCGAGGCGAGCGTTCGTCTCGCCGGCCCAGGTCGCGTCCAACCTCGACCCTCTCTCGGCCTTCTCTCGCCCTCGTCTCGCTCGGCTAGGCTATGCGGGCTCGCTCACTATGCTCAGACGAACCATGGCTACCTCCACGTCTTGCTTTTAGCGGCAACGGTGCGATGAGGGGCTGCGAGCCTGCGCGCCTCCGACCGCTTCCACCTCGCTCGACTCCCTCTCGAGTCGCTTCTCGAGCACAACGCGTCTTTCCGCGATACTCTTTGAGCTGCCTGCCTCTGCAATGGTTTCAAAGCGGCCTGCGCCTGCTTGTACCGCGCAACGAGCGCTGCTGGGCTCGGCCATAGCGGACCTCGCCCACCTCGCTCTCGACCAGCCTTGAACGCTCTCGTCACGTCCCGCGCTACCTTTCTCGCTCGGGCAGTCTAGTCTGGAATAGCTACAGATGGGGCTCACGAGCCGGCGATAGCCCAGCTGCAGTGTAGAGTCGCCGAGACGGCTTGCTGCGCGAGCGAGGCACTCGAGTTCACCCGGTCGACGCGGCCTTAGTCGGGGCTGCCGACGCTCGGCAGGGCACGCAGTGATATCTGAGAGTGTAGTTGCACTCCTTCTGCCCGGAAAGATACAGATGCGAGCGCTCTGCAAGGCCAGAGGGGAAGCAGCTCTGCCGCTCCGGCTCTGGATCGTCTCCGCACCCGGCCCTCGCCCACAACCGCCTGCAGCGCACGCCAGAGCAGCAAGAGCCCCGCACACCTCGCTGTGGCACCCAGCACCCCGCCTGCCGACCGGCATCGCCTCCCGCCGACCGGGCACCGCCCCTCTCGCGCTCATCGCCCAGCTCTGCTCGACACCGACCGCGCCTCGGGGCTGCGTGTGCGCCCATGTCGTTCAACTTTGAGTGGCCGCAGTTCAGCGACGACTTCTACGCCGACGCGCGCGAGATGCTCGCCCAGGTGCGCCCCGTGTTTCTCTCCCTCATCAGCAGCCGGCGACTCGAGGAGAACGAGGGCGCGCAGCACTCGATGCTGCGGCGGAAGGTGGTCTCAAGCGGTTCAGCACGTCCTACAGCAAGCTTTGAAGTGCCCTGACTGGTCTCGGCCTTCCCCTCCTCGGTTCCTCCCTCGCAGGCGCTCAACAAGGGCCAGAAGCCGCCCATCATCGCCGACCGCATCGAGGTCAAGGAGCTCAACATGGGGACCATTGTGCGTGCCCTCCCCGCAGCCTCCCTCTTGAGCCTCGACCCGGACTGACCTTCCCCCCGGACGCAGCCGCCAGAGCTCGAGATCCTCGAGATTGGCGACCTGTCGACCGACCGGTTTCGCGGCATCTTTCGCCTCACTTATTCGGGCGACGCCTACATCGTCCTCCAGACCAAGGTTCAGGTGCGCTCCTCCCCCTTCCTCTCCCGACGGTGCCGCCCCAAAGCGGACGACGAGCTCACCCTCTCTCGCGCACGCAGGCCAACCCGCTCAACGTTCCTCGACCCTCACTCGACATCCTCAGCTCGCCCCGCATCCTGTTCGCGGCCGCCCCGCTCGTCGTCCCGATGACGCTGCGCCTGTCGAACCTGTCGCTGCGCGCCATCGTCGTCCTCGTCGTGTCGCGGCAAAAGGGCATCACGCTCGTGTTCAAGAACGACCCGCTCGAGTCGGTCAACGTCTCGTCGTCGTTCGACGGCGTCGACTCGGTCGCGGGCTTCATCCAGCGCGAGATCGAGAACCAGCTCCGCGAGGCGTTCCGCTCGGACCTGCCGAGCGTCATCCACCGCCTGAGCCAGAAGTGGCTCAGCGGCGAGGTCAAGAGCGCGGGCAAGGCGGCCGACACGATCCCGCAGCGCGCCCGAGGCGGCCTCGCACAAGGGTTCAGCCGCGACGCCAAGATCGAGACGCGCACGGCGTACGAGCCAGGCCACGACGGCGCCGTGCGCGGCAAAGGCCTGTCGCGCCGCATGAGCGGCATGAGCGACGCCGACGGTGGCGACAGCGTCGAGCTCGGCAGCCAGGCCGACTCGAGCTGGTCGACCTGGGGCGAGAACCGCATGGGCTCGTCGTCGGTCGGGAGCGGGAGCGGCGGCGGCGCAGGGGGAGCGTCGTACGGCCGGTCGCCGAGCCTGCGACGAGCGGCCACCTCGGCGTCGGCGGCGAGCGCGGCGGTACGGCACGACCAGCTCGACTCGGTCCCCGAGTCGATCGAGAACTACGACCCGACCTACGGCCTGAGGCCCGACGCCCTGCCGCACCACGCCGGCTTCGGCGACTACGAGCGCACGGTCAAGGCGGGTGCGTCTCGCCGAGGGCTCGGGGACGTGCTCGAGGTGAGCGAGGACGCCGACGAGGCCGACCTTGTCGACGAGGAGGACCCGTTCGCGGCCCGACGCCGGCCCGGCGACCTCGACGACGACCCGTTCGCCTTTGACCTGCGCGACATCGCCGCCGACAAGCGAGGCCGGGCGTCGCTCGACTCGCTCGACTACCGCCTCGGCCTCCAGGACCACCACCACCACCACCTCGAGACGATCCCGGCCGTCGGCGGCGGCACCATCACGCGCCCGCGCGTGTTCCACACGCAGTCGCAGATGCGACCGCGCACGGGCTCGACGGGCTCGATGTCGGCGCACGGCAGCCCGTCGTCCGTCACGGCGAGGAGCGCCGCCGGCGGGTCGTCGACCTCGACGGTCGGGCTCGGCCGGTCGGCGTCGTTCGGGCAGCTCGCCGGCCTCGAGTCGCGCTTCCGGGCACCGTCGCTCTCGGGCGCGTCGAGCGCGCACTTCCCGTTCCCCAAGTACGGCGGGCCGCCGCCGCCGGCGTACCCGGGCAGCGCGTCGCCGTCGCTCGTGCGCAACACGTCGCTCCCGAGCCTGTCGCGGTACCCGTCCAAGGCGTTCCAGCACCGCCGGTCGTCGTCGTCCATGTCGACCTCGTCCGAGTACGCGCGCACGCCCTTTTTGCGCTCGAACGACCCGTCGGCCTACTCGTCCCCACCCTCGAGCCTCCCTTCTCCCGCCCTTCCTCCTCCTTCTCGCTCTCGACCACCCGCCGACGATCCCGACGACCCTCCTCAGCTCGCCTACTCGCGCCCCTCGCCGATCGACCTCCTGTCGCGCTCGCCGTCGTCGGTCCTCAACACGTCCTTCCTCGACGAGGAGCACCTCCCGATCACGCTCAACCCGTCGGGCAACGACTCGTGCGCGCACCTCGCGACCCTCACAAGCTCGAACCAGACGCTGTCGCCCTTCACGCGCGACCACGCCCACGTCACGGCGCGCAGCGCGCCGTACTCGACCTCGGCGAGCGGGATCTCGTCCGGCGCGGCGAGGATGGCGCCTTCTGCGCCCGGGACGGGCCGCGTCGCGCTCGTGCACGGCGCAGGCGCCATGCCGGGCAGGCCTGGCTCGGCGCCACCCGCACAGCCGGTCAAGGCGGTCCGCAAGCGGCTGCACCGCATCGGCTCCGCACGGGCCGCCTCGCCCGCGCGCAACTCGGTCCCGCCCTCGCCTGCGCTCCTCAGCGGCGTCGCGTCGTCGTCGTCGTCGTCCGGCGTGGGTGCGGGCTCGGGCTCGGGCTACGGCGGCTACACGCCCGCAGCGCCGGGCACGGTCCCGCCTCGCCGTCCGGGCGCGCCCCTCACCCGAGCGTCGCTCAGCCGGGCGACGTCGCCGCTGAGGAGCAGCCACCTTGCGCCGTCGGCGGCGACGCAGAGTCTGCCCGCTGTCGCCGCTCGAGGGCTCGGCGTCGGAGGAGGAGGCGGCAGCGGTGGAGGGGGCGCGCCGAGCGAGCTGAGCGACTATTTCCCAACGAGCGGCGCGAGGGAGATGCTCGAGCGCATGGGGCTCGGAGCAGGAGGGCTCGGGCGAAGGTGAGCTGGGCAGGGCAGGAGCGCCCGACGGGAGCGAGCGAGCGAGGAGGAGACGCATCCAGCGTGTTGTTGTAGTCGTACGCGCGACAACTTTATTCTCTCTTCTCTCGTTCGTGTATCTGCCATGCGAGAGGGGAGTAGATGCATCGCAAGAACGAGAGGTAAAGGACTATCGGCTAGACAGCGCGCTCCGTGCTCGGGCCTCCTCATCCTCGGGCCCTCGTTCTCCTCTGCTCCTCCTCCCTTCTTCCTCGCCCTCACCGCGCATGACGACGCCGGCCACCATCTCGACGAACCGGCGCACGTCGTCCTCGTCGTCGCTCTCGAGCAGGACCGGGCTGTGCTCGACCTCAACAGGTCGGCGCCCGGCCCACTGCGAGTGCGGCGCCGCCCAGTGGTGCCGCAGCGCCGCGAGGGACTGGTGCGTCAGGGCGTCGTTGCCCGAGAGGACGAGGTGGAGGGCCGGGCGCGCTGGGGAGGAAAGGGAAGGAGGGGGCCGAGCGTCGCCTGCCATCGCCGGCGACGAGCGCGCCGGGCTGCGGGTCGATGCGCCAACGAGCACGGCGTCGCCGGCGGCGAGGTGTGCGTCGCCCGCCGCCGAGCCGAGCCCGCGCAGGTCCCGGGCGCACAGGCCGAGGTGGCTGAGGTCGAGGAGCGCGAGTTGCGGCGGGACGTCGGCGAGCGCGTCGGCGAGGTGCGGCAGGGCGAGGTAGGGGGTCGTGCTGAGGTTGAACTCGACGAGTCGAGGGAAGTGCGTCGAGAGGGGGAGGGGAAGGAGCGAGAGGGAGGACCACGAGAGGTCGATCGTCTCGAGGGAGGGGAAGGCCGTCTCGGCACCACCGTCGGTCGGGCACAGCTGCCCGAGGAACGCCGACAACCGACGACAACCTTTGACGCGCAGGGCGCGCAAGTTCTGCAGCGCTCCTCCTTGCCGCCGCGACGCCGTCGACCCTGGCCCGTCGAGAACAGGAAGGCCGGCGAGGGCGACGAGGTCGAGGTCGCGCACGCCCGAGAACGACAGGTCGAGCGTCGTGAGGTGGGAGGAACACGCCGGGAGGAGCGTCGAGAGGGTGGACGAGGGGCAGGAGCGCAAGGAGAAGTGCCTGGTACCGCTCAGGACCGAGGGGAGGAAGGCGACGAGGTGCGGGTCGAGGTGTTGCAGGTGAGGGATCGAGACATCGCCGTAGAGCCGAGGATCTTGCAGCAGAGCGTAGAACTGTTTCGTGAGAGAGGGAGAGTCAGGGAACGGACGAGGGTGCGAGACGAGGAGGCAAGGGAGCGCACGGCGTGATTGACGCGGCGCAGGCGCCACAGTTCCTCGACGTCGAGGTGCCCGACAATGCGCTCGACGAGCTCGACGGGAAGCTGCTCAAACAGGCGGAAGTGTGCCGCTGCGCCGAGCTTGCGCCGCTTGTTTGTCGAGAGGCCGCCGCGACAAGGTGGTCGAGGGCTGCAGCGGCTCGGGCAGGGCGTCGGGTGCGGATTGAGCGTCGGCAGGTGCCATCCAGGCTCGAGCAGGCGGGTGTGCGGGTGCTCGCGAGGGGTGCACACGGCGGCTGTCGCCATCGAGTCGGCGTCGGGTCGAGGTGGGGGCCGCTGCGACGATGGCGATGGGCGGGGCGGGATTGGCGGCGGGGTCGTACGAGGTCACCGAGTAGCTGGGCAGAGGTGCGCGGGCAGCTGTGCGAGTTGTGAGCTTGTGTGCGGTCGCGGCGAGAGCGAGTTGTGACGCAGTGAGGAGGAATTGCCGAGTCGAGCCCCCGTCGGCACAGAGGATCAGCCGCACGTGCCGTGATTGGCAAAGTGCCGCGTACGGCAATCGCTCGTCGAAGCGGCCGTCTCATCGTTCGGCTCCCTCTGTGCTCTCAGCCATCCTCTGAAAGCGACGCCACCGTGGCTTACTTGCACCGCGCACTCGCCTGCGCCGTCGCCCTTGTCGCTGCCCTCGCCGCCTTCCTCCTCTCCTCCTCCTCCTCTCGCTCCGCCTCCCCCTCAACCAACTCGCCGTCGACCATGTCTGTCGCCCACATCTCGCGCTCAGTTGTCAAGACGGTCCTCGCTCGTGTGCGTCTACTCTCCTTCGCCCTCCCAAACTCGCCCGAGCGACCTGACCCCTCTTTGCCCCTCACGCAGGAGACGCCCGAGGGCGCAGGGGCCATGGTGCGCCGCTCGATCGGCACGCCCGCCCTGCGCAACTTCAGCCCGTTCCTCATGCTCGACAAGTGAGCCCCTGCACGTGCCCGTACCGCGCGAGGCCTTCGCTCACTCGCCCCTGCCCCCACGCAGCTTCGTCGTCAAGGAGGGCGCCGGCTTCCCCGATCACCCGCATGTGCGTCCTCTGTCTTATTCTCCCTCCAGACCTACCAAGCTGACTCCTTGCGGTTGCAGCGGGGCATGACGACGCTCACGTACCTCTTGGCTGGTAAGCCTACGAACGTCGTCCAGGCCTCACGGTACCCGTCCTCGAAGCTGACCCTCCCCCTTACTCACACAGGCGAGTTCGAGCACGAGGACTTCAAGGGCCACAAGGGCCGCATCGGCCCCGGCGACCTTCAGTTCATGGTGCGTCGTCCTCGCCCCCTCGGCCTCCTCGCATGTCGACGACGTCCTGACTCCCCGCCTCACCGTCCACAGATCGCCGGTCGCGGCATCATGCACAGCGAGATGCCTGTGCATGGACACGGCAAGGAGGACCCGGTTGGCCTGCAGCTGTGCGTCGCTCGAGCCCGTTCCTCCCTCCCTCGTCCTTTTCCACCTTCCTGACTCTCTCCCTTGCCTTTGTCCACCCGCAGCTGGATCGACCTGCCCAAGGAACACAAGATGGTCGAGGCGTCGTACCAGGAGCGCAAGGCGGCCGAGATCAGCTCTGCGCACCCGTCGCCCGACACGACCATCAAGGTCGTCTGCGGCGAGGCGCAAGGGTCGGCCGACGAGGGCCTCGTCAAGGGCAACGTGCGCCCGCTCGGCGGGTGCTGGTTCCTCCACTTTGTCATGGGCAAGAATGGCGAGCGCGTGTGGCAGCCGGTGCCCGCCGGGTGGAACGCCTTCGTACGTCGTCCTCTTTCCCTTCTCCTCCTTCCCCTTCCTGCGCACCTACTGACGGCTCCTCGTCGCGCGCAGATCTATACCCTCAAGGGCCTGACTCGCGTCGGCGCGTCCTCATCGTCCTCGTCGACGTCGAGCGGCGCCCTCGCGGCGCCCATCGAGCAGTACCACACGGCGGTCCTGTCGAACGAGGAGGGCACGACGGGCGTCTGGCTCGAGGCGGCGAGCGACGACGTGAGCTTTGTGCTTGTCGCCGGCGAGCCACTCGACCAGCCGGTCGTGCAGCACGGCCCGTTCGTCATGACCTCGCAGCAGGTGCGTCTCGACTCTCCCTTCCTCTCCTTGCTCGAGCGCCCTCACTCACCTACTCTCGCGCCCCACAGGAGATCATGCAGACCTTTATGGACTACCGCGGCGAGACCAACGGCTTTGAGGGCGCGCATGGGTGGCGGTCCGAGATCGGGAAGAAGGTGCGTCCTTGTTGTCTCCATGGCTCTGCTCGTGCGCTCTTCCTGACTCGTTCGACCCGTTGCACAGATGACCGACGACATGTAGATACAGTGCGCAATGCAGACGAGCTCAATGGCACGGCGCGGACGAGCGAGAGGACGAGCGAGAGTGCGAGCGAGAGCTTTCGCGAGAGGGCAGGATTGCTACCGCTGCTTCGTGTGCCCGAGGCGTATTGACGGAGACTAAAGCTCGCACTGCACCTTCGAGAGCGCCCAAGAGAGGCAAAGGAAGGCGAGACGAGCTGGTTCGGGTCGTTGTCGCCGAGCGGGGAGGAGTGGCTCGGAGCTGGTTCCTCCTCTCGCACCTCACGACCTCTCAGCGCCTCGCCGAGTGCGTGCATAGCTCGCTAGTCACCACCAGATCCCCCACGGCCCCGCGCCTACCGCCCCCGCCTCGTCCTGCCCCGCTGCGGCCGCACCGCATCCTCATCACTCATCCCACCTCCACCCGTCGTACCTCTCCACCAGCCCGTCGAGCACGGAAACAGTTCACCCGACCATGGACAGCTCGCGTTCTGCTGCAGCTCGCGATGGCAAGCGCAACCGCGAGCGGTCGTCGACGCCGTCCTCCTCCTCCTCATCCGACTCGTCCTCGCACCCCGCACCCGCACCTCGCCCAAGCGTCAGCATCAGCACCAGCGCCACCGCCGCCGGCACCTCCACCACGAGGGCAGCTCACGGCCCGCCCCGCGAGCCCGACTCGGACGAGGACGACCTCGCCGAGCCGAGCACCGAGGAGGACGAGGTCGCGCCACCGCGAGCGGGACCGAGCAGCGCGCCTCGCGGCGGCAGCGGCGACGACGACGAGGCCGAGCCGGACACGGAGCCTGACGAGCCCGAGGAGGTCGTGCGCCCGACTCGCAAGCGCCGCCGGGCGAGCGCGAGCGCGAGCGCGAGCGGGTCCCCCGAGCCAGCGGCGGCGGCGGCGGCGTCGACGACCGGCGCCGTCCTCGACCTGACGGACGACGGCGACGACGCGGGCCTGCCGCGCATCGTGTACGGCGCGGGCGGGACGCGGCGCCGGCCGGGCGAGTCGCTGTTCGAGGGTCGCAGCGGCGACGGGACGCCGGCGGTCGAGCTCTCGGACGACGGCGACGACAGCGACGGCGAGGGCGAGCTGCTCGTGTCGGTGCCCGTCTCGTCGCGCCGGCGGAAGAAGCGGCGGGTCGGCGCCGAGCCGGGCTCGGGCGAGGACGACGACGTCAAGGTCAAGGACGAGGGCACGGCCAAGATCAAGAGCCGGGCCAAGGGCAAGGGCAAAGCTCGTGCTCGTTCCTCGTCGACCTCCCTCCCTCCTCCACTCTTCAAGCCCGCGCCACCCGCCACCGTCCCCACCCCGTCCCCCTCGCCCTCGTCCTCGCTCCCCTCGCTCGCCAACCTCACCTGCCCAATCTGCTTCGGCGCGCCCTCGCCTCTCGCCCTCACCGCCTGCGGCCACGCGTTTTGCGCGCCGTGCCTCCACGCCGCGCTCGTCGCCGGCCCGGCGCTCACGCCGCCGCCGCCCGGGCAGCGAGGCGCCGGCGGCAGAGGGAGGGGCCGCGGTCGAGGCGCAGCGGCCTCGATGCCCGTCCCGGACGTCTTGGCGCGCCTCGCGGGGCAGGTCAGGGGCCGGAACGGCGGGCGCGCAAGAGCAGGAGCGGGAGGGATGGACGAGGAGGAGGAAGCGGGCGACCCGGAGCTCGAGAAGCACTGCCCCGTGTGCAGGACGCCGCTGTACGGCGGGTGGGGCAAGAGCCTGCGCGGCGTCGTCCTGCGCATGGCGCCCGTCAAGCGCTGAGGCTGCGCCCTCCTCGTCGTCGTCGTCGTTGCCTTCCCTCTCCTTTCGAGTAGTGCCATCTCGCCGAGTTGCAGAGCAAGCGTGCCTTTCCTTCTCTCGATCTCTCACGCACGTCGATGTCGGGTCGAGAGTTAGGCAGCGAGAGTCCAAGTCGAGGATGGTGATAGTGCAGGGAGCGCAAGACAGAGAGAGAAAAGAGAGCGAGCTGCTCGAACAACAAGGAGGACCGCCCGCCCGGGCTCGGACCTCGAAACGCGAACTCGACATCGACGCCGACACCCTTCTCGACCTCTGTCTGGCGCCCGCCAACCCCCGTCCTCAGCGGCTCGCCCTCGCTCCGCCCGCCGTCGACTCGGCGCCGGCGCTGCTGCCCGTCGCGCGCTTCTCGTACTTCTTGATCCACGGGTGCACGGCGACGTCCTTGAGCGGGAGGCGGTCGAGCGGGTTGAGGCGCAGGAGCTGTGGGCGTGGGTAAGGGAGGAAAGGGGAAGGGAGGGAAAGAGCAAGGGGACGGGCGAAAGAGGAGGCGAGAGTGTCAGTGACGACAACAGGAGGGAAAGGGACGCGAGCGGACAAGGACGAGGAGGGGAGAGGGAGAGAGAGAGACGCACCTTGCGCACAAGGTCGGCGGCCTCTGGGCTCACGCTCGGCGGGATCGTGTACTCGAGCCTCGTGATCCTGCGGTACGTGCCGGCGTGGCCGCTCATGTCCTCAAACGGCGGCGTGCCGACGACAAACTCGTACGTGAGGACGCCGAGCGCCCACAGGTCGACGGCCGTCGTGTGCTCCTTGTTCTCGACCATCTCGGGCGGGAGGTAGTCGAGCGTGCCGCACAGCGTCGTGCGCCTGCGAGTGGACGAGCGGGGAGGACCGGTGCGAGTGCGAGGGTGAGTCTCGGTGTCCCGCTGTAACGAGGGAGAGCGAGAGAGAGGGAGACAAGACGCACCTGTTGCCCGGCGCGTGAACGCTCCAGCCAAAGTCTGCGAGCTTGAGGTCGCCGTTGACGCCGATGAGGATGTTCTCGGGCTTGATGTCGCGGTGGATGACGTGCTTGGCGTGCAGGTACGCGAGCGCGTCGGCCATCTGGGCGATGTACTGCGAGGGAGGCGGGAAGGGGCATCGTCAGGACCGCGCTCTCGTGCCCGAGCTTGCCGACGCTCGACGTCGGGACGAGAACAAAAGAGATAGAGAGAGAGAGAGGAGGATAGACGGACCCGACTGGCGCGCTTCTCGCTGAACTTGCCCGTGCGCGACAGCGAGCGGTACAGCTCGCCCTTGCCGGCAAACTCGAGGATGAGGAAGATGCGGCGCTCGTCGTGGAAGTAGCCGTGCAGGCGCAGGATATTGGGGTGACTGTGCGCGAGTGCGGGCGAGGACAGGGTCAGTCTCGAGCGGTCGAGGAGGAAAGAAAGGAGGGAGAGGGAGGACGCACGCGAGGTGCGACTGGATCTCGATCTCGCGGCGGACCTGCTTCTCGACCTTGTTCTTGATGATCTCCTCCTTGTGGAGGCACTTGAGGGCGACGATGTACTTGGGCTCGGCCTTTGTGCGGGCCATGTAGACGCGGCCAAACTTGCCCTTGCCGAGCGGCTTGCCAATCTCGAACGACGACAGCGAGAACGGGACCGTCGTGCGGTGGCTGCGCGTGTGCGACGTGTCAGTGCGCATCGCTACACGTGCATCCAAGCGCGCCGTGCCCGCTCGCAAGCGGACGGCGTCGCGCACGAGGCTTCTGTCGAACGAAGCGAGGCGACGCACCTGCCCGAGGCACTTGACGAGTCGAGAGCGAGCGTCTTGACGGCGTCGCCCTTGAGGACGTGGGCGCTGCCCTGTGCCGCTGCGCGCTCGTCGCGCTCAAAGCCGCCGTCGTACGAGCCGATGTCGGGCGACGCCGAGGGAGGCGGCGGCCCAGTGCGGGAGGGTGCCGCCGCCGACGAGGAGGAGGACGAGGAAGAAGGGCCTGGCACGCGCAGAGTAGACGAGGTGGACGAAGGGTTGGTCGCGGTCGAGGGTGCGCCGGCCGGGCGGTACTTGGTCGGGAGGCCGGTGGTCGAGGGGGCGGCAGGTGGGGCGTAGGTCGAGGTGGGTTGACGGTACTGGGACCCGGTGGTAGTGGACGAGCGTGCGGTCGAAGGCGGTGCGAGCTGGGGCTTGAGGAGCGAGGTGCGGCCGATGTTGGATGAGGGCGGGTTTGACGACGAGGGTGCGCTGGTCGAGGGGCGGATGGGCGCGAGCTGTGGTGGAGGCGCGAGTGAGTTGGTGCGAGGATAGAGTGAGGGTACGGGGTGCGCACCTTGTGGGTCGTCGAGGGTTTTGCGAGGGTCGACAGGCGGTGAGGCGCGGTGGGAGGAGCGGCGGCGGGCGCTGGCGGGTGGGCGTCGTCGTGGAGCGAGAGCGTGTCGAGCTGGTTCTCGAGGGTGGACGACCTCGAGAGGACTCGTGGGGCCATGGTGTCGCTCAGAGGGAGCTACGGTGGGTGAACGGAGGAGGACGAGAGAGCACACAGCCGACGCGAGGCAGGCGCGGGCGCCGCCGCTCTCCCTCTCGCTCCAGAGGTGGTGCTCGAGGGCCAGGGAGCCGTGTGATAGTCTGAAAGAGAGGTTCGCAGCCTCACAGGACGCGTCTGTGAGGTTGACAGCGGGCGATTGTCGCCTCGCCGCTCGAGCTGATGAAGCCGACTCGGTCTGTCGCCTTCCACGACTCGCCCTCTCGCTCTGCAGCCTCGACCAGCAGCCATGTGGCCCTTCTCAAGTGCACCGACACCCCAAGACCCGCCCCCACCCTCGGCGTGCCCCGTCGACCACGACACCCGCTCGGCCTGGCTCGACCGCCAGAACACCGCCAACTCGCCTCCACCACCACCCGCCAAGCACTCGTTCCCGGCACCCAAGAGCGACACCGACCCGCACGCCCACCTCCTCAGCACTGAGCGCGAGGTGTCGTCCATCCCGCGCTGGTTGCCACCCACCTCGTCCTCGTCCTCGTCCTCGACTTCGGCCGCACCCGCACCAGCACCCGCCTCGACCGCCGCCGATGCGCCGCCCTCGGCCTGCCCGATGCACGAGTCGGAGCGAGCAGCCGCCGTCCCCTCCGAGGACAACTGGGTCTACCCCTCGCCCGCCTCGTTCTACTCGGCCCTCGAGCGCAAGAACCGCAACCCCAACGCCCGCGACATGGGCATCGTCGTCCCGATCCACAACGCCGTCAACGAGCGCGTGTGGAACCAGGTCCTCGACTGGGAGCGCGAAGCCCTCGGCCTCCCGCACGGCGTCGACCCGGGCTCCAAGCTCGTGTCGTTCGTCGGCAAGCCCAAGGAGGTCAGCCCGCGTGCGAGGTGGAAGACGCTCATCGGGTGCGTCCCCTCCTCTCTCTCTACGACCTCGTCCGCCGAGACTAACCTCGCTCTCGTGCGCGCGCAGGTACACGGCCCCGTTCGACCGCCACGACTGGCTCGTCGACCGACCCGTCGTCCCTCCCTCGACCTCGTCCCCCTCGTCCTCTACCACCGACGCCTCCTCCACCGACCCCTCTCAGCCCTCGTCCGTCCGCGTGCGCTACGTCATCGACTTTTACACCGGCCGCGGCACGGGCCTCCTCGCCCCTCCCGCTCCTCCCTCGTCCTCCTCCTCCTCCTCGGCTCCCGCACCCGAGGCCAACTTCCGCCCCAACTTCGCCTTCTTCATCGACTGCCGCCCGGCGCTCGACGGCTGGGAGGGCATCCGCATGCGGTTCAACCGGTACTGGGGGCTCGGCGCGGCCGAGGCGGGCGCCGGTACGGGCGCGCCGGGGCAGCAGGCGCGGCGGTAGATGGTGAGGCGGCCCGGGGGGCGAGGGACAGAGTGGGAGGGGCAATAGCGAGGCGAGGCGGGGGCAGTCGGGGAGAAGACGGGGCGGTGGGCGGCGCGAGCAGGTGAGGGAGCGAGGGAGGTGCTCGGACCTGTAGCTTGCGCTCGGCAGCGATGCCCACTTTTCGTCTGCTCTCCCTCCTGTCGCCCTCGATGTCGACCGACCCGCTCGTCGAGCTCGCTCGTGCAGCGCTTGCGTTCGCGCTCCCTCGCCCTATCGCTCGGGCCTCGTGTTGGGCACAAGTCGGGTCGACTCGGCGTCTCTCGTGCGGCGGCTCCTCACGCTCGCAGAGCAGTCGCTGCACAAGTCGAGCTCGATCCTGACGGCAAGGCGAGCCGCAACAGGCGGTCGAGGTGACTCGGCGGACGCGCGTTGGCCGTTCGACACGCGCCTCGCTTCCCCGCTCTCTTCTCCCTCTCTCTCTCTCCTCCTACCTCTTCACCGCCACCCTCGGCAGCCCTTCATGGAGACCATCCTGTTTGGTGGCGGCTTCTTCGTCCTGGCGGCCTGCGGGTACCGCTGGACCCGTCGCAGGTGCGCCTCCTCTCGCTTTGAAGGCATCCCTCCCTTCCTCGCGAGCGCGTGCTCTCGTCGAGCCGCTACTGATCTGCCACATACCGCGCGCAGTTCCGATCTGGTTAGCGCCCTCGCCACCATCGCCTTCACGGTCCTCGTTCGCCTGTCGGCCTTCCTCCTCCCCGTCGACTTGTTCATCCTCAACCTTCGCGACACCTACCGCGCCCAGCTCCAGGCCGATGCCCTCCCGCACTTCGAGGCTCAGCAGTTCCTCGACGGGCACATGAGTCTGGCGCCGGGGTCCGATTTGGCGGAATACGCGCTGCTCCCCGACTCGCCCGCGCAGTCGGGCACGGTCTTCGTCTTCGTACGTCCCTTCTCACCGCTCTCAGCACCTTTTACGCCACGATCTGACTCGCCTCGCACCCTCTCTCGCAGACCTTCATCATCTGGCTGTTTCTCGTCTGGTTCGCGACCGGCTTGTACGCCAACTTGGTCGCCCAACTCGTGTCGCCCTACTTTGTGTGCGCACCTCTCCCCTCCTCGTCCTCGGTCTCGTCTCGAGCCGTCAATCATCTTCATCCCGCAACGTCCGCAGCTACAGCCGCCGTGCTCGCCTCTCGCCGCGTTACTGTATCCCGGCCGCCCTCCTCGGCATCGCCTACATGTGGTACCCCGCCATCTCGGACTATCTCGACGTCGCAACGGTCATCTCGAACAAGAGCCTCGTAGCTAAGCACCTGTACGAGGAGGACGGCTGCCCCAAGTCGCTCTCGGCGCCCGAGGGCTATTGCCAGCTGTTGGCCAGCGCCATCACGTCGCCGCGCGAGCACTTCTTCGGCGGGCACCTGCTCTGGCGCGCCATCAAGAAGACCATCGAGGAGGCCAAGGACGAGCAGCGTGTGGGTCGACCTTTTCGTCCCTTTACGTCGGTCCCGCTTGCCCTCCCGCGAATCGTACTGACGGCGTGTTCCTGCGCGCCCGCAGCTCTCGTCGGCCATCCTCATCGGCGGCGTCGTCCTTCACCTCGCCTTCATCATGCACCTCTGAGGTCCGTCGACGTCTCGCTTGTGTGCCGTGTGTGACCCCGAGGGACCGTCGAGCGAGGGAGCGAGTACGGCCGTTGCGCCTTCTTCGCCTTTCTCCTCCTCTTTTGTAGACGACCCTGTTCTATATCTGTGTGCGCTATCCCTGTGCGTCTCGTCTATCCGTCTCGAGCGAGCGGAAAGCTAGTCCTCGTCCCGCTCGAGCCCTCGTCGTCCGGCTCGAGCTGCTCGTCGATCCGGCACGAGCAGCCGCACTCGGCTCTCTCGAGGCTTACCTCTCGAGAGAAGCTCGCTCTCGTCAGCTCTCGACTCGAGCTCGAGCGACGCAGCGCTGCGCGAGACGAGGCGGCGCCGAACCGACGCTCCTCGTGCTCCTCCTCGTCTCCTCTTTGGCTCGCGCCGAGTCGACCGCTAGCGCCTTCTCGGTCGCAGCTCCAGCATCCTCGCACTGAGCAAGACGTACTCGCCGTGCTCGAAGCAGGACGAGAGAGAAAGGTGAACGTCGACGAGAGCGCTCGGACCTCGACTTTTGACGAGAGGGCTCTTCTCGACGTGCGTGTCAGCCTCTCTCGACTGGGTTCGAGACTCGCGCCGCCCGTCTCTCAGTGCAGCTCTCGTTCAGGGAGGGGCGTGGCCGACGGGCAGCTTGACCGCTCGTCGAGTTGAGCACGAGCTGGCGGAACTTTGACGCTCTCGGTGCTCTCGCTTCGTCGTGGGCACGGCTCGAGAGGGATAGATAGCAACAAGGGCACGACGAGGGACGGCTACAGATGACGAGGGCGACGAGGATAAGGTACTGAGGCGAGAGGATGGAGGGCGGCGTTGAGCGAGGAGAGGGAGGGCGAGGAGGAAGGGAGGAACCGCCACCGAGCGACGACGACAGTGACCACCTGCGCACTCGGCTCGTCATGTCAGGCAATCGCTCTGCGCATCAGGAGCGAGAGAGAGAGGACGCACCGTCACAGGAGAGAGGGTCGCTCACGCCGTCCTGATCGCGGCAAGCTCGACGCCCTGCGCCGCAAAGCCGGCGACGACGCGCCCGACGAGGGCCGAGTCGACGTCTGCCTTGTGCAGGATGTTGATGTGGCTGCCCGGGATGGCCTTGACGCCCTCGACAAGGTCGGCTTCGAGCTCTTGGAAGACGAAGGTCGGGTCGCACCGCTGGTGGGTGTTCGACAGCCGATACTCGACGAGGCCGATCGTCGACGGGACGTGGTGCAGGAAGTCATAGCTCCCGACAGTGCCGTCGACGAACAGGTACGAGAGTGAGGGCGGCAGCCGCGAGAGCAGATCGTGCGCATCGAGGATCGACGAGTACTGCTCGACGATCTTGAGGACGAACGGGCGGCAGTACAGTGACGACAGGTTGTTGAGGTTCGTGAGCGCGTCGATAACGAGTGGGCAGAAGATGTCCCAGTTGTGCATGAGCCGGACCCGCTCGAGTCGAGGGCACAGGCGCAAGACGCGGACCAAGAGGTCGTACCGGCGCTCGAACCGGGCCTCGGACGCCGACGGTGACGCCAAGAGCGTGCCGCCGAACAGGACGAGGTTGCGCGACAGGAGGGCGAGGTCGGGGTTGCGCTCGATGGCGCTGACGAACGCCTCGCAATGGCACAAGTTGACGACGACGATGGACCGGTACAGGTGCTCTCGTGCGAGCAGGTACCACGAGCGACTGACGCGCGCACACCTCGACAGGGCCATGCGGATCTCGCGACTGGGCGCCATCATGGGCGCTCTCGCCGTGCCGCCGTCGAGCTCGTCGAGGACAGCGAGCTCGTTGAGAATCATGGCGACGAGCTCGAGAGGGAGACGGGCGAGGCGGACGAAGGATGCAGACGTGACGAGGTCGCTGCGGGGCTTTGTGACAGGGTCGACGGGGCTAAACCTGTTGCGGCGAGGGCGAGAGGGGCGATTGTTAGGTGACGAGGTAGGGTGAGGAGGAGAAGGGCGGGGAGGAGAGGGAGGGAAGCAGGGGACGCACGGGCTGGACCAGTATGCGACGACGGCAGACCCCAGTCTTTTGAAGGCGTGCAGGAGCATCTCGAGCACAGTAGCGGTGAGAGGTGAGGAGGAGAGCGGAACGACTCAGAGCCGGACCAAGTCGCTCCCTCTCGCTCCCACACCACGCTGTGGGGATGCTTGCACTGCTCGACCACCTGCTGTGCACCTTCACGAGCTACCTCGTCCAAGTCGCGCACCCTCACGAGGTGTCGCCAGCCCTCGCGCCATCCTCATCTCGCCAACTCGCCGCAACCTCGTCCACCCGCCAGCCACGACCTCTGCGCCCGATTCAAGCACATCGACAGGCCCAGCATGGTCAACTCGAGCGCTTCGAGAGCGCGAAGAGCCTCCCTTTGGTGCGTCTCCCTCCCCCTCCCCTCCTCCGCTCCTCCCGCCTATCGTTGTCGACAGCTGACTCGTCCTCCCGCGCGCAGTAGTCCTCGAAGCTCTCGCCCGAGCGACTGTCGCTTCCGTTCTGCGCGCGGTCGAGGGCAGCATGCGCGCATTGCGCCGGCTCGCTCTGCTCGTCTTTTGCTCCCTCCCCCTCGGCTCGGACCTTGACTGCGACCGCCCTCTCCTGGCGGCCGTCTGTCGAGGTCATCTGCAGAGCGAGGCAGTCTCGTCACGACGCTCCTGCTTCTACGCCGCTCGTGCCCGAGGCGCAGCTGCCTCGCGCCCGCGAACCTCCTCGAGTCGCTTCGTCTCCTGCATCTGCTCGTGCCTGCCCTCGCCACAGCGGCGGGGCCAGGCGATCCCTGCTGCAACTCTTCTCTCGAACCTCGCAGTCTCTGCTCTCTGCTTGACGGTCTCGGGCCAGCGCCAGAGCTGTCCTCGTCCGCTCGAGCTCCTTCTCTCGAGACGGCTCGAGCGGCGTGCGTCGAAGCGGGGGCACTCGGCTCCTGACGGCGGCTCCCTTCTCAGGATCGCTCGCTCGAGCACGAGCGACAGCGCAAGGCGCGAGTCGATGGCGAGCCGTAGCCTGCCTCGTCGTCCTCCTCAATCCTCGCTTTCTTCCTCTCGCTCTTGCTCGTCTTGGCGGCTCGCCCTGACCGACACGACTCGCTCGATGTCTCTCTGCAAGCGAGCCTGTGTGTGACGGGAGCGACGTCAGGGAAAGTGAGGCGCGGGCGGCGCAGGCGCGAGAAGGAGAGCTCGTCGACAACTCACTGTTGACCGGCTCGCCTGGTTGAGCACCGCCCCTGCGGCAGCACTTGCTCGACGGCGAGATCGTCTGCAAGAGGCACTTTGTGAGAGTGTCAGTACCGAGAATCTGCAGAACGCGAAGAGAGAGAGAGAGAACGGCGAGTCACCCGAAGCGCTTGCGTCCCTCGCTCAGTCATTGTCGGCTCGCCGGCCTCTCGAGCCCTCTTGGGATGAGTCGAGCCCAAGCAGCAATCGAAGCGTAAAGAGAAGCTCGAAGCGCGAACAGAGAAGAGTGAGCTGGACGAGCTCTGGCCCAACTCTTCCCTCGCACGGACCGTCACGTCGTCCGCCCTCTAGCGCCTCTCCCGCCTCGCCCGTCCTCGTAGCACTCGTCCACCCCGTCGGCGCTTGACGAGCATAATCGTGACCGCCGAGACCGCCTGCAGGCCGTCCTCCCGCATGTCGCCGGCGCGTCGAGCGCCGAGAGGAGGTGACCCGGTGACAGGCGAGGCACGCTCTGCGCCGCTCGCCCTTCAGGCAGCGGTCCTGCAGAGCCGTGATTCATCTGGTCCTCGAGTCAACTCGAGGAAAGTCGCGCTCAAGCAGGAAGCGAGCGACGAGCTCGGAGAAGAAGCAGGTGGGCCGACGACCTCGACAGGGCGACAGCTTTGCGCGCACGCGCACTCACTGCACGCACGTCGTACAGCGACGACGAGTCGCAGAACGACGCTGCTCGCGGTGCCGAGTCGCGAGGAGGAAGAGAACCGACTCGGTGGCCGACTCCGGTGCGGCTCGAGGTCGGCGACGAGAGGCGCGGCGGCCGAGCCGACGACGTGTGAGAGAGACGGAGCGCAGAGGAAAACAGGGTCGCGAGAAAGCTCCGCAGCGAGGTCGAGTGCGGGGGGGAAAGAAGAGGGACGAGGAGGAAGAGGAGAAGGAAGAGGGACGACCGACGACGGCGAGGGTGCGAGCGATCGAGAGGGTGGGAGAGCTTCGAGAGAAAGGGCACCGAGCGGGTGACGGACTTGCCAGAAAGAGGAGCGCTGGGTAGGTGCTGCGGAGCCGGAGTCGCGTGGGAGAGACACACCCAGCTCTCGCTCGCCCTCTCCCACCCCTCGTCCCTCGCTCGCCCGTCACCACACCCAGGGCTCTCACCACTCCCTCCCTGATCCCCTCGGCTGGTCCGTGTCGCCCTCCGCTCCCCCTCCCCTCCCGCCAGCCCGCCGTCCGCCGGCCAAGAAGCACACTCCCCCCCCTCCCCCTTCCCCCCGTCTCGCTCAACGGACAATGCGCTCGCCCGCCCTCGTCGCGGCGTGGGTGCTCCTCGCCGCCCCACTAGCGTTCGCCAACCCTCAAGAGCCGCCTCAGCCGACCCAGCTCGAGCGCCGTGCCCCCCTCGAGCCGTTCCAGCGCCCGAGGAGGCTCGGGTTCGCCGCCGCCGTCGTCGAGCGCTCGACCCCCCAGGGGGCCAGGCGGGCGCGTGGATTCGGCCAGCAGGGGCACGAGGGTGCCCAGGTGGTCAAGCGGCAGTCGGTCGACCGCCTCAGCGAGGGTGAGCCCCTCCCGCTTCTCCCTCGTCCCTGTCCCCCGCCGTTGGCAGAGACGCGTCCTCGACCGACGCGTGCCTCCCTCGACAATCGCCCGCCCTTTTTCGGGCACAGCCTTGGCGTGATACGCACCTCGGCAGACTCGGTACTGACTCTCTCCTCGCACACGCGCGCAGACATCGACCTCGCCGAGCTCGCAGACGCCCTCCTCGCCAACGCGACCTCGTCCCTCAACGCGACCGACTCGTCGTCGACCTCGTCCGAGCCTGCCTCGACCTCGTCCCGCACTCGTTCGTCGACCGTCGTGGACGCGACCAGTACCGCGTCGCCCGTCTCGACCGAGGAGTCGCCGTCGACGGCCTCGAGCTCGTCGTTCGGCTCGTCCCCCGCCGCCGAGACGACGTCGGACGCGCCGAGTACCGCCGCAGCCGCCGACAGTGACACGACGAGCACGGTTCGCACCTCGGCCACCGACGAGCCGACCACATCGTCCGCCGAGCCCTCGGCATCGACCCCGAGTCGCCGCGAGGTCGTCTCGTCCATTCGGGCGGCGCGCGCGTCCTCCGCTGCGGCCGCCGACGACGCGTTCTCGTCCGCCATTGTCGAGTCGTCCACGGTCGAGCCGACGACCTCGAGTGCCGCTCCCGCGTCGAGCAGCAGCGCCTCGTCGTCGACCGGCGGCTTCCTCGGCAACCTCGTGTCGAGCCTCGTCGGCGGCTCGTCGTCCTCCGCCCCCAGCTCGACGTCCTCCTCCTCCTCGACTATCGCCTCGTCCTCGCCTGCCCCCTCGTCGGCCGACGCGTCGACATCGGCGAGCCCGGTCGCCGAGTCGAGCTCTGCCCCGGCGTCGTCGAGCTCGGTGCAGGCCTCCTCTGACGCCCCGGCCGACAGCGCCTCGTCGTCCGCGGCTGCCGACGTGTCGTCGAGTGCACAAATCGAAGGACCCGCCTCGGGCGCAACCTCGAGCGCGCCCTCGAGCGTCACGGTCGCGCCCATCGGCGCGACCACGTCGGCCGAGGCGAGCAGCGCGGCAGCCTCGTCCAGCACCGGGAGCTTCGGCGGCATCCTGAGCCAGCTCGGTGCGTCTTCCGTTCTCTCTTTCCTTCTCCTTGTCGATGCCGACACTGACCCGAACTTTGGTCCTCGCGTGCAGACGACATTTTCGGCACGAAGAGCGCCGCCAACTCGACCGTCGCGCCCGCCACCACCGCCGCCGCCTCGAGCATCGACGAGCCGAGCGCGAGCGTCACCTCGACCCGTCGGGCGTCGTCGTTGGCCACCGACGAGGCGACCGCGACGGCGTCGGCCACGAGCGTGTCGGTGCCCGTCATCACGTCGGCGGCGCAGGCCTCGTCGACCATCGATGTGTCGGTCGCACCGTCGGCCTCGGCGTCGAGCGCGTCGGGCATCCTCGGCAACCTCACCGCCGTCGTCCCCGTCCTCACGCCGTCCTCGACCGCCTCGACCGCCGACACGACCACGATCCGCGCCCCGATCGAGTCCGAGCCGGCCGCGGTCGGCAACTCGACTGCGACTGCGCGCCCGACGAGCTCGTCGGGCCCCGAGGTCGTCGTGCCGACGAGTCGCTTGAACGAGACGGCGTCCGTCCTGCCGACCTCGTCGCCGATCGTCTCGACCCGCATTCCTGTCGCGCCTGCGTCGTCCTCGGTCGTCGCCGAGCCCACCTACCTGGCCAACAACGCGACGAGCAGCCCGCCGGCGAGCCCTGTCCCGAGCTCGAGCGAGGTCGACTCGTCGTCGGCACCGTCTTTCTCGGCGGGTGCCGGCAACGCGACCGCCCCGGCGACGCGCTCGTCGGCCTCGACGCCGCTCATGACGGCATCGGCGACATCGAGCCCCGCCGCTGCCGGCAACAGCACCGCCGTCGTGCCCATCCCGGGCGCGTCGTCGAGCTCTGCCGCGCCGGTCGCCCCGCTCCCGTCGGGCAACGCGACAGTGTCGCAGAGCGCCGCCGTCCCCATCGCGACGGGCAACTCGACGTCGTCGAGCGGTCCGCTGTCGTCGTTGAGCGCGGTCCCGACGGGCTCGTCGAACGCGACGTCGTCAGCCGCCGCCGCCGCCAGCTCGTCCTACTCGGCCTCGGCGTCGGGCTCTGCGTCGTCGTTGTCGTCGTCGTCGGTCTCGGCGAGCTCGTCGAGCATCAACAGCGAGTACGAGTGGGTCCCGACCTCGACCCTCGTCATCGCCCAGCCCTCGTCGTCGAGCTCGTCCCAGTCGGGTTCGGCCACCGACTCGTCGTCGGGCTCTTTCACGACCACCGCGCCCGACTCGAGTGCGCTCCAGCAGGGCGCGTCGACGTCGATGGTGAGCGGCAAGCCGTCGGTTACGATCACGTCGCAGGTCGCGTTCCCGAGCGACATGCCGTCGCGCATCGTACCCGGCGACGACAGCTCGTCGTCGTCGTCGTCGTCGTCGGGCGACGGCTCGTCGACCCAGGTGTCGCAGGCGGCGGCCGACACAGTGCCCGTCTCGACCATCTCGATCCTGCTCGACGACAGCATGCCCTGGTCGTGGGTCGTCGAGAACTCGGACGCGTCGGGCCAGATCTTCTACTACGTCCCGATCGTCGTCACGCAGGCGCTCAACGTGTCGCTCAGCACGCTCGAGACGATCGCGCTCCAGGCGTACCAGACGACCGACGCGACGGGCGCGAGCACGATCCGCACCGTCTTCCTCGGGTCGCTCCCGACGAGCTACGTCGACGCGCTCAGCGCCATGATCCGGACCCCGTCGTCGCCGATCTACACGCAGGACGGCCTCCCCGGCCAGCTCGCGCAAACGTTCGTGTCGTCGTTCGCCGTCACGTCGTTTGCGTCTGAGTCGGGCTCGGACGACGGCGACTCGGGCTCAGCCTCGTCGGCCGACGGCACGTCGACGAGGCGCACGTCCAAGGACGGTGGCAGCAGCGACAAGAGCAAGACGATCATCATCGCCGTCGTCGTCACGGGCGGCGTCCTCCTCATCGCCATCGCCGGCTACCTCGCGTTCCGCGCCACCAAGTCGGGCGCGATCGCCCTCTCGTCGAGCCCGCGCCTCGGCCGCAACGAGCGCGACCTGCCGCGCGACATGGCCCAGGCGCCGGGCAGCGGCGCGAGCCCGACCGGCCTGCGCGGGTTCTACCTCAACCAGGGCACGTACCGCGGCCGCAGCGGCAGCATCTCGACGACGTCGACGGCCTCGACGGGCGACTTCTCGTCGCCGTTCGGCTCGCCGCGAGCGGGCGCGCACCACGCCCCGGCGGGCTCGACCGACGACCGCCGCTCGTCGTGGTGGCGCTTCTCGGACTCGTCGTCTGGGCACGGTCACGGCGGATCGCCGCCGATCGGGCTCGCGCTCGGCGGCACCGACACGTACCGCGAGGGCCCGAGGCGCGTCCAGATCCACCGTGGGCCAGACGGCGCCGTCGCACCGGGCTTGATCGGCAGGTGCGCCCACTTCTCTCTCTCTCTCGCCTCTCTCTCTCGTGCAAGCAGGACTGACCATGCCCCTTGCCCTCGCAGACCTGTCCAGCAGAGCAACTCGCTCATGCTCGACTGAGCGTCGTCGTCGCCGCGCCCCTTTCCCCTTTCCTCGGGCCTCGCCCTCCTCCTCTCTTGCATGCAGTACCCCTCTTGGCCCTCGCGCCGCCCTGGCTTCGTATTCGGCCCCCCTTCTACCCTTAGCCACGGACGCTTGCCCCCGACCACCTGTCTCGACGATACCCCTTCTCCCTCGCGGCCTTTCTTCGCCCTCCCGCCCTCTCCTCGTACCAGATGCCCCTCACGCTCGTTCGCCTCGCCTCGCCTCTTCCTCGTCGTCGCCCCTTTGTCTCGTTCTTCCCCCTCCCTCGTCCACCTCGACTCGCGGGGCTGGACCTCGACGAGCGTCGCTCTCTCCCTCTCTCCTCGCCGTTCGACCCTTTTCTAGCTCTCCCTTTTCCGCGAGGTCGGGACTCGGCGGTACGCAATGCACTGCTGGGCACAACTATCGAGCCGGGAGCCTGCCCGTGCGAGAGGAAAGCGAGAGAGACGGTCCCCCACTTGGCTCGCGTGCGAGTCGAGCGTCGCTCCCTCCTCGTCCCTCTCCCAACCCACTCGACGCTGTTCTGAGAGCGAGAGCACCTCAGCAGTACCGCCAGCACTCGACTCGACCCACTGCACGCCCTACCAGGTGCGCCCTCGCCGTCCTCCACTCCCCCTCCCCTCCCCCTCATCGTCATCCCCCGATCCTCGTCCCTGATGCTCACGATCTCGTACGCCCTCGACGGGCCCATACAGTCACCACCAGAGCAACCTCCACAACCGACATGTCCACCTACCCGTACCGTGCTCGCGCGGTGCAGAAGTACAAGACGCCGCCCGGCCAGCAGCCCGCCTTCGCCTTCGCACCCGGCGCCGACCTCACCGTCCTGTCGGCTGCCGACGACGACGGCGACTGGCTCGAGGGCGAGCTCGCGACCGGCGACAAGGGCATTTTCCCCGCCACCTTCGTCGAGGCCGTCGCCGACGACGTCCTCGCATCGCCAGCCGAGCGCGCGCCCGAGCCGCCCACCAAGGCCTCGCCCGCCCAGGCCACCTCCGACGAGACGCCCATGGACGACACCAACGTCACCCAAGGGTCGCAGCCGACGCCCGCCGCCGTCAGCGTCAAGTCGGACGAGGGCGCCGCCGCCGCCGAGCCGACTTCCACCACTCGCGCCAACGAGCCGACTGCCCGTTCCCCAACCTCGCCCGTCGAGCAGCCGACGCTCGAGGATGTCGCGCCTCCCGCCGCATCTGCGCCTGCACTCGCGCCCGCCGCACCCGCCGCCGCTCCGCCCTCGGCACCTCCCGCCGCAGCGGCCAAGGCGACGCCGCCGCCGCCGGCCAAGAAGCCCAATGCCCTCGCGTCGCGCATCGCGGCGTTCCAGCAGGCGGCCGAGGCGCAGAAGAGCAACACACCGCCTGTCCCTCGCGCCAAGCCGCGCGAGTGGAAGCCTCGCCCGGCGGCCGACTCGCCCGCTCCGGTTCCCGCCCCGGCTGTCGCCGCTGCGCCCTCGTCGTCGTCGACTGCCGCCGCACCTTCTGCACCCGTCCCCGACCTCGTGCGCTCGACGTCGTCCGACGAGCCCGCACCCGGCGCCGTGCAGGACTTCTCGGCGCAGGACGCCGCCGACTCGATCTCGCGCGGCGGCGGCTCGTTGCGCGACCGCATCAAGCTCCTCCAAGGCGGCGCAGGAGGCGGCGGCGGCTCGGGCGGCGTGCGCGTCGACGCTCCCCCGCCGCCGGGTCAAGCGCCCAAGCCCAAGCCGTGGCGCCGCGCCGAGCCCGAGCCCGAGCACGAGCAGGCGGCCGACGAGGGCGGCGAGAGCGCCAAGGAGGCGGCCGAGCTCCAGGACACGGTCGTCAAGGACGACCAGCCGGGCGAGGACGAGACGACGGCCCAGAGCCCCGGCGCCGAGGTGCCCGGATTCGAGCCCGCCGAGGCGACGCCCGACGCGCCGCGCAGCGTCGACGGCGACGAGCAGCAGGCGTCGGCCGAGGCGGTCGGCAACACGCCATTGGACGTGGCCAACGTCGTCGAGGGCAGCGAGAGCAAGCCGGCCGAGGCGAGCGCCGCCCGAGACGCCGCCGCTCGCGCTCCTGAGCACGCCGTCGAGCAGCCCTCGCTCGCCGACGTCACGCCGGCCGGCTCTCGTGTGCCCGCAGCCGCGGCCGTCGAGGGCGGCGTGAGCGCGTCGCCCGAGGAGGCCGACGAGGAGGCCAAGCGCGCCGCCGTCGCACAGCGCATGGCGGGCCTCGGCGGCCAGCGCATGGGCATGCCCGCCCTGCCGAAGCGTGCGGCAGGCCCTCGTGCGGCGCGCAAGGCCAAGAGCCCGGCCGTCGAGACGCCGCCGGCTGCGCCCGAGCCCGAGCCCGCGCCCGCGCAGGAGCCGGCGCCGGCTCCGCCTGTCGAGGAGGAGGAGCAGGCGCCCAAGGGCGACGTCCTCGCGTCGATGGGCGGCGCGAGCTCGCTCCTTGCGCAGGACGACGACGACGACGAGCGCGTCCAGGCGCCGGCCGACGACGACGACTTTGAGACGCCGGCGCCGCCGCCTCCCGCCGCCGAGGTCAAGAACGAGGTCGAGCACGCGGTCGAGCTCGACGAGCCGCCGCTCGAGGCCGACGAGGAGCCGCTCGCCGCCGAAGAGTACGGCCAGCACGACGACAGCGCCGAGCAGGAGCGCCCGACCATCGCCGAGGAGGCCGTCGCCGCCCTGCCCGACTCGGCCGCCACCGACGACGGCGCCACGCTCTCGCCGTCCGCGCTTCGTCCGCCTCTCCCACCTCCTTTCGTCCGCCAGCCGACCGACGAGCCTCGTCCCGGCCCGCCGACCGCCGAGGTGCCGACCTCGGGCCTCTCTCGCCGCGAGCCGCCGCCGCCCTCGCGCTCGATGGATCCACCTGCGCTCGCGAGCGGCGCCGACACGATCGTCGACGAGCCGCGCCCGACCGCTCATGCGCCCGACGGCGAGGCGCCACCGCCGCCGACGAGGAGCCGCCCGCCCGTCCCGCAGACGCAATTGTCCGCCGTCGACGAGCCGAGCGACCCGGCCACGCCTCAGCACCCTCCCGTCCCGACGCACCCTCCTCCTGTCGGCGCCGACCGCGTCACGACCGCCGCCGAGGACCGCATCATCGCGTCGATGCCCGAGATCGTCACGCCGCCCGAGGAGGCGTTCGACGAGTCGACGGCGTCGCCCCTCGTCGACGCGCCGTCGACGGGCCAGATCGCCGAGAGCCGCGCCGAGAAGGGCCACGAGCCGGCCGACATGGCGCAGCCGGTGTGGGGCAAGGTCGAGGGGACGCAGACGCCGGCCGCGGTCGAGAAGGCCGACCCACTCGTGCCCGGTGCGCCGCCGCCGCCGGCCATGCTCAAGGCGGCGCTCACCAAGGCGCAGGCCGAGGACGTCGGCGGCGCCGACGGAGAGCAGCACGAGCAGGAGGGCGGCGAGGACGAGGACGAGGCAGAGGAGGAGGACCCGGAGGTGGCGCGCCGGCGGGCTCTCGCGGCGCGCATGGCCAAGCTCGGCGGCCAGGGCATGATGCCCATGTTCGGCGGGCTCGGTGGGCCGCCGCCGGGTGGTGCGCCCAAGAAGAAGGCGCCCGTCAAGAAGCCGACGAACGAGCTCGCCGAGGAGGGCCAGCTCAAGCCTGCAGGGCTCGAATCTCGCCGTGCGTCCCTTCTCTTTGCCCCTTCCTCTCTCTGGGCGTTACCCTGACACACCCCTTGCCCGCACGCAGCCGTCGAGTCTCGTTCGGGCTCTGACGAGGCCGCCCCAGCGCACCCGCCTCGCCGTATCGGCGGCATGCCCGCCGGCGGCTTTGCCCTCCCCGGCATCGCGCAGGCTCGTCCTGCTCCCCCTCCTGTCGAGGCCGAGCAGGAAGAGTCGCGCCCGCTCGCCGAGGACGCCGATAGCCTCAAGGCCAAGTCGGACGCGGCGACCGAGGAGGCGTTCGAGCGCCACAGCGCGAGCAGCGAGGGGGACCGCCGCGAGCAGCGCGACGAGGTTGAGGGCGGTGAGCAGGAGGAGCCGGCACCGCCGCCTCTGCCCTCGAGTCGCCCGCCGACGATGCCGCCGAGCCGCTCGGTCCCGGTCCCGGCGGCAGACGCCGAGCCCGAGCAGGGCAACGTCCTCGACGAGCAGCAGCACCACGTCGACGAGCCCGAGTCGTTCGCGCACGACGAGCAGGAGCCCGAGCAGGTCGAGGTCGACGAGGAGGAGAGCGCCATGCCGCCGCCGCCGCCGCCGCCTCGCCCGGCCGGCGGCCACCAGGCCTCGCTTCCCCTCTCGCCGACGCACGACTCGCCCTCGTCGCCGCCGATGCGCGCTCCGCTCTCGCCCCGCATGTCGACCGACCTCGCGCGCACGGCGACGCAGTCGTCTCGTCGCTCGTCTGCCTTTGCCGGCGCGCCCATCTCGCCCCGCCAGTCGTTCGGCGACTACCCGTCGCAGTCGCAGCCAGGCGACAGCATGAGCGGCTCGGCCCCGGTCCGCGCCAACCTCGACTCGCTCCTCCAGTGGTCGGCGTCGCTCGGCGCGCAGGTGTTTGCGGCAGCGCACGTCAAGCAGAGCGACAAATCGGCGCGAGGGCTGTCGGACCGCGACCTGATCGAGTTCTGCCTCGGGCGTGCGACCGACCCGATGCCGCCGAGCGGCGGCAGGTACGGCGCCGTCGTGTTCGACGCGACGGTCGAGCAGGGCAAGAAGGCGGCGACCGTGTCGCAGGAGGACGAGCCTCGTGCGGGCGACAGTGCGTCCCGCTCTCCCTCTCTCTACCCTTGCGCAATCTCCTAACTCCCGCTCTCTCTCTCTCGCAGTCGTCTCGATGCACGCCAAGTTCAAGCATGCGCTGTCGAGCAAGACGGTCGGGTCGGCGCAGGCGCCTCACGTCGCCGTCGTCGCAGCGTGGGACGACAAGAAGGGCAAGCTGCGCGTGCTCGAGGTCGACGCCAAGAGCGGCAGCATGGTCGAGGGCAGCTACAAGGTCGAGGACATGCGCGCCGGCCAGCTCATCGTGTACCGCGTCGCGCCCCGCGACTACGCCTGAGGGCCTCTCTCAGGTGCGTCCCCCGTCTCTCTCGATCCTTCTCGCTCGGGTTCAGGTGCTCATACGCGTGCGTCGTCGGCCGCCCCGGCCCCGCAGATTGTTCTCGCTCGCGAGCTGCTCGCGATGGGCGAAGTAGGCGGTGCGCCGAGCGAGGTTGCTCGATCAGGACGAGCGTGCGGAGCGAGTCTTTGGTTTCCGCCGAGCGCGACGTAATGCCATTCGAGCTGCGTCGGTTTGAGCGAAGTTGTGCGAGCGCCGGAAGCAGAGAGCAGCAGCAGAGCTGTCGAGAACGAGAGCGACGATCTTACGACTGAGCGAGGCAGGGGAGCGCGCGCGTGCGTTTGTGGCGATCGCAGCCTCGAGTCGCTCGCCGGCGGTGGGCGCGAGCCGGCAAGGGGGAGGGTCGCTTGCTCTCGACTCTCACGCCTCGCACCACCCAGGCTGCACGCTCGACTGCACTGCTGCATTGCACAACCACCGCCACCCAGCCCTGCACCACCGCCAGCCGTCACCGCGTTGTCCTCACCCCACCTCGAATCCTCATCGGTCGCCGACCGCGGTCATCCTCCTTCCTCGTCGCCATCGGCTGCTCTGCCGCACTCGCCGCGCACTAGGTCCACTCGAGCACACTCTGTACACCTCGCCGTGCCTCCTCAGGTGCGTCTCGCGTCGGTTGCCGCCAACTCGCCCCCTCGGATCTCTCGACTGACCCGTCTCCTCGTCCTTCCACAGCCGTCTCACTCGCCCTCAGCGCATGGCTGCCGCCGCCTAGAAGCCGCAACCATGCCCACACCTCACCACCAACTCGCTGAACCGCCCGATCGTCGCCGGCTCGAGGCGGTCGATGGGCAGCACGGCGCCGCGCGACGAGAACGGGTCGTTGAGGATCGGAGCTCGCACCAGCAGGGGAGCTCGTCGATGTCGGTGCAGGGGCATGCGCATGGCGTGGGCGTGCAGGCGAGCGGAGCAGTCGCACCGGGCTCGGACGACGATGCGCGTGTCGACGTTGGCGACGGCTCGGTCCTCGGTACGTCGCTGTTCGCTCGAGCGCGCAAGCGCACGATCGACTTGGGGGCTCGGCCACACGCTCACGCACTCTCTTTCCCTCCCCGTGCAGGCCGCTCGCCTTCCCCGGCCAAAGGTCGTACGCCGATCGTCAGCCCTCCGCCACCTTCGACCTCCGAGTCGCTTCCCGCCGCATCGCACCCACAACCCGCTCGCCCTGATCACCAAGCGCCTCCCACCTCGTCTTCTTCGTCGACCTCGACCCTCCCCTCGACGTCCTCGCATCACCCCATGCGCCGGGTCCCTAGACTCTCGCCAAACTCGCGCAACGAGCGCGCCGCACCTTCGTCTCTCGCCGGCAGCGGCGACTACTTCTCGTCGGTCGCGTCGACGGCCCGCAGCCATCGGCGACAAGGCTCGCTCCCGCCCCCGTCGAGTCGGCGCGCGCGCGCCAACTCGCTGAGCGCGTCGACCACGCCCGCCGTCGAGCAGCCCGGCCCGTCGTCGCGCTCGTCGCGGCACCTCGACCCGGGCGAGCACTGGCTCTCCGAGGACGAGGCGAGCGAGGTCACGCTCGACTTTGACCGCCTGCGTCGAGGGCGTCGCAGGAGGCCGGGCAGCGACGACGACGTCGAGCGCCGCGACGAGCCCGATCGCAAGCTGCCCATGCCGTCGGGCCTCGCCGTCGACGCGCCGACGCTCCCCGACTTGCAGCGCTCGTCCACCGCCAAGCCGTCGCACGCCGATGCGCCAACCCCTCCCTCGTCCACCCTCGACCACGTCGGTCCGACCATCGACGTCGTCCTTTCGAAACTGGCCTCCCTCCTCACCTGCCCCTCGTGCCACCGCCTTCTCCACCACCCGACGACGATCGCCTGCGGCCACTCGCACTGCCTCGTCTGTCCTCCGCCGCCTCGCGACCCTCACGCGACGCCGCCGATCGAGACGGCCTCGACGAGCGCGACCGAGTTCACCTTCTCGATCCCGGCGCAACAAGTCGCGCACGCCTCGACCGGGTCGCCTCACTCGTTGGCGCTGTCGACGCCGACGCAGGCGACGCAGCTCAACAGCAACCAGCTGTACCGCACCCTGTCGAGCGCCTCGACGGCGTCGAGCGTGTCGTCGCGGCGCAGCTCGGTCGTCGAGCCGCTGCCCATGACGTGCCCCGTCCCGACATGCGCGTTCCCGCACTCGCAGCTCGTCATGCGCCACCCGCCGCTCAAGGTCGACTACACGCTCCGCAAGCTCGTCGACCTCGTCGAGCGCGTCGCCGGGCCGGCCCTCCTGTCCGACCTCGTCAAGGCGCAGCACGCCGCCGCACGCGCACGAGTCGACGGCAGCCTCGCGCCCCTGTTCTCGGACGTGCGCCTCGGGAGCGAGGCGCCGATGGACGTCCAGGTCGAGCCGCCCGAGCCGGGCCACGTCACGCGGCACGGCAGCGGGAGCAGCGGCGGCGGCGAGGACGAGCCCATGACCGAGGACGACTCGAAGCGTGCGCACAAGAGCGGCGCCGACTACCGCCACAGCAAGAAGCGGCGCGAGATTCGCAGCACGAGCCCGGTCCCGGCGCCTGTCGTGCCCACCCTGTCGTCCACGTCGTCGTCGTCGGCGGCGGCGTCGATGGCTGCGCCCAAGGCCGGCGCGCCCTCGTACGGCGCCGTGTCGTCGACCCTGTTTGCGCAACTGCAGAACGAGTGCGAGTGCCAGATCTGCTTCCAGCTCTTCAACGAGCCGGTGACGGCGCCGTGCGGGCACTCGTACTGCCGCAGCTGCCTCGCGCGCTCGTACGACCACTCGGACAAGTGCCCGATGTGCCGCACCAGCCTGCCGCCCCTGTCGTACTTCCGCTGGCAGCGCGCCAACCGCGCCCTGACGGCCGTCATCGAGGCCGCCCTGCCCGACCTCGCCGCCGAGCGCGCCGCCGCCGTCAAGGAGGAGGAGCTCGCCCTCCTCGAGCACGTCCCAATCTTTGTCTGCACGTCGGCGTGGCCAGGCATCAAGTCGTACCTGCACATCTTCGAGCCGCGGTACCGCCTCATGATCCGGCGCGCGCTCGAGACGCCCGACAAGTCGTTCGGCATGGTCCTCCCCGTGCGCAACGGCGGCGCCGACGCCGTCAACGAGTTCGGCACCATGCTCCGCATCACGAGCTGCCAGATGCTCGACGACGGGCGCCTCATCCTCGAGACGATCGGCACGCACCGGTTCCGGCTCGTCGAGCGCAGCGTCGTCGACGGCTACAACGTCGGCAAGATCGAGCGCGTCGACGACGTGTCGCCCGAGCAGGAGGCGGCCCTCGAGCGCGCCGCCATCGAGCGCAGCGAGCAGCAGCTCGACGATGACGCCTCGTGGATGGACCCGAACCCGACCCCGAGCGGCGCCCGGCCGCCGATCACGGGCAACCAGGAGCTCACGACGCATCAGCTCATGCAGATCTGCCTCGACTTCATCAAGACGTTGCGCGCTGGCTCGGCGCCCTGGGTCATCGAGCGCTTGAACCGCACTGGTCCGTCCTCTCTCTCCTTTCCCCTCGCCTCCTTGCCCCAATGACTCGAACTGACCCTCGCGTTCCCCTTACACAGTCGGCGAGATCCCGACCAACGCGCACGACTTTACCTGGTTCGCCGCCGAGGTCTTCCCTGTCGAGGACCACGTCAAGGTCGCGCTCCTTCAGTGCGTCGCCGCTCTTCCTCTCTCTCTATCTGCCCCGGCCACAAGTCCGTACTGACTCACCGTCCCTGTCGACAGGATCACGAGCGTGCGCGAGCGTCTGCGCCTGATCGTCTTCTGGATCGAGCAGATCCGGTCGTCGTGGTGGTACTCTCGTGGCTGTGCGTCCCCTCCCTCTCGGCTCTCGTCGCCTTTCGACGACCTACTGACGACGCTTTTTTTGACAGGCACCATCATGTAGCCGGCCACGTCGCTGTCAGCCGACGCCCGTCCATGTCCAGCTTCCCCTCCCTCTTCCCCTTTCCTCCCCCCTTTTGTCCCTCGTACCACCATCGCAGCCTTTCTCTCTCCCTACCCTGTCTCCCACTCTTCCCCTCGCCCCCTCGCCTGCCTGCCACACCCCATACCCCTTGTCGCTCGTCCTCGTCTATTTTGCATTCTCGCCTCCCTCGCCCCGTGTCGCGCCTGTGCCCCTTCTCGTGCTTGTCTCTTTCCGTCCGCGCCCTCCCACCTACTCTCGCAACCCTCGTTAGGCCCCTCTGCAAATAGTGTCGCGTCCTCGTCGTCGTCGCGCCGCGCGGTCGGTCGCGAGAGTTGAGAGCAGCGAGTCGGCCAGCGAGCGACTCTCGAGGAACCGCGCTTTCGAGGTTGCGCGGGCGGTACACTGCAACAGCTGGGAGCCCCGTTGCGCACGTACGACACAGCTTGACTGAGAGCGAGAGCGCGTCGAGCTCTGCATCGCCTCATCAGCTTCCTCGACTCTCTCTCCGTGTTCCTCACCCGACATGGCTGCGCAGCGCATCAGGCCCTCGCTCGCCGACCTGTACGACGAGCCTGCTTTCCCAGAGCTCGAGCCCGGCCAAGCTCCTGCCGCCCGTGTCGTCCGCCAACGACCTCCCGCCGTCTCGTCCAGCTCGCTCCCTCGTACGTCCCACCCTCGCTCTCTGGCCAGCGGAAGAATCCCCAGTCTGACTGTTGGACCCCCACAGCTCCAATCCCTGTCGTACCGCCAAGCTCTGCCGACCAGGCCGCATCACCTCCCCCTCCTTCCAAGCCCAAATCCCGCTTCGCCCTCCAGCGCGAGAAGGACGCCGCCGCCACCACCGCCGCCGCCGCACAAGCAGCAGCAGCAGCAGCAACGCAGCCCGCCAACAGTGCGCAGCGCTTCGAGCTCGACCTTGACGACGAGGGCGACGAGGAGCCCGAACGAGGAGGCGGTGCCCTGCCGCGAGGAGGTGGACGGCCGTCGCTCATCAAGGGCGTCGTCGAACGACCAGTCGGCGCGAGGGGCGCAAGTGCGCCCAAACCGCCGTCGGCACCCGGCCCGTCGAGGCCCTCGCCGCTCGGCGCACGCCCGACCGGGTTCCCGTCGTCCAGCCGAGGCGTGTTCCCTCGCCAACCCGCCCCTCCTCCACCTGCCACCTCCTTCGCATCGCCCGACCTCGTCGACGACCGCGACCCCGAGGCGGCAGGCCAAGACGCCGACCCGACCTCGCTCGACGGCCTCCTCGACTCGGTCTCGCGCGAGAACGACGACGTCCTGCGCGGCATGTCCGAGGCCCAGATCCTCGAGGAGCAGCGTCAGATCCGCGAGGAGCTCGGCCTGTCCGACGGCGTGCTCAAGATGCTCCAGGCGCGGGCGCAGAAGCGCTCGCCGGCCCCGCGAATCGTGCCCACGCCCAGAGCCCGTCCAGCTCCGGCCGACGCGCCCGCACCGCGGCCAACCGTCGCAGGCGAGGGCGAGGGCGACGAGGAGGAGGGCAGCCCCGAGTACATCCGCCGACACTTCTTCCCCAACGAGCCCCGCAACCCGGCGCTCGACTGGATGAAGCCGCCGCCGCCGCCGGCGGGCCGAGCGGGCGACGCGCCTGCCTTACCAGCAGCAGCTCGCCTCGTGTTCGACGTCCAGGGTCGCCTCCTCGAGGGCGAGGCCGCACCTGTCGCACCCGCCGCCGCGCCCGACCACCACGTCTCCTCCTCGACGACCTTTACCGTCCCATCCCTCCTCGCCCTCACCGCGTCGTCCGTCCCCTCGCAACGCTCGACCGCCTTCGCCATCCTCCACCGCATCCTGTCGCGCTCGGTCGAGTACGCGCCGCGATTCGGCGAGCAGGAGTGGCAGGCCGTCCGGGTCCAGGCGGCGCAGCGAGCAGGATGGGCTTTGCGCGACTCGAACCTCGGCGTCGTCGGCGCGTGTATCGCGCTCGCCGCCGTCCTCCTCGCGCAAGATGTCGCGGCACCGGTGGCGGCGGCAGCAGCGCCGCGACTCGAGGGCGCCGAGGAAACGGCCACGGTCGCCTCGACTTTCCTCGAGACGGCGCCGCTCCCAGCCCTCGCCTCGCACCTATCGCTCGGCGCCGTCCCTCGCCCTTCTCTCGACGCCGTCCTCGCGATCTTAACGTCACTCGTCCACCTGTCGCGCTCGTCGCCCTCGTCGTCCGACATCCTCGACTCGATCTTCGACACGCCTCGGCTCCTCGAGTCGCTCGTCTCGACCTTCCTCGCTGTCCCCTATCCGCCGTCATCTAAGTCCATCCTCCCTTCACCCACAGCCCTCGCCTTCCTCGCCCTCCTCGCCCGCACCTCGCGATCTCGCGCATCCCTCCTGTGCACCCGCAGCCTCGTCGACCCGACCTTGCGCTTCATCGCCCTCCCGCCATGGGAGCTCCCGCCCTCGAACCCGGCAGGACACGCCCTCGGCGACGCCCTCTTGCGCGGCACGATCGAGCTGTGGACGGTCCTCGCGCGGTACGGCCTCGCGACCGACCTGCGCGGCAAGGCGGCGCCGCTCCTCGACGGCCTCGTCGAGCGCGTCGGCGAGCTGCGCCGTGCCTCGTCGACGTCCGCCGGCGCTGCAGACGCGGCCTGGATCGCGCCGTTCCTCGGCCTGCTCGGCATGTGGACGACGGCCGCCGTCGACCCGCACGTGACGGGCCACGACGTGACGTGGAGCCAGGTCGAGGGCTTCCGCGACGTCGCACTCGAGGCGTACGAGCTCGGGTTCGCGATCGGCGAGGCGACGGGCGCCGGCCGGGCGGTTCTGAGCGCGGCGGTCGAGCTCCTCGGGAGCTGGCTCGAGGGGAGCAAGGTCAACCGGAGCTGGCGGGGCGAGGAGGAGCGCAGATGGGTGCGCGTGTCGCTCGGCGGCGACTTTGCGGCGGGCGGGCGGGCGAGAACGCTCGTCGACCGGGCGCTCGCCGTCGTCGCAAGCGGCGAGGAGGACCTCGAGGGCTGGGCTGGGCTCGCGGCGCGAGCGCTTCGCCTCTCGGACGCAGACGCCGACGTCCTCGAGCCCGCGACGCCGCAGCTCTTCGCGCTCGACGCGGCGACGGCGAGCGCGGCCGTCTCGGGCGTCGTCGGCAGTTCGGCCAGGTCGTCGTCCCTCGCCCTCGCCGCCGTCCTCCTTCCTCGCCTCGACCTCGCCTCGCGCCTGTCCGCCACGGTCGCTCTCCTCCCGATGCTCGGCGTCGAGGACGCCGTCGCGGCGCGTGACCTCGTCGAATGGCTCCTCGCCCTCGTCGCCAAGCCCGACAACCACATCCTGCCGCCGGTCGCCGCACTCGACGCCCGGCTCGAGCTCCCCGCACTCGCGCAAGCCGCCACCCTCCGCCCCTTCCTCACCTACGCCATCGTGACCGCCTCGGGCGGCCGCGTCGTCGGCCCGCTCTTCCCCACCCCTCGCGACATCAAGCTCACGGCGTGTCTCGCGCCGTTCGCGCCCGACGGCCCCGTCCTCTCGCCCAACTGGCCACTCGCCGCGCTCAACGAGCTGCTGCGGTCGGGCACGTCGCCCGTGTTCCAGCAGTTGCCCAAGGGCTGGGACGCGAGCGAGCTGCAGCTCGTGCGGTCGTCGCTCGCCCTCATGCGCTTCGTGCGCTCGGCGGCCGCTATGGGCACGAGTCGAGCGGCACGCGACGCGCCGGCGCTCGTGTACGACCTCGTCAAGGTGTTCATGCTCGAGAAGGACTCGAGCGGGACGACCAAGGGCTCGAGCGGCGCCGACGCCGAGGTGTTCCGCGACCCGGCGTGCCAGGCGTCGCTGGGCGCGCTCCTCGCCGAGCTCTCGGTCGGCGCGCAGGCGTCGCCGCAGGTGCTCCTCGCCGACGAGCGCGACGCGAGCGCGACGATCGAGGGCGTCTCGGCCGTCGTCAGCTCGGCGCCGTTCTACCAGCTCTACACCGACCTCGTCGGCCTGTACGACGCCATCTCGCTCTCGGACCGCCTCTTTGGCCTCGTCCTCCTGCCGCCGCTCGCCATGGCCTACCCGATCGACTATCGCCGGCTCATCTGGACCGACTACGCGCACGTCCTGCCCGCCCTCAAGTTCTCGGTCGACGAGGCCATCAGCGACGTCGGTGGCGCCGGCGCGCTCTCGGCGTACCTCGCGCCAGCCGAGTCGAGCGAGCCGATGCTCGCCGCCTACGTCGACGCGCTCGTCGGCGGGCGCGTCTCGAGCGAGCGCACGCCGTTCCTCCACTTTGTCGCGCTCCATCACGTCGCCGCCGCGCTCCTCGAGCACGACTCGCCCGCACAAAAGAGCGCAGTCAAGCTTGTCAAGGCCCTCGTCGGTCGCGGCGCGAGCAAGACGCTCGGCGAGGTCGCGCGGTACCGGCAGGCGCAAGTTGGCGAGGAGCTCATCCTGTCGCCGGCGTGCCTCGAGGCCGGTGCGGAACAGCGAGCGATGCAGGTCGCGAGGCTCAAGGAGCTCGCCGGGTCAGAGCTCGCGGCGAGGGTGGACGAGCTCTTGCGGTGAGCGCGCTCTCGATGCGGGTCCTCGGGCGAGTACAACGGGTGCAACTGAGGCTCGATTACACAACAACAAGAGAGAACGAGAGAAAGGGAGAGCTATGCGTCGGTGGCCATCTTGTTCTTGCGAGCGAGGCGCACGGCACGAGGTACGAGCGAGATGCTCGTTCCCGAGAGCGCGTCGGCGAGGTCATCGACGTCCTGCGACGGCGCGACCGGGGCCGACGCCCTCTCGGCAGGCTCGGGCGACAGCTCGCGCAGCTTGGCCTGCGCCGGCGACGGCGGCGAGCCGAACGAGTTCTCCTCGGACGACGCCCTGGTCTCGCTCCGCCAACCGGGCTGACCCTCGCGCGGTTTCCAGTCGCGCCGCACCATGCCGCCGCCCTTGTTGAGGACGTCCTCGACGCCCCAAATTGTCACGCCGAAGAAGTACTGCGTCGGGAACGCGTGCTTGCTGACGAGGTGCAGCCGGCGGGCCTTGGGCGTGGCAAAGAGCTGGCGGCAGTCGGGCTGGAAGCAGGCGAACTGGAGGTGCAACTCGTCAATTGGTCGCGCAGAGAGAGGGAGAGAGTCGAGCGAGAAGACGCACAATTTGCTCGCCTCGTTCGCGCCGCACTTGGGCGAGCTCGTCGTGGCACTCGGTGAGGTGGAGCTGGAGGAAGCGGTCGTCCGGGAAGACGCGGCCGCACACGCGCTCCTTGGCCTCGCCAGACCCGACGTAGTGCTCCCGACCCTCGTACCGCCCCTTTGCGACGGCCCAGTCGTAGTGCGGCGGCGGAGCGGTGCAGACGAACGAGTGGAAGGCGCGGTGGTGGGCCTCGAGCGAGGAGAGGGAGGTGTGCGACGATGGCTTGCGGTGGCAGCTTGGCGGCAGAGAGCAGGTCCAGCACGGTCTGTGGAGAGATTGCAAGGTCAGTCGCACTCCTGCGCGACCTCATCAGAGAGAGACTCGCCTCGACGTTGACGATGAGCGATGAGCTTTCGACTCGGGCTCTGACGCAGTGGACGCCTCTGAGTGCTCGCTCGGGCTGCGTGCACGCTTCGCCGAGTCCATCGCGAGCACCGGCCGTCGACCTCGTGCAAGCTCGAGCGAGACGAAAGGGAAGAGAGCGGTTTGGACCTCTCGTCGCTCTCGGTCTCGGGGCGAGGTCGAGCACTGACGACTGAGTTACACTGCAAAGTGACTAGAAAGGATACAGAGCTACTCCTCGCCGTCGTAGACGATCGAGAGAGAGACGGGAAGAGGCCACAGGCCCTGGTTCTCCGACAAGTAGACCGGGCACGGTGTGCCACCGAGCTCCTGGCGGAAGCGGATGAGCTGCCCGGCCTTGCCAGGCGCACGACGAACGTTCTTGAGACGGAAGACCTGCTTGATCATCTCGACGAGCGAGATGTTGACGATGGGCGCGCCGAGACAGGTGTGCATGCCGCTGCCAAACAGGCGGTACAGGCCAGGGTCGCGCGTCGGGTCGAACGTGTGCGGGTCGGGAAAGACCGACGCGTCCATACCGGCGCTGAGCATCGACGGATACACCGAGTCGCCCTTGCGGACCTTGACCTCGCGCGCGCCGTCCTGGATCGTCACGTCCCGCTTGGCGACGCGAGGGATGAGCGGCACTTGCGGGTCGAGACGGAGCGCCTCGGTGACGTAGGCCTGTGCGAGAGGGTCGTCAGTCGAGCTCGGTGCGTGCGGCGCGACGAGAGAAAAGAGGACGCACAAGAATCTCCTTGTCGGCCTCGGGCGTGTCGAGCAGGCAGAGGCGGACGAGCTCGGCCTTGTGCGTCGCGTTCTTGTCGTCGAGGAAGAAGTTGATGACGTGCGCAGAGGCTGTGGGTGAGGAGACCGTCAGGGTGAGGCCGAGAGGAGAGGAAGAGAGAGCGGAAAGGAGAGCAGGGACGCACCTTGGCCCTGGTTCGAGACCGACGCCGTCATGGTCGACTGCACGCTCGACTCGAGCTTTTCGAGCGCGACGTCCTTGTTCGAGAGGAGGCGCTCGTAGTACGCGTGGGCGTCTTTGCCGATGACGATGGCCTGGACGTCCTTGCCGAGGAGGCGGTCCTGGATGCAGCGGGCAAAGTCGTCGACGACCGTCTGCAGGGACTTCGAGTTAGTGATGCACGACTCGTGGACGTAGGTGGGCGGTAGGTGAGGACGCACAGGGATGCCCTTGACCTGCTTGAGGCGCATGCGGATGAGCGAGAGGAGCGCTGGGGCCGCCTCCTTGGCCGCCTCGCCGAGCTTGAAGCCTGCGTCGGCGGCGAAATTCATGAAGACGCTGCGTAAGGGAGGGTCGTCAGGGCTGTAGGCGAGGCGAAAAGGGAGATCGAGGGAGGCGAGACGTACGAGATGAAGAAGGCCGAGAGGATCAAGTAGAGTTCGGCGGGCGTGAAGACGCCGTGCGGGTTCTCGCTCGTCTTGAGGGGCATGCCGAACTGGTGGCTGCACCAGAAGACCGACGCGAGGTTGGTCACGTCGCGCACGACGTCGACCGTGCGGGTCCTGCCGCCGTCGTACGTCCACGACGCGCTCTCGAGGAGGCTCGCCGTCTTGATGCGGTAGAACGTCGCGAGGCGGTCCTGCCACCCGGGCGCGAACAGGGCGTGCGCCTGCAGGGCGCGGTCGCGGCGGTGCGCGTCGACGTCGTCCTCGGTGAGCATGTACCCGTACGAGTTTGAGCACGCCTTGATCGCCGGCGAGTAGACGACGCCAAAGTCGGCCGGCGCCGCGAGGATGTCGAGGCACGCCTTGTACGAGAAGACGCCGTGAACGGGCGGTATCGTCGTCGGCGAGCGCAGGTCGTACTTGTCGGCCACGCCGTTCTTGGTCAGGATGCGCTGGATCGTCGCCGGCGTCGAGAACGGGAAGAGGGCGTAGGTCGAGCGCGCCGTATAGTTGTGCGGCAGGTTGCGGATGAGGAGCTGTGAGACGATGAGTGTCAGGCGACGACCCTGCGCAGAGAGGGAGAAGGCGAGGGACGCACTCGGCCGATCAAGCCGCCGTACGAGCCGCCTTGCGGGTCACCCTGGACGTCTTGGTAGCCCCAGGACGTGAGCGTCGCCGTGTTGAAGTCGGTGGTGAAGAAGCGGTCGCCGCGAACGAGCGCGGTGGCGTCGCTGAGGATGGCGCGCGAGATCGTGTACCTGCGAGTCGAGCGAGGGGTATGTCGGTCCGGGGCGCTCGTCTAAGTAAAAGAGGAAGGTCAGACGCACCCGACAGCGAGGCCTGAGCCAGCTTGCGACGGCTTGGCCTCCTCGGCGTGAAGGCCCGGGAAGAGCTCGAGGTTGTCCGGGTGGCCGTACAGGTGACGAGCCGTCGCCGCGACGTCTGGGTCCGAGTTCCACTCCTCGAACGTCTCGAACGGCTTGAGGTGCAGGAACTGGCGGAACTCGCTGTGGGCCGAGTAAGAGTTAGTCCCCGAGACGGAGCGGGTCGCGAGGCGAGGGACGTCGCCGAACGAGGGGTGTATGGAGGAGAGAGAGAGAGAGAGCGAGACGCACTTCATCGTACACACGGCCCAGTCGCGCCTGCTCGCGTTGATGCCCATCGTGTCGATGATGCGCATGACGGCCGGAACGTGCCGAGCGCCGAACGCGCCCGCCGGCTCGTCGACCGCCTCGGCGAGCACACGCGCAAGGTCGTCGTCGTCGAAGAAGCCCGACTCGCTGCGCTCGAGGCCCGACGTCTCCCACTTGAGCGGGTCGGGGCCGGCCTTGTCCTTGAGCGCCTTGACGGCCGTCATGAAGTCGCCGCGCGTCATCTGCGGTGCGCGCAGGCTGGATCAGTAGCTGCAGGACATTGTCGTTCGTCGACATAGTGCGACGGGAAGAGAGAAGGGGGCGACGCACCTCGTCGACCGACTTGCCGCCCGTCGCCGACTCCATGAGCTCCTCGACCCACCGCTCGTCCTTCTCGCTGATCGCGGCGTGCCAGCGGTACAGGACTGTCGCGAGAGGGAGTCAGTGCCTGTTCCGCGGGAGGAGAAGAGGGAAGGAGGGAGTGACGCACTGCTGAACTCGGCGGACGAGCAGTTGCCGGTCCCTCGAGGAGCGTGCCCGACGGGCGAGGTCGAGATGTCGACCGTCGGCATCAAGGACCAGGTCGACTCGGTCGTGTTGACGTTCAGGATCGTGCGGATGTAGTCGTTGACCTGCGGGGCGGGAAGGAGGGTCAGTGCCGCCATCGGGGAAGAGAGGAGGGAGGAGGTCCGGGCGGACGCACAATGATCCCCAAGAACCAGCCGCAGTTGACGAGGCGCGCACGCTGGAAGATGTCGTTGTCCTGCTCGACCTGCTGCGCCTTGTCGAGGTCGACCTCGGGCTTGTAGCGCCCCGACTCGTTGATCGCGAACAGCTTGTCGGCGATAAAGTTGTGGTTCCTGCGGGCGCATCGACGGTGTCAGGCAGGTTGGCGAGAAGAGAGGGACGGCAGTGACGCACCGAGAAAAGATGACGGCGAGCGCGACGACGCTCGGCGGCTGGAAGAAGATCCTGCTCGAGGCGACGGCGTCCGGGTGGAGGCGGCCGAGCGAGTAGGCGCGGACCGTGTCCTGCTCCGCCTGGTTGACGCCGTAGATGGGCGACAGGTCGAGGTACGACGACGTGTCGTTAATCGACGGGTCCTTTGGGTTGGTCGAGAAGGCGTCGTGCGTGATGAGGGTCGCGAAGGCGAACAGGAGCGACCTGGAACGAGGGACGAGACAAGGTCAGAACGGGTCGCTCGGTCGCTTGTCCGAGGGAACGGGAGACGTACGAGATGCCGGAAGGGTGAGGGCGGAACTCGTGGCGGCGGAGGAGCGCGTCAAAGACGACGCCGGCGTCGGGCGAGTTGGGCATCTTGGGGTGACAGGGCGGCACCGTGCGGGCGTACGGCGTGCCGGCCGCCCCGAGGCTCGGCTGCGTCAACGAGTTGCCGCTGCCGTCGGCCGAGCGGTACTGGGGCCCGGCGAACGCGCGAGGACCCTCGGCGTGGAGCTCGTCCCACAGCATCTGGATGAGGTGGTCGGTGACGGGCTTCTGGACGGGCGAGTCGTTCGGGAGCCCTTGCAGGAGCGTGACGACCTTTTCAAGGAGCATCTCGCGGTCGTCGACGGCGCCCTTGACGCCCGTCTCGAGCGCCTGGATGACGGTCGCCGCGTCGGTCGCGAGCTTGCCCGCCTTGGCCTGGTGCCAGAACGACGCCGCGAGCGTACTGGTCGGCGCTGCGTCGGACGCCGCCTTGGCCATGACGTTGCTGAGCCCGTCGCCGCCGGGAGGAGGAGGCCGTGCCGCGATCGCGTCGACGAGCTTGTGGACGGCGGCGAACGAGGGCGGGTGAGCGCCTGCGGCCGCCGAGGGCGGGTGCTCGCTCGTCGGCGAGTCGACGAGGGTCGAGACCGAGCTCTGGCTGGACTTGCTGCGCTGGAGCCGAGCCCGCATCGACTCGAGGACGCCGGAGCTCTGCCGCGAGGGGAGGACAGGACGGGTGGGCTTGGCGGCGAGCGGCGGTGCGGCGGTCGGTCGGTCGGTCGCCATGGTCGTCTGGGGCGAGTCGGGCGAGTGCAAGGTGCGAAGGAAGGGGAGGGAGGGGAGCTGTCGGCTCGACTTGAAGGCGGCCGTCCCGAGGTGGGGAGGCGCCGTCCTGGGCTTCTGCGGTGGAGTTCCGGCAGCAAGGGTCAGTTCCCGGTCGAGCAGAGAGAGGTCCACGTGCGACGCACAAGGTTCAGGAGGCTGTACGATCGAGGACGGGCGGCGGGAGGTCGACGACGAGGCGCGGCCCTGGTCGACCACCTCGCGAGCGGACGAGAGCCGGTGCGCAGCTGGTGCGGGTCTCTGCGAGCTGCATGGTCCGCGTTGAACTCGCTCAAAGCGGCGGCTTGCTCGCGGGGGGGTGAGAGGCACGAGCTCTCGCCCGCGCGCTCGACGGCGGACTCTTCGCTTGCGCACGGTCTCGTGGCTCGGGCGCAGTACCACGAGCGCGTGGCTGAGTCTGCGAGTTCTCGACTCGCACGGGAACACGATTGCTCTCGGCAGAGGGCAGCGCCCTCGAACGGGAAAGCGAGCAGGTCCGACAACTCGACACCGGAACTGCGGAAGCGATCCATTCCCGCCCGTCTAAGCTAGCCAATGTCTACCCAGTCGTCCCAGCGAAGCCGTCTCAGTCGAACGCCCGCCGCTTGCCCGCCCGGCGAGCCCGCCGCCGCGAGACGAAGTGGACCGCGGCCCAACCGCCAAACGCGACGACGAATACGCCAATCACGCCGACGCCGAGGAACTGCGAGTTGTCGTTGACGTTCGACCAGAAGCGCCACCATCGACCGGCTGCGGGACCGGCGAGGAGTCAGGAAAGGCTCGGAAAGGAGGAACAGGAGGAGGACGCACACAGGCCCGGGTCGTTCTCGGCCGCCTCGGCGCACGACGCGCACTTTTCGACAGCGAGACTGCGTGTACGGCGAGTCAGTAACGAATGAGAGGGTCGTGAGAGAGCCCAGGGACGCACCCCATGAACTCGGTCTGTGCGCGAGGACGAGGAAGGGAAGGAGGACGGTCAGTGCGCGCTCGTCGTCTACCTCCTTGTCACGGAGAGAGGGAGTGAGGACTCACGATCGAGATGAGGAGGGCAACGACGATCGAGATGACGGTGAGCACGACGCTGATGTTGAGCAGTTTGTCCTCGTCCGCCTGCGGCGGCATCCGCGCACGCTCGGCCGCGTCGCGCAGCTCGACCTGCTCCTCCTCGGCCGACGGCCGACGCTCAAACAGGACCCAGCCTCGAGGGTCGTACCACCGCCTGCTGCTCGCCGCGCCGCCCTCGAGCGCCGCCGACGCCGCCGGCGAGTCGCCGCCCTTTTCGACGAGGAGGCCCGCCTCGGCGGCAGCCGTGCGCTGCGGCACCGTGTAGGCCATGAGCATGAAGACGCTGTCGGCGCTGTCGACGGCCGTCATGGCGGCCATGAAGAGGAGCGGGAGGATGATGATCTGGCCGGGAGGGATGCGGTTGTCGCCGCTGCCGGCGAGGGCCGAGACGCCGAGGAGGGAGCTGCACGAGGAGTACAACATAAGCGCCTGACTTTGAGGCAAAGAGAGGCGAGCGCGAAGGGGCTGAGGCGGGAGAAGTGGGCGTACATGCTTGAGGCGCTGCGAGAGGCGAAAGGCGAGCGAGTCAGTTGACGGCGCGATTGAGAAGACGAAGGGGAACAGGACGTACGTGTCAAAGCCCAAGCCGAAGAGGAGCCCGACAGGGTACATCTGAGCCAAGGCGAGAGCGTCAGGGCTGGACGTCGCGGACGAGGAGGACGAGGAGAAACGAGCCCTGAGCGCACCTTCCACGGCCGGTCGATGATCCTGAACAGCGGTCGCCCGATCCGCCCGACGCACGTCGTCGCCGGAAGCTCGACCATGCCGTCGACGCGCTCGTCGGGACGCGCCGCCGCCTCCTCGTCGTCGGCCCGACTCGAGTCGCCCGAGACCTTTTTGGCGAGCGCAAGGTCCGAGTCTTGAGGTGCGAGCGGCGCGCCCTCGACAGGAATGGACGTGGTTGTGGCGGCTGCGGCGCGCAAGCGTTTCTGCGCGCGAGCGAGGATGCGGGGAGGTAACGGTGAGCGTCAACTCGGGCGGACGAAGGAGGGGAGGGTCGTGAAAGAGAGGGTGGGACGCACTCTGCGGCGAGCCATGCGCAGCGTCTGCCACAGCATGACGGCGTTGACGACGGCTGCGAAGGCATGATCAGTACTCGCTGTCGAGAGGCGCAGAGAACTCGCTCGAGGGGAAGAGAGGAGGGTCCGAGCGACTCACCGAGCAAGAAGAGGAAGCTCGCGCTGACGCTGACGCCAATGACGCCGCCGACGCTACTGATGTCGGGCAGCTTGTCGATGGCGCGCACGGTGATGATGATGGCGACCGTCATGGCGAAGACGATGGTCGAGTGGCCGAGCGAGAAGAAGAGGCCGACCGTGACAGGTCGCTGACCTTGGGCGACGAGGGCACGGGTCGTCGTGTCGACGGCGACGATGTGGTCCATGTCTTTGGGTCGAGGAGGGAAAGGGACGGGCGAGGAGGAGAGGGTGCGGGGAGAGGGGGGGGACGGTGAGCGCTCGCTCTCGCTCACGACGGCAGGAAAGGGAGTGATCGAGGGCGACTTACCGAGTCCATGCCGCAACCCAAGAGTCCACGCGACGACGCACAGGCTCAACACGCCGCGCTTGTCGCCGGTAAACACGCACGCGGCGGCCGTCCACACTGCCGCATTGGCGACGAGCTCGCCGGCGAGGAGGGCGAGGCACCGGCCGAGGAGTGTGAGGCGGTAGGTCGGGCGCGGGACGGCACACTTGCGCGCGGGCTTTGCCGTGGTGGACGAGGGCGGAGGTGGGGAGATTGCCATGCGACGAGGCGGAGAGGGCGACGAGGCGAGGTCGCGTTCGGCGAGCAAGGCGGGCGGCTCGACGAGGCGATCTGCCTGTGCCATGCTCTGGCGAGTCGAGCAGGCAGAAAGAGCGCGAGCAGAGAGCAGAAGCAAGCTCGTGCCAGAGTTCCGCCATCTCCGCGAACGATGGCTTGGCTCATCACGCTTTCGCTCGTTGAACGGCACCTGCTGCTCGAGGAATCACGGCCGGTTCATGTACGCAATGAGCGCCTTGCGCTGCCGCTCCTCCTCCTTGGCCGCACGCTCCATCCCTCTCGCCCCTCTGCCGCCGCCCGGACCCTTCTTCCTCTCCCTCTCGCTCCTCTCGCGCTCCTTCCGCCGCTCGTCCCGCTCCCTCCCGCTCATCCTCCGCTCCTCGCCACTCCCGACCGTGCCACCACCGAGCCCGGCCCGGTCAAACTTCTCCTTCGCGCGCAACGGCACGATCAGGCCGCGCTGCTGCTCGCCCGGGGCCACTGCGGGCCCGAGCGCGGCGCCCTCGCGCCAGCCTTGGCGCACGAGCATGCGCCACCCGGGGTTGAGCGGGTTGATGGCGTACTGCGGGGTTGAGGGCGGGAGAAGGACGCGCCCTGCCGAGGCGGGTGCGGTGGACGCGGACGAGGTCGAAGCGGACGAGGAGGTGTTCGAGGGCGGAAGGAGCTCGTGGATGAGGAGGGGCTGAGGGCGACGAGGTCGGGCGGCGGCGGTGGTAGGGCGAGCCTCGGGCAGGTTGGTGAGAGGGTCGAGCACGATGAGGTCGTCGTCGTCGTCGTCGTCTCGCCCGCCGTCCGCCTCGTCGTCGTCGTCGTCCGACGAGAGCACGAGCACGTCGTCGTCGTCGTCGCCGCCGTCTCGAGAGCCGGGGCTGGCTTCTTCCTCGCGCTTGACCTGGTCGCTGCTCGCCCTCGACTGGGGCGGCGGCGGGTCCGGCGCGACCGACGCGCGCACCGACGCTGGAGCCGAGCCGCTCAACGACGAGGACGACGACGATGAGATGCCGACGATGCCGGCGTACAGGCCGCGGATGGTGCTGCCGCTCGGCGTTGACGAGGTGGACGGGCGTGGCGGCGGAGCGAGAGCGGGCTTGACGTCGTCGTCGTCGTCGTTGTCGTCGTCGCTCTCGCCCTTGATGTCGACGGCGCGCCCTTTGCCCTTGAGGTCGAAGGTCGGGGTCGCTCCAGGCTCGCCGCTGGCGGGGATGACGCCGAACTGGGCGAGGCGAGCGGGGACGAAGCGAACTGGGCCGCGGCGGTAGGTGGTGGGGCCATAGACGGGGACGTGGTCGTCGGCGGTCGAGTCGTAGTAGCCTGGTCGGCGTGCTGCGCCGAGCCCTGCGTGGTACGGGTGGCGCGAGGTCGACGACGAGCCGGCGGCGGCGGCGAGGGCGACAATGTCCGGGTCGGTCGCGTTGTACGAGAAGATGAAGGCGGGCCTCGGTGCAGATGTGCTGGGCATGGTGCGAGACACGCCCGCAGCGACGGGGCAGTCGGTGGTCGAGAGTGGGAGCAAGACGGACGAACCAAGGCGATGGCCCGCTTCCCGCCTCACACTCACCGGCTGAGCGAGGCTACTACCGCACACCATGCTCCATCAGTGCTGCGCTCGAGCGACCCGGCCAGCCAGCCGCGCCGTCCGCTCCCACCTCGCCTCGTCGTCCTCCTCCTCCCCCACTTTGCTCCGACCAGCTCGACGCCTCTCAACCGCCTCGCAAGCCCGTCCACCACCGCCACGACCACCGCAACGCGCCCTCCTCTACGTCCCCGGCTCGTCGCAAAAGATGCTCGACAAGGTCCTCGCCGGCTCGCTCCCTCGCACCGCCCAGCCCGACGTCGTCACCCTCGACCTCGAGGACTCGGTCCGCTCAGAGCAAAAGGCCCTCGCGAGGTCTGCAGTCACTCGGTACGTCCCCTCTCTCTCCGCCCGCCGAGTCGTCGCTCGAGCGCAGCCAGCTCACCTTGGCCTCCTCGGTCCTCGCAGAGCTCTCGACGTGAGCTGCGTCGTCTTTTCCCTCCTCCTTGGCGGTTGCTGACAGGATTCCCCCGCCCTTGCAGTCCTCATCTTCGTCGATGAGGTCGCGCAAGTTCGTCCGCATCAACTCGGGGCAGGCGGGCCTCGACGACCTCGAGTCGATCGTGCGTCCCTCACAACCCTCTTTCTCAGTCCGCGCCTCGTCTGACGGTCTTGCTCCCCCACAGCTCCAATCCTCGTCCCTCGACGGCCTCATCCTCCCCAAGGTGCACACGGCCGCCGACCTGCTCGCCGTCGACAACTTCATCCTCGAGCACGGCGGCGAGCGGCACCGCGACCTGCGCGTCGTCGCCAGCATCGAGAGCCCGCTCGCCCTCCTCAACATGCGCGAGATCGCGACATGCAGCACAAGGCTCGGAGGACTGCTGGTGGGTCGGCTCGCTCGCCATGCTCGTACCTCCTCGTTCATCCTCAGCCTCGAGCTGTCGGGCCGAGAGGTCAGATGAACGCCGTCGTCGGGACGCGACCCCAACTGACTCTACTCCCCCTGCCACAGTTCGCGGCTGAGGACTACTGCGCCTCGTCGCGCATCACGCGCACCCCCTCGCGGCGCGAGCTCCTCTTTGCGCGCTCGGCGGTCGTCGCCGTCGCGCACGCGTACAGCCTCGAGGCCGTCGACCTCGTGTGCGTGCGGTACAAGGGCGATGACAGCGAGAGGGTGCTCGCCGACGAGTGCAGGGAGGGGAGGGAGCTCGGGTTCACAGGTGCGTCGCGCTCTCGTTCCGCCTGTCGCTTCTCTCGGCCGCATCTAGCCATGCGCGCCAGAGCACGAAGCTGAGTCTTTTGCTTGTCGTACAGGCAAGCAGGCGATACACCCCGCGCAGGTCGACATCATCCAGCGCGAGTTCTCGCCCTCCTCAGCCGGTGCGCCCGCTTCTCCCTCTCTCTCTCTTCCTCCACGCCCTCCTCAAGACCCTCCTGACGCAGCCCTTGCTCCGACTCTTCGTCGCCTGTTCGACGATGTCCGCAGAGATCGAGCGTGCGCAGGCGATCCTCGCCCAGTACGACGCGGCGCGAGCGACGGGCGCAGGAGCGTACGGGCTCGACGGCGACATGATGGACGCCCCGATGGTGCGCCCGACGTCTCTCTTCCTCTCTCGAGTTGCCGGCGCGGGCGTGGGGCGTGGAGGAGGACTGCTGGGCGAGAAGCAGGGCGCGTGCACTGACCTGCTCGGTCGAGCGCTCGCAGGTGCTTCAGGCGGAGAGTGTGTTGGCGCAGGCTCGGGCGGCTGGGGTGAACGGGTAGTGCGCTCGTTTCCCTGTCATACACTCGATCTTGCTGTCCATTCGAGAGTTGCGCGAGGTCGCCTTGTGCTCGCTGCTCGCCCCGCTTCAGCTTCCACGCCGCTCCGCCTCGTCCTCGTACCCCTCCACCTCGACCAGCTATGGCCGCAGCACGCACGATCCCGGGCGCAAGTGCACCTGCCCCGCTCACCAAGGCGCAGCGCCGTGCCGCAGCCCAGGCGGCTCAGGGACCCGTCCTCGCCTCCAAGGCCGTCGACCCGACCGCCGTCGTCGTCGACCTGCCCAAGCACAAAGTGCGCCCGACCACTCCCTCGCCTGCCTCGCCAGTACCGCAAACTGACTCGCCGTGCGCCCGCAGGACGACTCGTCGAGCGGCCGACCGGACAAGGCGGCATACGATGCCGGTGCGTGCTCCCTCCTCTCGCAGCTGGCGATTCTACAGAGCAGGGCTGACGTCGGATGCACCCGCACTGTAGAGCAAGACGCCCTCCGTGCCGAGATCGACGTCCTCCAGGCCAAGTCGGTGAGCCTCCTCCCCCTCCTCCTCCTCCCGCCCCATCTCGCACAATCTCCCCCCGCTCGCCCCCTCTCTCGCCCACGAGCTGACCTCACCCGACCCCCCTCTCCTCGACAGAACGACCTGCGCAACAAGATTTCGGCGTCGAGCAACAAGGGCGGGCCTGACTACGAGCGCAAGATCGCTGTCCGCAAGGAGCTCGACGCGCTCCGCGGTGAGCAGGCGCGCCTCAAGGGCGGCCGGGGCAAGACGCTCGACTCGCTCAAGGCGATCCAGGACGGCATGAACAAGAAGGTGCGCCCCGCCTCTCTCCCGCCCCTGTCACCCCTCCTCGACCAGGTAGACTGACCCGCCGCGTCCATTGTCCGGTTCACGCGCACGCAGATCAAGGACCTGCAGGCCGCAAAGGCAAAGGCGCCGTACAAGACTGTGCAGGAGGTCGAGAACCAGATCAAGTGCGCTTGCGCTCTCTCCCTCAGGATTCCTCCTCCACCGTCCCTTTCAGCTGACCTGTGTCCCCCCTTTTCCTCTCGCCCACCCGCAGAACCCTCGAGCGCCAGGTCGAGTCGGGCACGATGAAGCTCGTCGACGAGAAGAAGGCGCTCAACGAGATCTCGGCGCTGCGCAAGTCGCGCAAGCTCGTCGAGTCGTTCGCGACGCAGCAGCAGGCCATCGACGCCGACAAGGCCAAGGTCGACGAGGTCCGCAAGGAGCTCGACGACCCGGAGCAGAAGGCGGCGAGCTCCAAGTTTGACGAGCTGCGCAAGGAGCTCGACGAGATCAACCGCCGCATGGACGAGGTCAGCAAGGGTCGCGACGGCCTGTTCGAGGAGCGCAACGCCGGTGCGCCCGCATCTCTCTTTCGCCCTCATCACGCTCTATGTGCGATACTGACCCTCGGTTTCTCGCACGCGCAGTCTCGAAGCAGCTCGACGACCTGTTCGGCCGCAAGAAGGCCTCGGTCGCCGCGTTCCGCGAGGCCAACAACAAGTACTGTACGTCTCGCTCTCCCTTTCTCGTGCGCTTGTGCGACCCTTTCGAGCCCCGACAGACTGACCTTGCTCCCCCTCTCTCTCCCCTCACTCGCGCCGCACAGACCAGAAGCTCAACGACGACCGCGCCAAGCGCGACGAGCGCCGCCGCGCCGAGCGCAAGGCGCACGACGACTCGAAGCGCGCCGAGATCAACGAGCAGCTCCTCGAGGAGGCGCAGGCGCCCGCGTTCGAGCGCGAGATCGACGACTGCCGCACCTTGATCCGGTTCTTCCAACAGCGCATCGGCGCCGCCTCGTCGTCGTCGGCATCGGGTTCGTCGTCGTCGAGCCTGTTTGCGCGCCCGGACGTCGCGAGCGTGCCCAAGCTCGAGGTCCGCAAGGTCGACTCGGACCTGCCCGAGGGTGCCGTCCCGCTCAAGAAGAAGGCCGACCAGGACGAGGAGTCGTGGGGCGGCTTTGGCGGGTCCAAGAAGGGCAAGAAGGGCGGCAAGAAGGGCGGCGCTGCGGCACCGGCGGCGGCGGCAGAGGGCGCCGACGACGAGGCGGCGGCGAAGACGACGGTCAAGGACGAGAAGCTCAACCTGCCGCTCGGCACCCTGACGGCGCTCATGAGCCTCGGCATCGCGGCGCCGTTGACGACGAGCGAGGTGCAGAAGGCCATCGACTCGCTGCAGCTCAAGATGCGCTACTTCAACGACAACCAGGTGCGCCCCCGCCTCTCGTTCTCGCTCCAGGCGCCGTCATTGACTCGCCCGTCCTCCCTTTCTCGTCCGCTCGTACCCTCGCAGGCTCGCGTCACCAAGGAGCGCGTCGCCGCCGTGCAGAAGAAGATTGCCGCTGCCGACAAGAAGAGCAACGGCGCGTCGTCGTCCGACTCTGCCCTGATCGACGCCGTCGCGAGCGCCGAGCCGACCGACAAGGAGGAGGAGATCAAGGACGCGCAGCCGCAGCCGATCGAGGAGGGCGGCTCGAAGGAGGAGGCCGTCGCCAACGCCGAGGGGACGGCGACGGCGAGCGACGAGCCGGCGAGCGTCGCCGACGCGGTCGACGAGGGCGAGGTTAAGGCGGACGACGCCTAAAGCGTGTCGTGCCGGTGTCTGTATGGGTCCCTTGCGCTGCGTCGAGCAGCAGCAGCCAGCATCATCTTTCCGAAATTTCTATCCGGTCGTCCATCTGCCTCGCTCGCCCGCTCGGGCCTCCTCGCTTTCGCTTCTCGCCTCTCTCCTCTCGCTCGCGCTGTGCTTCTGCTTCTTCTCTGGCTCGTCGACCTGCTCGCGTCCGGCATCTCTCGCATTGCGGACGTAGCGGTTATCTGCGTCGCCGGCCTGCAGCTCGACGACGACGACGAGGGCCAAGTTGCGCATGAGAAGGGCGACGAGGACGAGGCTGGTACACGCTCGCTGCGAAGCTCGTGGACGGTGAAAGATCTCGTCGAGCTGTGTGCGCAAGCTTTGCTAGGTGGCCGGTGTATGCGATATGTTGTGCTAGCGCAAGCCGTCGGGCGAGCGGAGTCAAGCGACGTGGCGCCGCAGATCCCGCCATTCGCTCTCTCTCCTCCTCCATCCCCCTCCCCCCTCTCTACACACACCTGTGCGTCCAGTCTCGCCTCGTGCAGCTCAGCCTCGAGCTGGCACCATTCCCCGAGCTCCCGCACTGACTCGTCTCGCCCTCCCCCCTTTCTCCGCGCGCCCCACCTCGTCGCAACTTTTCCCCTCTCGCACCGGGCTATCTCCCACCTCGCACAGCCATCCCACCATGTCCATCCAGAGCGCAGTGCTCGGTTTCCCGCGTATCGGCGCCAAGCGCGAGGTCAAGAAGGCGACCGAGGCGTACTGGGCCGGCAAGATCCAGGCCGCCGAGCTGCAGAAGGTGGCCAAGGAGCAGCGCCTCGCTCGCTGGCAGACGCTCAAGGACCAGGGCGTCGACGTGATCCCCTCGTGCGTCCCCATTTCACTCCCTCGGTCGAGCCGGCAGGCGGCGAGCGCTCGTCGAGAAGGCGCGCTCGTCGTCGGCCTCGCAATGCCGGAAACTGACCCACGTGCGACCCCCCTTCTCCTCCCCTCCTCGACGCCGTTCCACCATGCAGGGGCGACTTCACGCTCTACGACCACGTTCTCGACTTTAACGCGACCTTCAACATCATCCCGTCGCGCTTCGCCCAGGCCAACCTCTCGGACCTCGACCGCTACTTCGCCATGGGCCGCGGCCACCAGAAGGACGGCGTCGACCTCGAGGCGCAGGAGATGCAGAAGTGGTTCGACTCGAACTAGTGCGTCCACGGTTCCTCTCCCTGAGAAGGTCGACCCGACTGACCCTCGCTCGTCGCCGTCCCTCCCCACAGCCACTACATCAAGTCCGAGGTGTCGAGCAAGACCGAGTTCAAGCTCAACAACCTCAAGCCTGTCGACGAGTTCAACGAGGCCAAGGAGGCCGGCATCACGACCCGCCCGGTCCTCGTCGGCCCCATCACGGCCCTCCTCCTCGGCAAGGCCGGCCGTGACGAGGGTGCCGGCGCCGCGTCGTTCGAGCCCCTGTCGCTCCTCGACAAGCTCGTCCCCGTCTACGGCGAGCTCCTTAAGAAGCTCGAGGAGGCCGGCGCGACCGAGGTCCAGATTGACGAGCCGTCGCTCGTCATGGACTCGACCGCCGACCTCGGCGCCAAGTACCAGTCGACGTTCGAGGCGTTCGCCAAGGCCGCCCCGGGCCTCAAGATCACGCTCGCCACCTACTTTGGCCGCCTCGACAAGAACGTCGAGTTTGTCGCCAAGCTCCCGGTCGCCGCCCTCCACATCGACCTCGACCGCGCGTCCGAGCAGCTCGACCAGGTCATCGCCGCCGTCAAGCCGACGTCGCTCAAGCTCTCGCTCGGCCTCGTCTCGGGCCGCAACATCTGGAAGAACGACTTCGAGGCGTCGCTCGCCACGGCCAAGAAGGCCGTCGACGCCCTCGGCGCCGACCGCGTCGTCGTCGCCACCTCGTCGTCGCTCCTCCACACGCCCGTCACGCTCGCCAACGAGTCGCGTCTCAAGCCCGAGCAGAAGGACTGGTTCTCGTTCGCGACCGAGAAGGCCGCCGAGGTCGCCACCCTCGCCAAGGCGCTCTCGGGCGCCGACGTCCAGGCCGCGCTCGACGCCAACAAGCAGTCGATCAAGGCCCGTCGCGACTTTGAGAAGAACTCGGACGCCGCCGTCCGCGAGCGCCTCGCCGCCGTCACCCCGGAGCAGTACAACCGCAAGTCGCCGTTCCCGGAGCGCCTCGCCGCCCAGTCCAAGGTCTACAAGCTCCCCCAGTTCCCGACCACCACCATCGGCTCGTTCCCGCAGACCAAGGAGATCCGCCTCGCCCGCTCCAAGCACACCAAGGGCGAGCTCTCGACCGAGGAGTACGAGAAGTTCCTCGAGAACGAGATCAAGCACGCCGTCGACTTCCAGGAGGCGATCGACATCGACGTCCTCGTCCACGGCGAGCCCGAGCGCAACGACATGTCGCAGTACTTTGGCGAGCAGCTCACGGGCTTTGTCTTTACCGAGAACGCCTGGGTCCAGTCGTACGGCTCGCGCTACGTCCGCCCGCCCATCGTTGTCTCGGACGTCTCGCGCCCGCACCCGATGACGGTCCGCTGGTCGTCGTACGCCCAGTCGCTCACCAAGCGCCCGATGAAGGGCATGCTCACCGTGCGTCCCACTTTCTCTTCCTCCTCCTTCCCTCCTTCTCTCTCCCTCCTTCCCTCTTCCTCCTTCTCTCCCTCGCCTCGCCTCTCCTCACCGACGCCGTACTGACGACCGTGTGTGCGTCGCGCTCCTGCAGGGCCCGGTCACCATCCTCAACTGGTCGTTCCCGCGCGCCGACGTCTCGAAGGAGGTCCAGTGCAAGCAGCTCGCGCTCGCGCTCCGCGACGAGGTCATCGACCTCGCCAACGCCGGCATCTTTGCGATCCAGGTCGACGAGCCGGCCATCCGCGAGGGCCTCCCGCTCCGCCAGGTCGACTGGGACGGCTACCTCACGTGGGCCGTCGACTCGTTCAAGCTCGCCACCGCCGGCGTCGAGGACAAGACGAGCGTCCACTCGCACTTCTGTGCGTCCACCCTCTCTTTCCCGTGTCGCAGGGGAGGTCGCCGGCCGAGTCGTCTGCGACCTTCTCAAGTCGGCTCGAGTCCATGACTGACCCTCCTTCTCTCCCACAGGCTACTCGGACTTCTCGCTCATCTTCGAGCACATCAAGTGCGTCACCGCCGACTCCTCGCGAGCCTGGAACCCCGTCCTGACCTTGCCCCGCCTCCTCCTTCCCCTCTTCCTCCTCTTCCTTCTCCTCGGTCCCCACGATCCTCCTACTACTCCCACAGGCGCTTGGACTGTGATGTGATTTCCGTGGAACAGAGCAAGGCGGGCGGCCGCGGTACGTTCCAGCAGCTCCTCTCGAACCGTAGCCGTCGTCGGGCCGTCGCGAGCGCGGTCGGGGCCGGTCGGCCTCCTCGCGCTCGAGACGGACCAACGGCGGCGTGCGGCTCTGTCTACTGTCAGAGCATCGCCCTGACGTTCTTCCCTCGCCCGCAGACCTCGTCGCCTTCCACGAGAAGGGCTACGAGAACGAGATCGGCCCGGGCCTGTACGACATCCACTCGCCCCGCGTCCCGTCGGTCGAGGAGATGAAGGGGCGTCTCGACGCCTACCTCAAGGCTCTCCCGGCCCAGAAGCAGTGCGTCCCATCATCCTCGTCGCCGCCGTCGTCGTCGTCGTCGCGATGCCCCTCCTTGCCGCCCGACCTGACCTCTTTCCCCTTCTCTCCTCCAGCATCTGGGTCAACCCCGACTGCGGCCTCAAGACCCGCGCCTGGCCCGAGACCGAGCAGAGCCTCAAGAACATGGTCGAGGTCGCCAAGCTCGCGCGCGCCGAGCGCCCCGAGTAAACCTCGTGCCGGTCCTCGTCGAACCCTGTCCTCGCTTCCCTCGTTCCCCCTCGCATACCTTTCCCCGCCGATCAACTCGGCACCTCTCTGCCCTGCACACAGCACTTGATTACCCCCCGAACCCGCATCAGTTTCAACAGCTTCCCCCCCTCGTCGTCGTCTCTCCCTCTGTGCCTTGTCGTTGCGATTCCCCTCGCGTTGCGGACCATACCGTACCCCCTCATGTAGGTTTACCCCCAAGTGCTTTCGTGCAATTGAGCTCAACGCTCTCAGCAAACCCTGGCCGTCTCGGCCACGCGAGAGAGAGAGCAAAGCAATCGAGCGCCCGCGAGATCTCGCCTCGACACCAGCGCGCGCGCTCTGCTAGCCCCATTTCTCTCGCGAGCCCTGCTGTATGCCACCGAGAGCTCTTCTGAGGATGAGAGCGCGTGCGCCGCTGCCTGCGAGCGACGCGAACTCGAGCGAAAGGACCACTCGCGCTCGCCTCTCCCTCCCTCTCCCACCACTCGACGCTCACGGCTGGGCTCGCTCGCGTCGGCTTGTGTGCGTAGCTGGACCCTTCGGCATCGGCCTCCCACCACGCCCCCGCCACCGCGAGCGCTCGCCGCCGGCGCAGAGCGCGCCGCATCTTCATCAGCGACTCGCGTCCACCGACCGTTCTCGACTCCGACAACGACCCGTGGACCCGTGCGCACGCTCGCAGGCGGCTCGAGGAGGGGCAAGACGCGGGCTGGGCATGCAGAAGGCGCTGTGCGGGTCTTGCATAGCGGGTGCGTCCTCGTCCTCCCCACCTCCTCGTGTTTCGCGGCCCTCTCCGTCTCTCCCACACACTCGGCGGTCTCGCGCGAGGCCCGAAAGACGTGTCGCTGACCCATCTTGATTTTCCTGCAGGCGCGGCAGTGCTGTGCGGTGGTCGGGCTGGTTGTGACGGGCGGCGCAAGGCGTCTGTCGACCTCGAGCGGGCACATCTACCTCCTTGTGCGTCCCTCTCGCTCTCCTCCTGGACCTCAGAGCCTTCACATGGGTCTATGCTCCACGCCGAGCCGCGCACTGACCCTCTCGCCCTCGCGCCGCAGGTTAGTCGCGCCCTCGATGGCACCTCCCCCCTTCTCGGACCCGAAAGCTTCCCCTCGCGCCCTTACTGCGCCGCGCGACGGCGCCCTTTCCTCTCCGAAAGCTCTCCTCGTCCCTCGCGAGAGTTCCCGGACCGCTCAGAGTTCTCGTTCGTCGTCGTACTCGTCCCGGCGGCTCAGCGAGTCGAGCCGTCGCGGACGGGTCTTTACGAGGCCGCGCCCGCCCTCACGTGCCCCTGAGGGCAGCGGGCGCACTGTGGTGAGCCGCTCGCACGGCGCGCACCCCTGCGGAGCGCCCGTGCGCCCGGCCACCTACAAAAGACAGGGGGATCCTGCGCACCCTCGCTCAAACGCTAGCTCTTGATCTAGCAGGGTTACGGCCTTCTGCTCGCGCCAGATCGGACGACGAGGTGTCTGCGGTGCAATCGAGCGCGTTTCCCGAGCCACTTTGTCGTACACAGCGCGAGATGGAGTGCTCGTCGACCTTCCCAAGTGCAACGTCGTCGACGCCGCGAGAGCTCTTTCTGCTGGCTCCCTCTCTCACCAGCTCTCGAGAGCTCAAGCTAGTGCCGCCTCGAGCAGCTGCCGCAGCGGCTTGTTCTGCCCACGCTCCTGTCCCTCTCAAGCTGGAGCTGTCGCGTGGCAGGCGCGTCAGGCCGCTCCTCACGCTCGTGTTCTCTTGCCTGCTCTCGCGATGGAGCACCATTGCCGAGAGACGACGATGCGGCAAGAGCGAGTCGAAACGGTCCGCAACGGAGGCGACGAGGACGGGCGACGAAGGTGTGAATCCATGCGTGTGGCGTGCATCGGCAAAGTGGCGCTTTCCTTTGTCGAACCGGCTGCCGATTTGCGCTCTGGTATTGCACTTGAACCCACCCTTCCTCGTACTTCTCCCGTACTTCTCTCGTTCCTCCTCGGGAGCAACGGTCGATGGTAGATAGCTGTTGCCGGCGCAGGTTATGATTTGCTCCCTCGTACACCCCCAACGCGAAGAACTCCCATTCCAGCGAAGGCCCCTGTGTACGGAAGGGTCGAGTTGAGCCGCGGTACCAGCTGAGGTTGACCACTACCATCTTCCTACTGCTCCCCCATTCCTTTTTGTTGGCGTGCGCCGTCAGATGGGGAGAGGCAGCGACGAGGGGGTCAAAGCGCACGAGCTTCCTCCTCCTCTTCTCGCTCCTCTTTTGAGCGCAGAGGTGCGCGATGAGCCTCTCTCGCCTGCTCTGATGACAGGCTCGTTCCCGAGCGACCGTATCGTCAGGTCGAGCCAGACTTGAGCCGAGAGAAGCAGCGACGAGAGGGTCAAAGCGCACGAGCTTCCTCCTCCTCTTCTCGCTCCTCTTTTGAGCGCAGAAGTGCGCGATGAGCCTCTCTCGCCTCCTCCGACGACAGGCTCGTTCCCGAGCGACCGTATCGTCAGGTCGAGCCAGACTTGAGCCGAGAGAAGCAGCGACGAGAGGGTCAAAGCGCACGAGCTTCCTCCTCCTCTTCTCGCTCCTCTTTTGAGCGCAGAGGTGCGCGATGAGCCTCTCTCGCCTGCTCTGATGACAGGCTCGTTCCCGAGCGACCGTATCGTCAGGTCGAGCCAGACTTGAGCCGAGAGAAGCAGCGACGAGAGGGTCAAAGCGCACGAGCTTCCTCCTCCTCTTCTCGCTCCTCTTTTGAGCGCAGAAGTGCGCGATGAGCCTCTCTCGCCTCCTCCGACGACAGGCTCGTTCCCGAGCGACCGTATCGTCAGGTCGAGCCAGACTTGAGCCGAGAGAAGCAGCGACGAGAGGGTCAAAGCGCACGAGCTTCCTCCTCCTCTTCTCGCTCCTCTTTTGAGCGCAGAAGTGCGCGATGAGCCTCTCTCGCCTCCTCCGACGACAGGCTCGTTCCCGAGCGACCGTATCGTCAGGTCGAGCCAGACTTGAGCCGAGAGAAGCAGCGACGAGAGGGTCAAAGCGCACGAGCTTCCTCCTCCTCTTCTCGCTCCTCTTTTGAGCGCAGAGGTGCGCGATGAGCCTCTCTCGCCTGCTCTGATGACAGGCTCGTTCCCGAGCGACCGTATCGTCAGGTCGAGCCAGACTTGACCGAGAGAAGCGTCCGAGCGCGCGAGCTTCTCCTCTTTCTTTTCCGGCACACAGTTGCGCAGTGAGCCTCGCTAGCGGTCGCCGACGAGGGCTTCGCTCTAGAGCAGACATCTCGTAACATTGCAGGCGAGAGGCGAGAACGATACACGCGAAAAGTCGAGCGCGAAAAGGCGAACGCGAGGGGGGTGCGAGAGAACGAGAACAAGCAACAACTGCCAGGACCTCCTCGCTCTAGCCCACCCACCTCTCGCGCTCTAGTGCGCCGTCACCATCCTGACGATCCCTCCCTCGCCGCCGACGAGGTGAATCCCGTCCCCTCCACCTTCGCCTCCCGTCGCCGCCGGCGCGCCCTCATGCGGCCCGAGTCCCGCGCCCTCCTTGAGCCGCCGCAACAGCCTCTTCCAGTACCCGAGCGCGAGCGCGAACGAGTCGAGCTCGCCGCCCCACGCCGTCGTCGCGTCGTGGCCCGAGCCGGCCGGCCCGAGGAGGATGCGCTCCTCGTGCGAGAGGCGCGCGAGGTCGGCCTCGCTGAGCGACTGGCTCGAGTGCGAGCGCGCGCGCCGGGCAACGTCGAGCGAGGCGCTCGGGCCGAACGACGACGAGCTGCGGCGCTGCGGCGAGCTCGAGGGCGAGCGCAGGACGAGGCCGAGCGCGCTCGAGGCGCCGTCGGGCGAGGCGGCGTGCGCGTGCTGGACGAGGTCGGACGTCGAGTGCGAGCGGTGCGCGGGCGACAGCTGGGCGTCGTGCGCGGACGACGACGAGGTGCGCAGCGAGGCGGCCGGCGGGACCTCGACGCTGTAGGCCGTCCACCGCCACGACGGCGAGTCGCCCTGCGCTCGCGCTCGCCCGCTCGCCGTCGACGAGACGGCCGACGAGTGCGTGTGCTCGGCGTCGACCTCGGTCTCGGCGTCGCTGACCTCGTCCGCGCGCTCGACGGCGGCGGCGTCGAACGACGAGTGGCGCAGCTCGCGAGCGGCCTGGTGGGCGAAGGCGGCGGGTCCATGTGCGTGACGGGTCGGCGAGGCGGTGCGAGAAGGGGTGGGCGTCGGGTTGGCGGACGCGGTCGGGGTGGCCGAGCCGATGAGGGCGAGAGTCGACGGGTCGATCGACATGTAGGCGTGAACGGCCGAGCCTGCGAGACGACGCAGAGGGTCAGTCCTGCTCACGGTCAAGAGAGAAAGATAGAAAGAGAGAGGGAGCGTACCGAAGAGAACGCGGTCCTGCGCGAGCCGGACTTCCTGCTCCTCCTTGCGCACCCTGACGAGCTCCTGCATCCTCCTCGCGCGGTCCTCCTCCTCGCGCATGACGCGCTCCATGTACTCGCCGTACAGCGGTACGGCGACGCCCGCACTGCTGCGCTTCTTGGTCTCGCCGTCGCGCGCGCCGGCGCCCGGACGGCGGTGGCGCCGCTTGTAGCCCGACGAGTTGCGCGATCGGGCGCTGCTGCTGACGGGCGACAGGGAGCGCAGCGCGCTCGAGACGATGTCGGGCGAGATCTGGGCGACGCCGATGCCGACGAGGGGCGAGCGGCCGAGGGCAGAGTGGGTGCTGGGCGGCGGCGGGCGGCGACGACGAGACGAGGGAGGGTGGATGCCGGCGCTCATGGCGAGGTGCGAGTGCGCCCAGTCGTCGTCGTCCTGCTGCTGCGCCGCCGCAGCTCGCGCGACAGCGGCCTGCCTCGCGGCCGCCGTCGTCGTCGTCGCCGGGCGCCGCTGTGCTGCCGGGTCCGGCGCCCGTCCTTCGTCCTCCTCCGATCCCGACGTCACGCCCGCACTCGCGCCGTCCTCGTCGTCGGCGAGCTCGGCGTCACGAGCGCCTCGACCGCGTCCTCGCCCTGCCCTCGCGCCCCGCACGCCGGCCGCCGCCGTGGGGAGCGTCGAGAGGGCCTCCTCGGTGAGGGCCCAGCCGCTCGACGCGCGCGACGACATGTCGGACCCGGCGAACGACGAGAAGGTGCTCGAGGCGTGCGAGTCGCGGCGGAGGAGCGAGGGCGGCACGCGCGAGAAGGACGACGAGGCGGCGTCCGACTCGTCGACGTCGGCGTAGACGGAGGGGAGGAGGATGTCGGACTGGAGGAGCGAGCCGGCGTCGAGGGGTCGGCGGGTCGAGGTGGTGCCGCCAAAGACGCCGCTGCCGTCGTGGGCGGGCAAGAGGGACGCCTGTGCGAGCGGGAATGGCGAGTCGAGCGAAGACGAGTCGGGCGCGCCGTCGCCACTCGCCTCGGTCGACGCGGCCGACGACGTGAACGAGGTGGACCGGGCAGGACGGAGCCTTGACGGCGGGTCGAGCACGCTCCACTGCGAGCTGTCGATGGCTGGCGGGGGCGGGTTGAACAGGAGGATGGGGTGCTCGTCGTCGTCGGCCGAGGGCGACCCGAGCTGGGCCCAGTCGTCGCTGGCGGTGGAGCGGTCGAGGTCTTGGTGTGGTCGGGCCTGCTCCCTCCTGCGTTGCTGGAACGCGGCCATGGTGGGTGGGCTGTGGCGGAGTGAGGAGAGCGAGGTCAAGCGACGAACGGCCTCGGTCGAGCCAGCGCCTCTCGTCCTCACAGCTCGCGCAGGGCAGGGTGCAGGCAGGCCGGGCAGCTCTTGATAGAGTACTGCTACCTCTTCGTCCTGCTCGATGCTTGCCTCGAGCCGTTCTCGCTCTTCTCTCGCTCCTCCTTCCCCACACTCGACCGCCAGCCTCCCCGCACGATCTCTTGATTTCGCTCTCGAGGCGGCGAGCTCTGCGTCGAAACAGCTCTCTGGAGTGCGCGAGAGAGCCACGTTGCACAGGGCATAGAGCCAAGGGAATCTAAAGAGGGGGGATTAAGGCGCGAGAGAAGAGCACGCGCGCGAAAGGCGAAGTCTAGAGCTGTACACCAACGACGACGAGAGCGAGAGACGATGCGAGGGGATGCAGGGGGGATGATGGGCCGAGGGACGCCGATGCGAGGGAGACGAGGCGGCGAAAGGAGAACGAGTGAGAGAGAGAGAGAGGGAGAGGGGAGGGAAGGAAAGGTCGACGTTGACGGGTCGAGCGCCTCGCCAGGCTCGCCGCACTCAGTGCACGGCGCCCATCTCGGCCTCGTCGAGCACGCCCGTCGTGCCCTCGAGCGGCACGCGGCGGTACCCGCCCCAGCCCTGCGCCGCGCTCGAGCCCTCGCCGCCGCCTCCTCCAGGATGGCTCACGCGGCCCCACCCGCTCATGAGCAGGTCGCCCGCGCCGCCAATGCTCCGCCCGAGCTTGCGGCGCCACGCGCGCGGCCCACTGCCGGCCGACGACGCCGACGCCGACGGTGCGTGGGGCGTCGGCTGCGCGACGTGCGGCACGGCGCCGAACCCAAACAGGGCGCGCGCGACGGCGTCCTTTGCGCGTTCGAGCGCGCCGCCGCTCGACAGGACGCGCTTGAGCTGCTCCTTGAACGCGAGCGGAAGGACGCTGACGAGCGTGACGGCGACGAGCTTGACGACGACCTCGCGCGACCAGATCTTGTCGCCGAGCGGGACCGACGGGTCGGCCGCCGCGAGCGCGACCAGGTTGCCGATCGACACGGTCGCAAAGTTGAACGGGAACGAGCCGAGGAGGAGCGTGACAAAGAAGGGCGTGAGGGGAAGGCGCAGCACGCCCGAGATGACCTGTAGACAAGGGGGCGCGAGATGCGTCAGGTCGGCTCACAACGAGCCCCTGGAGAGACACAGAGAGAGGGACGCACGTTGAGGACGCTGTAGGGCAGGAGAGGGAAGAACCTCGCGAGGAGGAGGTGCGAGAACAGGTCGGAGCTCGACAAGGGCGCGACGGCGGCCTGAGCGACGCCGACAGGGACCGGTGCGGCGCCTGGTGCGGGGAGCTTGAGCGCCCGGCGCGTCATGTCGAGGGGCTTGGCGAAGTAGTACTCGACCTGCGGGCGGTGACAGGGTCAGACTCGTCATGCTCGGGCGAGAGACAGAGAGGGAGAGAGAGAGACGCACGAGAGGAGCGATGACGAGCGCGATGGCGTACGCGCCCGTGCTGCCGAGCGCGGTCCACAGGCAGGCCCACCACGTGCCGAGCGAGGTGCCGTACAGGGCGCCGAACAGGATGTTGGTCAAGACGCTGCCCGGGATCGAGAAGCACTGCTTCCACAGGAACAGGAGCGTCAAGACGGCAAACAGGTGCAGCTCGGCCGTGTACGACGACGCGCGGTACGTCGTCAGGGTCGCCGTGAGGGCGGGCAGGTCGGCGACCGAGTGCGGGAGGAAGAGGCCGGGCAGGGTCGAGATGGTGAAGGCGATGACGGCGAACGACGACACGAAGAGCGACAGGAGGATGACGAGCTGCGGGACAAAGTCGCGCAGGGATTTGGGCGACGAGGTCGGGACGAGGTCGCTCGCGAGGGGGACGCCGCCCGTCGCAGGCGGGTACAGCGACGTCGACGACCGGTCGCCCGCCGCGACAGCTGCTGCTGCTGCCGCCGAGTCGTACGCCGACACCGACGACGACGACGGGACGTGGGGCGTCGGCGGCGGCTCGTATTGCTCAAAGATGGGCGGGGGCATGGCGACGGCGGCCGCGAGCGGGTCCTTGCGCTCGGTCGCGGGCGAGACGAGGCTCGTAAAGCTGCGGCCGCGGCGCAGGCTCATGCGCGTGACGCCCTCGAGGCTCTGGCTGCGGTTGCGGCGGCTCGCGTCGTGCTGCGCCTTTGCGAGCGCGAGCGCCTCGTCGTCGGGCTCGCCGCCGGTGCGCCACGCCTCGCGCTCGTGGTGGTCGACGTCGCTGTTGCGGCGGCTCGGCGACTCGACCCAGTACTGCGGGGCGTCTGCTGCTGCGGCGCCGACGCCGGCGTGGCCGTCGCGGGGCGTGCGTGGCGGCGGGCTGTCGGAGCGGGTCGAGCCCGACTCCTCGGTGCCCTCGGCCGAGGTGGGCGCGTCGTCGACGTCGTAAAAGTCGCGCCCGCTGAACGCGACGCGGCCGCCGTGCTCGGAGCGCTGTCGGGCGAGCGGCGACGGGCCGTACCCTCCTGGTCCTGCGCCGTCGTCGCGACCGAGCTGCTGCGGTCCTCGGGCGCGCGGGCTCGGCTCGAAGCCGGGGCTGCCGCCGGCCGGGCTGCCCGGGATGGTGGGTGACAGGTGAGGGTGGACGGGCGGAGGGAGGTGCGAGCCCTTGCCGATGGAGCGGGCGCGCATCCTCGTCTGGCCGAGGGTGTTGCTCTGCTGGGGCGAGAAGGCCGAGGTGCGCCAGATGCTGGGCGGGGCCATCTGGCTCGACGACGAGGAGGAGGAGGACGCGGTCGAGGTGGATGCGGTCGGCGCTGGCTGGGACGAGTGGGCGGGCGAGAGGGCGGACCCAGTGGAAGGGGCCGAGCCCGAGGGGTGGGACGACGAGGGGGACGAGGAGGGGGCGAGGTGCTTGGCCGGAGAGAACGGCCTGTACGGCGACGAGCCGTACGGGTGCTGGTGGCTCATGGCTGGCGGTGCTCGACGTGTGGGCGAGTGGGCCGAGGTGGTGGGCGATGAGGTCGAGCTGGAGCCGTTGAGGGAGCCGAGGGTGAAGGGGGGCGAGGTTGACGGGTTGGGCGGGTGGCTGGCTGTGGTGGTGTGCTGTTGAGCGGTAGACTGGACCTGGGCGATCTCTGGTCAGAGAGAGAGGGAGCTGAGCGATGATGGAGCAACTGTAACCTCGGAGCTCGCTTCGGACTCGAGCGCTTGGTTCGACCACCTCGCTCTCTCACTCACCACCATGGCCAACGACAAGCTTCCAGTCACCGTCAGCTCGACCGCCCCTCGCTCAACCCCGCACCCGCGACACGAGCTCACCTCCCACCTCCTCCCACAGAAGCTCGCGCCGGTCGACTCACGGCAAGCCCTCGCCGGTCACGTCGGTCACCTCACGCCAGACCAGCAAGCCGCACTCGACACCTTCAAGGACCGCCTGCAACAGAAGGGCTACTTCACGCCGGCCAACGGCGCAGCCAAAGCCTCGCACGACGATGTCACCCTCACGTGAGCCTCCCTCCCCTCGCCCGACCCACACTTCCTGCCCGACGCTAGCCACACGAGCCCCACCCTCCGACCGACCGACACTGACGATGCACCCCACCACCGGCCACAGCCGGTTCCTGCGCGCACGGTCGTTCGACGTCCCGGGCGCGTTCAAGCAGTTCACGACGGCCGAGGACTGGCGCCGCAACGAGCACGTCGACCAGTTGTACGACGAGTTCGACGTCGACGAGTTCCAGCTCGCGCGCGAGCTGTACCCGCAGTTCACCGGCCGCCGCGACAAGCAGGGCCTGCCCGTGTACGTGTACGAGGTCGGCGCCCTCGACAAGAAGAAGACGGACGCGTACGCCAAGGACACGGCCAGGCTCGAGCCGAGGATGATTGCCCTGTACGAGGTGCGTCTCACGCCCTCCCTCTTCCCGTCCTGCCGCCCCAACCACACACGAGCCCTCGAACCTGACCTCTCGCCTCACCTCCCTCTCGAGCAGCACATGGTCCAGTTTGTCCTGCCCTTTGCGTCGTCGGTCCCGCACGAGCACCCAGAGACGCCCATCTCGGGCTGCTCAACCATCGTCGACGTGTCCAACGTGTCGCTCCTGCGCTTCTGGGCCCTCAAGGGCCACATGCAGCGCGCGTCGGTCCTCGCCACGGCGCGCTACGCCGAGACGCTTGGCTCGATCTACCTCGTCGGCGCCCCCTCGTTCTTCTCGACCGTGTGGGGCTGGGTCAAGGGGTGGTTCGACCCGGGCACGGTCGACAAGATCAACATCCTCGCGCCGGCGACTCAGACGCAGGACCTCGCGGCGCGCATCCCGCTCGACTCGATCCCGCGCAAGTACGGCGGCACCCTCGACTGGGCGTACGGCGCGCCGGGACCGGTCCTCGACGACGACGCGCGGCGGACGCTCGGCGCGAGGGAGGGCGAGGACCTCGGCCCGCTCTTGAGCGCGCCCGTGCGGTGGGTCGACGGGAGGCTCGTCGTCAAGGGCACGGGCAGGAGCGAGGCTGTGCTCGAGCGGTGGCAGGACGGCGGGCGGGCCGGCGAGGCGGCGGCGGCGGCGGCGAGCGCAAACGGGCACGCCGAGGGCCGTGCGCAAGAGCAGGAGCAGGACCGGGCAGCAGAGCGGGCGCAGGAGGTTGAGCAGGAGGAGCCCGTTGCGGAGCAGGCGGCACGAGAGCCCGAAGCGCAGGCCGCGTCGGCAGCGCCCTCGGCCGGTTCCTCCTCGACGCCTTCTCCCGTTCCCGCCTCGGCGTTCACCGCTGCGTCGACCTCGTCGACCTCGACGGCGCCGACCACCTCGCCTGCGACCCCTCGCACCGACGCCGCCTTGTCCCCCTCTGCACCCGCACCCGAACCCGCCGCACCGACCTCTTCCTCCCTCCCCCCGCCCATCCTCGGCGTCGGCTACTCGAACGCGCCCTCGTCCACCGCGACCACCGACTCGACCCATCCCACACCTGCACCTGCTGCGCCCGACGGCGAGCACGACATCCACGCTGCCGCGCGCGAGCACCCGGCGGCGCCCGTCAAGGACCTCGCGGCGGCGCTCGAGGGCACGACGCTCTGAGCTGCATGTACCTCGATCACGAAACGCCTGGCGTAGCACACACTCTCTCTCTCTCTCTCATGACCTTGCCCAATAGACGAGCATTATCTCTTCTCCCCTTTCTCGCGCCGACAGCCGGTCTCGAGAGAGGGTCCGAGAGCTGAGGAGGTCTATCGAGAGCTCGAGGTTGCAGCTGCACCTGGGTACTGAGGGGCGCGCGCATGCGCTGTATGATATCGCGTGTCTGTGTACGAGCCTGAGCGAGGGAGTCTAGAAAGGTCGCTGTACGGGAGGAAAGGGGAAGGACAGAGGCAGGGGGGCGAAAAGGGACGGCGAGGGGGAGGATGGGGTGAGGGCACGAGACGCGCAGGGCTGCGAGAAGGGCGGAAAGAGAATGTCAGTGACTGCGTCGCACACGTGAGAGGCACCGCGAGAGGGAGAGAAAGACGACGTACCAGAAGCCCGACCGAGCGGCACGTGCGGCCCCTCGAGATGCCCGCCGACGCTTGCTCACCACGCCCAGCTCGCCTCGCTCATGACGTCCGTCGCGCCGCAGTTCCACAGCGGGTCCTCGCCGGCGCTCCACAGCGCCTCGTCGTCCTCGTCGACGACCTCGTCCTTGGCCGACGAGACGCCGCCCGCGACGTACTCGGGCACGCTCGCGAGCGAGAGCGAGAAGGTTGGGACAAAGGTCGTGCCGCTGTGGAGCGGGAGAGGCGGGAGAGCGGGCGCGGCAAGGGAGGAGGAGGCGGCGGCGCCGAGGCGGGGCGACGAGGGGCGCGAGTCGACGAGCGGGAGGGCGAGCGTCGTGTCGTCGAACGTCGAGGCGCCAAACGCGTCCTTGACCGAGCTGTTGAGCGCGTCCTCGAACGTGAAGAGCTCGCTCGGGGGCGGGGTCGGCGGCGAGGGCGTGAGGCCCGGCGAGGACGAGAGGGACGACGTGGCCGAGAGGGATGGCGTCGTAGACAGGGACGGCGACGTGCTGCTCGTGCGGCGCGGTAAAGGCGGCAGGGGAGGGAGAGCGCCGAGGGGGAGGCAGGCGAGCGAGGCCGAGGGAGGAGGTTGCCGAGGTCGAGGTTTCGGCAGCGGCTGCGCCTGCGGTTGCACTGTCGACCCGGCTCGAAAGTCAGCTCGTCGTCCTCGTCGCAGACCCGGGACCAGAGAAAGGAGAGCGCACCCGTCAAGTAGCCGACGGCGGCCTCGCCGAACCGGTGCACGAGGCTCGCGCGCGCCTGGACGGCGCAGCACAGCGGCGCCGGGTCCTGCTGCCCTGCGCCCCAGCCAATGTAGAGAGCTCCCAAGGTACCGAGTGCTGGGTCGGCATCGAGTGTGGACGAGGGTGTGCGGCGAGGCCGCGGGGCGGGCTTGGCGTAGGGACCGACCGCGGCGGCACGTGAGCTGGACGAGGTCGAGGTCGAAGTCGAGGCGGGCATGGTCGCGGTGGGTGCGGGTGGTCGTGGTGGAGCTGCTGCGAGGGAGAGGGAGGGCGACAGGTCAGTCAGGGTGCGCCAACAGTGGGGAGTGAGGGAGTTCCGCCGACTCACCGTTGCCGAGAAGGATGAGCGCGCGTGGGCGGAGCGCGACCAGGCACGGTCGAGGCTGGCTGGCTGGTGGGCGTGGGCGTGGGCGGCGCAAGGAGCGCAAGGCCTGGAGAGCGAGACCGGGCGACGTGCAGGAAGAGCAGAGCGCGAGCGACGAACAAGCGGCAGGCGAGCACCGAGCCCCGGAAAGCGACGGACGAGGACGCGATCGAGATCAGGTCGAGCCTGCACCCGCCTCAGCACCAGCCAGCCGCTGCTGTGCCCTCCTGCGCCCTCGACAAGCTCCTGCGCGAGCCCACACAGCCACCTCGACCGCCTGCAGGCGAGCGATCGTCCCGCCTCGCCCCCTCGCCGCCATCCTCCGACCTCGAGCAGCTCACGGCGTCGGGTGCGCGAGCCACCGCTTCCGACGCGCCGTGCGCCGTCGCAACATCGTGTACGGGTCTAGTCGGAGCGCTGGGCGGAGCAGGCGGACGAACGATGGGCGAGGGCGCCGTCGACCGCCGCGAGACGAGCGGGCGACAGACCGTCGCGGGAAGGGGGCGGTGGCGAGCGTGCGACGGCGCGAGCTCCGAGTCGTGGGCGGCGCGCTCGTCGAGAGAGGCGACAGCAGCGTCGTGTCGAGCGCACGAGGAGGAAGGAGCGAGGGGGCGAGCGTGAGAGCGGTCGGAACCATGCGGGGCGAGGCTCAGGAGAGCGATTGGCGATGCCGCGCCCCTCTCGACGTGCTGCTCTCGGGACTCGCTCGCAATGAGCCGACAGAGACGAACGAGAGCTTGCAGGTCGAGCTGAGGCAAGCGAGGACGCCGTGAGAGGACCCGAGACGAGGGACCGAGCCGAGATGTCAACGACGCGAGCGGTCCGAGATAGCCTCTCCCGCGCTCACTGGCAGCGCTCGGCTCTCTCGCAACAGACGGGGAAAGGGTGAGAGAAAGACGAAGCGTTGTGTGGTTGCAGTCCGGAGGGGAGGGGAGGAAAACAGGCGACGGGGCGAAGGGACCGACGAGGGTGTACGACAAGCGCGCAAGGGGTGGAACAAAGGCTGTAGAGCAAAGGGACGAGGCACAAAAGGGGATACGAAAGGGCCGAGAGGGAAAGGGTGCGCCGCTCGCGACAGAGCGAGGTGGCGCAGGAGGAGGGAAGGGGTATCACGAGAGGGGGGTCGCAGGTGCAGCAGGCGGCGGTGGCGCGGGGCGAGCGCTCTACTGCGGGTGCTGGGGCATGCCGACGGGCTTGACGGGCATCTGGATGCCGCCCTGGAGCTCGCCCGGGCCCTTGATGAGGTTCTGCAGGCGCGCAAGGAAGAAAGGTGAGCGACGTGTGAGGCGGGGCGAACGACGCGTCGGCGAGAGAGAGGGGGGACGCACCTTGTGGATGTGGGGGAGGACACCACCGCCGGCAATGGTGGCGCGGATGAGCGAGTCGAGCTCCTCGTCACCGCGAATGGCGAGCTGCAAGTGACGCGGCGTGATACGCTTGACGCGCAGGTCCTTGGACGCGTTGCCTGTACAGGGTGTTCGAGAGTCAGTTCAGCGTATTGGGAGAGCAGGGAGAGGAGGAAGAGGGGGACGGACCGGCGAGCTCGAGGACCTCGGCGGTGAGGTACTCGAGGATGGCCGACGCGTAGACGGCCGCCTTCGCGCCGACACGCATGTTGTTCTGGGTGCGCGCCTTGAGGTAACGGTGGATACGACCGACAGGGAACTGTTTGCGCGAAGAGGCGAGGGAGCGAGACCGAGTCAGCGATCGAGGTCAAGGACGACGCGTCGTCCGAGTTGAGGTCGCGCTCGTGCAGGCCCGACAGTGCTGCCGGTCTGAGCTTGCTCGCTCGAGGACGAACGGCGAGCGCTCGGCAGGCAGGCGCGAGGTCGGCGAGGCGAGGTGACGAGCCATCACGCTCCTCGGCCGCCGGCTCGAACAAACAAAGCCCCCGCGGCCGCACCTCGCCCTCGGGCGGTGTGCGACCCGGTGCAGTCGCCGCACAGAGCTCGTCGCAAGAACGAGAGCTGTGCTCCACGGCCCGTGAGGCCGAGGCGGGCGAGGGAGGGGGCCAAACACGCCGACCTCGAGCTCGAAGGGAGGGGGAGGGAGAGACGAGAGGCGCACCTGGAGACCAGCCTTCTGCGAGCGCGTGCTCTGGTTCTTGTCACCGCCACCGGCCTTGCCACCCTTGCCACCCTTGCCGCCCTTGCCGCCGGTCTTGCCGCCCTGGACTGTGGGAGTGCGGGTCGAGGGGGGAGAGAGGTTGGAGGGCGCGCGTCAGGCTCGCTGGACGGGAGGAACAGATGAGGGTGTGGACGGACCAGTAGACATTGTTGCTTGTGAGTTTGGGAGGGTAAGAGGGTGAGGAAGGCGAGAGCGAGTGGGTGGAGGAGGGGCGAGAGGACGAGGGGGGGAGGGGCGAGAGGGGGACGAGGCCAAGGTGGCGAGCGAGCCAAACAACAGCAACCTCGACCTCTCTCGTTCTCGCTGTCGAGCAGCCAGACAGACGCGCAATGCTTTCAGATGCAGGCCTCGCGCGACCGCTACCTCCTCCTCCTGGGCCCGCCCGCCTTCGAGCTCCTCCCCTCCTCGCTGCGCTCAAACGCCCGCTGGACCTCCTGCTTCTTCTGCGCCTTGCCCTTCTTGACCGTCGGTGCCACCTCCTCGACGACACTGTCCTCGTCGCTGTCGCCCTCGTCGTCGCCGCCGCTCATGCCGCCGAGGTCGCTCATGCCCTCGACGTCGACGTCCGACTCGCCCGACCCGCCGGCCTTGTCCTCGTCCCACTCGCGCACCTCGCCCCGCTTGCCCCACCTGTGCCCGTCGCCGTCGTCGCGGAGCATCGCGTCGCCCGCGGCGCGCCCCTTGCCCTTGCCCGTGGTCCGCGCGCCCTCGAACCCAACCGGGCGCGCGAACCCGCCTGCGCCCGCCGCGCTTCCGCCACCGAGCGCCACCTCGTCCTCGCCGCCGTCCCACTGCGGCACGTCGAGGTCGCCCGTCCTCCTGCGCTTGGTCCCGTCGCCGCCGCCGCCGCCCTCGGCGCCGGCGGGGACACCTCGCCGCTCGGCCTCGAGCGCCGCCGTGCGCTTGCCCGTCTTGACGCTCGACAGGGTCGAGCCGCCGTGGGTGCTGCGCCGCACGGGGACCGTCTCGGCGTCGCGCTCGGCTTTCTGGCGCTTCTTGAGCGCCGACTTGGACTCGGCGGCCGTGCTCGACGAGGCGGGCGCGGCTTGGTGCGACGAGGGGTCGTTCAGTTTCTGCGGTCGAGGGGCAGGTGCGTGAGCGATAAGAACTTCAAGGACGAGGCGCGTCGCGGTCGCCGAGAGGATGCGAGCGGGCGCGCCAGCCTGAAGAGAGACCGGCAGAGCTCACCTCGATCTCGATGTTGGCGCCGCCGTAGCTCCTCCTGCCCGAGATGGCGCCGGCCGTGAGCGGCATGGACGAGTAGGTCGCGTTGGTGCTCGTAAAGGTCGAGGTCGAGGTCGAGGTCGACGCGCGGCTCGAGAGGGTCGACAGGAGCGGGAACGAGAGGAGGGACGACTCGTGGACGACGGTGCGGGTGCTGCAGGACGTGCAGAGGTCAGAGCGGTGCGACAGAGTAGACGCGAGAGGCTGGACGCACCCGCCGACGGTCCTCCTGCTCCAGTCGTCATCGTTGGCGGCATGCGCTCGAGCTGGAGGCGCAGGAGCCGAGTCGGGGGCGGCCGCCTTTGTGCGCGATGCGGCAGTCTTGGTGGCGGTCGTGGGTGCAGTCGAGGTGGAGGATGGTGCGGTCGGTGCGGGCTTTGTGCGCTGCGCTGTGGCTGCTGGAGGTTGCTGAGCGGGAGGAGGAGGAGGAGGCGGGGTCGAGGCTGGCGACGAGGGGACGACGCGGTTCATGAACTTGAGGCCGAGGGTGCCCTTTGAGAGCTGCTGCTTTGGCGGCATGGCTGCGAGCGGCTCTGGCCTGAGCAGGGGCGAGTCGGTGGTCGACAACAGCGAGTTGAGACTCTTCACCGCCTCGTCCCACCTCGCCCCACCTCGACTCGCACAGACGCGCTCACTGAGGGCGCCGTCCTACTCGCTCGACTCGGTGTGCCCGGCTGTGCACCCTCGCCAAGCCTGGCCAGCGTGACGAGGGCCTCGACACGCCTTCATCGCTGTGCGTCCCCGCTCCCTCCGCACTCGCTCCCTGTGCCTCGAGCGCACCGCCGGGAGCTCACACTCTACTCCCACATGCAGACCATGTCGGCGCGCGAGGACCGCCCGTCGGCTCAAGATGCCGAGCGCGCCCTCGCCTCGCTGCTGTTCGCCATGAAGCAGCAGGCCTCGTCCCCCGTGACCCAAGCCCAGCCGCACCACTCGTCGCCCGCCATGAGCGCACCCGCGACCCACGCCCACTCGTCGCCGGCCTACACCCCTGCCGCCGGGTCCTCGGCCGCACCGACGCCCGCCGCCGCCGCCGCCGCGACGACTACGACCACCGCCCTCAGCAGCCAGATGAACACCCAGGAGCTCCTCTTGGCCCTCCTCGGCCAGGCCATGGCCGCGCAGCAGGCCGCCGCCGGCTCGGCTGCCCCTCCCTCGACCACGAGCGCCCTCGCGACGTCCACCCCGTCCTCGTCGTCGACCGCCGCCATCCCCCCGAGCCACGCCAGCTCGGCCCACCCGCCGCCAGGCTCGGTCTACCACCCTCAGCCGACTCGCTCCGGCCGCATGCCCCAAGCCCCGACCAACGACTCGTCGGTCGACCCGGCGACGCTCCTGTTCAACAACTACTTCGACTTTCCCTCGAGCGACGACGAGGACGACGACCCCGACTTTGACCCCGAGGCGCCCGTCGACGACTTTTGGGGCAGCCTTCTCGCCGGCGACAAGGGCGACGGCGCCCTCACCGAGGACGAGGGCGACTGGGGCATGGGCAGCGGCGGCGTTGGTGCGGGAGGGGCAGCGGGACCCGGTGGCGCGAGCGGCGCGGGCGGCCTCACGAGCGAGGAGTTTGCCAAGGAGCTCGCGCTCCTCACGACGGGCCTCGACGACGAGCTCCCGTCCGCGAGCGCGCTCGGCGCCTACGCCCCGGGCACGCGCACCTCGCCGCGCCGCGCACGGCCTGGCGTCAGCCCGCTCGGCCACCCGGCGTCGTCCTCGTCGCCCGTGTCGGCTCCGCCACCTCGCACGTCGAGGAAGCGCCCGCGCAGGGCCGGCGCGCCGCTCTCGCCCGTCCTCGAGGACGCCTTCCCGCTCCTGCCGCCACCACCTCCTCCTCCGCCGCCGCCGCCGCCGCCGCAGCAGCAGCAGCGCGCATCCCCTCCCACCTTCACATCGCTCCCTCCTGCTCCTCCCACCTCTACATCGTCGACCGCTCCTCTCGCCGCCCCCGCCGTCGAGAACGACCCGCCGCCCGTCGACGCGCCGCCTCCCTCGGACGAGCCGCCGGCCAAGCGGCTCAAGTCGCGCGCCAAGTACACGCCCGAGGAGGCCAAGCAGCGCCGCAAGGAGCAAGAGGCGGCGCGTGCGGCCCGACGACGCGCCGAGGCCAAGGAGGAGAAGGTGCGCGCCGAGGGGCGCGCAGAGCAGCTCGAGCGCGAGAACGAGGAGCTGAGGGGCAGGTGCGGCGCGCTTGAGGGCAGGGTCAGGGACCTCGAGGGCGAGGTGCTGCGCCTGCGGCGCGAGCGCGAGCGCGCAGCGTTGCAGCCGCCGCCGCGGCAGGACGGCGACGACGAGTCGTCGGACGGCGGCGAGTACCAGGTCCAGAGCTCGGACGAGAGCTCGTCGGACGAGTCGGACGACGACCCGGACGAGGCGGCGCAGGACGCGGCCGCCTACCTGCGCGACGTCGCCGCCGAGCTCGACTCGCTCACGGCCGACCCGCTCCGGGCGGCGACGACGGCCGCCGCGACGACGCCGTCGGGCGGCGCGGCAGCAGCGACCGCGGTCGAGGGTGCTGCCGTCGCTCCTGCGCCCATGCTCGACCTCGCGAGCCTCGGCAGCGACGGCCTGTCGCAGCTGCTCGCCATCGTGCACTCGGCGGCCAAGGCGCAGGGCATCCCGCTCGACGGCGCTCAGACCCCTCGCGCATAGTTCTCTCCTCTCTCCCTCTCTCTCTGTGTGTGCCGTCCCTTGTTGTTGTCCCTCCCCTCCCCAGCTTGGTCAGTTCCCCTCCTCGTCGTCGAAATCGCTTTGCTCGAGCGTTGCAGTTGGTCGCGGTCGCACCCGAGGCACGCATGGCACGCGCATCTTTTCTCCTTTCCTCGCCTCGTCGGCGTCGTCTCGTGCGTGCTAGCGAACGAGAGCAGGAGCACGCCGAGAGCCTGAGAGCTGCAGAGCACGAGACGAAAGGTCCGTGCCAGGTTCGTTTCGTCGCCGCCGATGACGGTGATCGGACCTCCGCCTCGTCGCGGCGCTCGACTGTGTCCGCCGGACGGCTGCTTACGAGGCTGCGTGACAGCCGTGAGCGGGTCTGTAACCGAGAGCGTGTGCTGCGCCACAGAGGGTCGACCCGAAGCGGCTGTCGGCCGTGTGGCGCGCACGTCGGATCGCCTCGGAACCTCATCAGCGAGCAGATCTTGTGGTCGCCCTCGTTGCCTCTCTAGCGCACGCTGCGCCTCTCTCTTGCTCCTGCTGCACACACACACACCACATGTCACTCCCACTCATGCTCGCTCGCCGCTCCGTCGTCGTGAGGGCGGCCCCGACCTTCGCCCGCTCGCTCTCGACGTCGACCGTCCTCCAGTCGCCCACGCCCACGCCCAGGCGCAAGGTCGACGAGAAGGGCTACGAGCACCACTTCAAGGGTGCGTCCCGATCCCTCCCCCGTCTCGAAGAGCGTGACACTGAACCCTCGTCCTCCTCCGCAGACTCGGTCGCCGTCGCGCCCGAACCTGCGCCCGCCGCCGTCCAGCCGACGACCGCCGCTCCCTGGCAGCCCTCACGCCCGCACGAGAAGTACCTGCTCGCCTACCCGGTCTACTCGCCCGCCGAGCTCGACGCCGTCAAGGTCACGTCGTTCGAGCCCAAGACCATGGCCGACAAGTGGGCGCGGTTCCTCGTCAAGAAGGCGCGGTGGGCGTTCGACCTCGTCTCTGGGTACAAGGTGCGTTCACCTTCTTCCCCTCGCACGCGCGCAAAGAGCTGCGCAGAGCATGCACCCGACCTGACAACGTTTCGTCCTCGAGCAGCACGCCGACTCGGACGCGGCAAGGGCGGCGGCCAAGAAGGACGGCAAGGGCGACGACCTGTCGCTCCAGCAGCTGCGCGACCAGGGCTACCTCATGCGTCGCGACGACTGGATGCTCAGGATCCTCTTCGTACGTCCGCCTTTTCCTCCCCTCTCGCCCGTCCGGCGCTTATCCCTCTCTTTCGTCGCAGCTCGAGAGCATCGCCGGCGTGCCAGGCTTCACTGCCGCCATGCTGCGCCACCTGCGCTCGCTCAGGCTCATGCGCCGCGACGGAGGTGCGTCGCAACTCTTTCTCTCCCTCCGGCCGGCCTCGCGCACGGACCCTGACCCTTGTTTGCCCTCAGGATGGATCAACGGGCTTCTGCAGGAGGCAGAGAACGAGCGCAGTGCGTCCTGCTCTCCCTTTCGAGCCTTTGTCTGAGCAGGGACCGAGCACTGACTCTCTACTCTCTCGCAGTGGTACGTCGCCTGCTCGAGCCGCCTGTCTCCCCTTGCGCCGCACAGGCCGACATTATCACTCTTCCCTGGCGCCGCACATACTGACATTCTACCTCTCCCCCCTGCAGCACCTCCTCACGTTCCTCAAGGTGCGCCCGTACCTCCTCTCGCTCTCGCCGATACAGTCGCTCACGCTCGCCGCCGTCGACGCAGATCCGCGGGCCGTCGCCCTTGTTCCGCCTGATGGTCCTCGCCGCCCAAGGCGTTTTCACCAACGCCTTCTTCCTGTCCTACATCGTCTCTCCCAAGTCGTGCCACCGGTTCGTCGGCTACCTCGAAGAGGAGGCGGTCCACACCTACACGGGCCTCGTCAAGGCTCTCGAGCGCAACGAGGTTCCCGAGTGGGCGCCCGAGACGGGCTTCCGCGTGCCGCAGATCAGCATCGACTACTGGCGCCTGCCTCAAGACGCGACGAGTGCGTCCTCGGCTCTCTCTCCCTCGCCTTCCTCCTCCTCCTCCTTATCTCGCGACGGCCCTGACCCTCCTCTCGCACGCTCGCAGTGCTCGACCTCGTACGTGCCGTGCGCGCCGACGAGGCAGGCCACCGGTTCGTCAACCACACCCTCGCAAACCTCGGCCAGGACGACCCGAACCCGACCTCGTTCAAGCACGCGTCGGCGACGGTCCAGGGCACCCAGACCGGCTTTTCGCGTGACGAGTCGATCGCGTGGGCCAAGCAGGTCGAGGAGGAGATGACGAGCGCCAAGAAGGCTGGCGAGGAGGAGATGCGCAAGCTCGAGGAGCGCAAGTGAGGAGCGGCGGGACGCTCGAGGTGGAGCGAGAGTTCGAGCGCGAGGAGGACAAGGGAGGAGCGGCGGGACGGTTGAGCTGGAGCCAGGGTCTGAGCGCGAGGAGGAGCGAGCCTGGAGGAGGTCGAGGGGGAGGCACGCTTTCCTCTCTGTCTGTGCCATAGTTTTCTGCCTGCCGTTCGATACCCTCGTCATTGCAATCACCCTTCTCGCACGCACGATTCGGCTCGAGAGAGTTCGAGATCGTAGTTCGAGATTGGCCTTCTCAAGTCGCGCTCTACCGATGCACGCCCGCCTCCTCGCCCTCGAGCCTCCTCCGCAGCGCAGGCGGGATGTCCTTCGGCAGCGCCTCGATGAACTGCGGGCAAGGGCGAGGTCAGAGCGGGTCTCGTGCATCGAGAGGCGAAAAGCAAAGGGCGAAATCGAGAGACCCACCTTGTTGGCCACCTCGGCGCCGCCCGTCGCCCACGCCGCCTCGAGCACAGGCAGCACCGTCCTCGCGACGAGCTCCCGCTGCACAAGCTCGTCGTACGTCGCACCGGCACCGACCTCGAGCACGCCACCATCGACCTCGACGGGGAGCGCCGGGACGCGCAGGGCGCGCATGAATCTGCGCCACCTCGCGCACGTGCGCACGAGCTTGAGCGCGCGGTGGAGGACGTGCTGGCGGGAGACGAACGTCGAGGGGTCGAAGGCGAGCGAGGGGAGCGACAGGGCCGAGAGGTGCGGGAGGATGAGGTGCTGGAGCTGGGCGATCGAAAGGCGCAGGCGGTACAGGAAGGCGTGGATGAGGGACTGCAAGCAAGGACGAGGGAGCAGTTGGTTAGTCGGGAGAGGACGAGGAGAGGAAAGAGAGAGAGAGAGGGACGCACCTCGAACTTGGGGCTGCTCGTCTCGACGCAGTAGCTGACCTCGTCGACGACCCGCAGCGCCGCGACCGTCTGCCTGCTGCTGTACGGGTCGTACGCTGCACGCGCGAGCTTCTCGAGTCGAGGGATGACGACCGACGTGACGAGCGCGTTGACGACCTCGGCCGACTCGTCGGGCTTGTCGTCGTCCTCGTCGTCGTCCTCGGGTTGCTCGCCGCCCGAGCGCTCGCGGTGACCGTACGACGACAGGTTCTGGTGCCACTGGTAGGCCGACAGGTCCGACACGGTGCGCGGCAGCTCGTCGATCTGCAGAGCGGCAAGGACGAGGTGAGCCGCCCGTGACGAGGACGGCGAGAGAGGAGAACGGCCGACGCACCTCGAACGGGTTCCACGACGCCATCTCGACCCGGGCCCAGAACTCCCACACCTGGACCAAGCTGAGGCCGGCGAACGTCATCTCGTACTCGTCGCCGAACCGCTCTCGCCACTCCTCGAACCGGCGCCGGATGCCCAAGTTGGGGTCGCGGAAGTCGGCCGCCCTGACGTCGGCAAACAGGCCCGCGAGCGCCTCTTGCTGCGCCGACAGGGCGACCGACAGGTCCGACTGGTGCGCCGCCGAGAGCGACGAGTCCGAGGCGTAGCCGGCCGAGTCGAGCGCGTCCGGGTACGCCGACGACGAGGCGCCGTACCGCGCCGTGCGGGCTTGTCGGCGCGCGTTGCGGGCGTGCGAGCGCGGGGCGAGGTCCTCCGGCGACTCGGCGGCGTCGGGCGCGAGCGCGTCGTCGACAGGAGGAGGAAGAGGCGCGTCGCTCGGCGGCGGCGGGCGGTACAGCGACGGGATGGCGGCGCCCGTGAAGAGGGCGACGTCGTCGGCGTCGTCGGCGTAACGGCGCTGCGAGACGATGTTGTACCGCTCGCGCTGGATGGCGAGGTACTCGGCCTCGATCTTCTCGAGTTGCGGGAACTGCGGAAAGGGCTCGTCGTCAGGCCACCGGTTGCGCGACGAGAATAGAGAGAGAGAGAGTCTGGGCGCACCTTCTCGTCGAGGAACGCGCTCCAGTCCTCGACCTGCTCCTTGAACTCGTCGAACCAGCGGCTCTTGCGCTCGACGCGCTCGACCTCGTCGCGCAGCTCGCGCTCCTGCTTGTCGAGGTCGGCGCGCTCCTGCTCAAAGTGGGCGAGCGCGCCCGTGTCGAGCGTGTGCGACGACGTGAGCGTCGTGATGGCGGCCGACAGGCGGGCAGAGACGGCGGCGAGGGAAGGGAGGGTCGAGGATTGTGGGACTGCAACGATGGTGGCGTGAGTTCGTGAGGCTTCGAGGGCCGACGGAGGAAGATGAGAGAAAGAGAGACGCACTTGGAGCAGGTCGGTACGGGCCCTTGCCCTTGCCCTTTGCCGCCGACTCGTCCCTCGTCGTCCTCCTCCCCTCGCCGCCCCTCTTGATCTGCGCCTCCTCCCACTCGCGCATCTCGGCATCGTCGTCGCGCACGTCCATCTCGACGTCGTCGATCATGTCGCCCATCTCGGCGCGCAGGGCGCGTGCGGCGGCCGCGTTGGCGCGCTTGCCGAGCGGGAGGCGCGAGAGCGAGTCGGTGAAGGCGGCCATGTCTGCGGGTGTCGGCGCGAGTCAGGGCCGGCGTGAAAGGAAGAGAAAGAGAGAGTTGGGCGCACCGTCGTCGCCGTCGCCGAGCTCGTCCTCCTCGCGGACGAGCCTGCTGTCGCCGCCCTTGTGCGCGAAGCCGACCTCGAGCGAGACGAAGCCGTCGTCGCCTCGAGCAGGCGCCGAGATGCCCGCCTTGCGCATCTCTTCTCGGCGAGACTTGGCGCGCGCGATCGAGTCGGACGAGGGAAAGATGGTCGAGTCTGCGCGAGAGGGAGACGAGGCGAGTGAGCGTGAGGGACCGGGGAAAGGGAGAATCGGAGAGGCAGGCCGCACCCTCGATCTGATCGTTGCCAAACTTGCTCTTGGTGAGGTCGTCAAAGCCGGGTGCGCCATCGGGGTCGACCGGTACGGCGGCGCGAGGTGCGCTCAGCTGGCCGCGCTTGAGCTCGTCGAGGTACTCCTTCGAGTAGGTCGAGCGGGTGGCCGAGCTCGGCTCGGCGGTCGCGATCGGTGCTGAAGCTGCTGCTGGTGCCGGGGAGGCGAGCGAGGCCGAGGAGGAAGAGGCGGGCAGGGTGGGGCGCAAGAGGCGACGAGGGGTGCTGGTCGGGGTCGAGCGCTTGACGAGCGAGGCATCCGAGTCGGCGTCGTCCTGCAGGCCGTGTGTGGGTCAGTGTGGGTCTCGGCTCGGAAGGCGGTTGAGCTGCAGGAGAGCTCACGTCGTCGTCGCCGCCGAAGCTGACCCTGGCGCGAGCCTTGGTCGCGGCACCCTCGCGGTCCTTGACGCGGCCGGCCGGGGTCTTCTTGCCCCTCGCTCGGAAGACGGCGACGTTGCCGTCGTCGTCGTTGTTGTCGTCGTCGACGGCGGCTGGCTGGTGGGCGGGTTGATCGGGGGCGGTGGAGGAGCGGAGCGAAGAGGTGGACGCGCGGGGCTTTGAGCGCTTCTTGATGGTGAAGGTCGGGCCAGAGTCGTCGTCCATGGCCTCAGGTGCTCGTCTGGCACGCTCGAGCTGGTAGAGCGAGAGGGAGAGCTCTCGTACTCGTCGACCTCGTCCTCATCTCTCTCGCGTCTCGCTCATCTCGACAGCCTCTGAGCGCCCAGACGCAGAGCGTACAAGATGCAGCCACCACTGCAGCTCCCCGGCTACTCGTGGGATCCAGTCTCGAAGCGCTTCTTCAAGCAGGTCCACACCTCGGCCCCGTCGGCTCGCTCCACCACCGCTCGCCAGCTCGACCGCGCCTCGAACGACAAGGACGAGTCGGCCAGTCGCAAGCGCAAACGCCAACGCAGGACGCAGGCCAAGGGCAAGTGGCGCGCCGTCGAACCTCAAGGTCTCGCTGCCCTGCGCACGCTCCAACTCGCCCGGCTCGACTCGCCAGCTAGGCGGGACTCGCTTCACCAGTGCGTCCGTCACCTTCATCCGACTCATTATGTCGCACTGACCGTGCCTCCCGCCGCAGTGAGCTCCGCGCAGCAAACCTCGCACGCCTGTCGTCGAGCCGCACCGTCTTCCCCGACTGCCTCCCCATGGACGACACGGTCCTCCACCTCTCGTTCGACGACACGCACCGCTCGGCACTCCGCGTCGGCACCTCGAGCGGCATCCTCGCGTGCGTCCCGCCCTCTCGTCCTCTCCCCGTGCCTCGTCCCACGACTGACCTCCCTCGCGTGCACGGTCCCGCAGCACGGGCTACCTCGCCCGCCCAGCCGACGAGCTCGCCGACTACCCGAACGACGAGGAGAGCTGGCGCACGAGCTGGTACTGCTCGAGCAAGATCACGAGCCTCAAGACGTGCGGCGACCGCATCGTGTGCGTCTCGCTCTCCCTCGCCCTCTCTCGCCTCCTCCCTCCACCGACTGATCTCCTCGCCGATGCAGCGCGACCGCTCTCGGTCCACCTGCACAAGCGCTGGTCGGCACGACGCAAGACAGCATCTCGCTTGCGTGCGCCTCATCCACTAAGCCCCTTTCCCCTCAGAACGAACCTCTGACTTTCGGCGCCTCCCACACAGGTCCGTCACACTCTCGCCGCGCAAAACCTCGCTGTGGACGTCAGCCATCTCGCCCTCGCTCCTCGCCCTCGGTGCGCCGCCCCCTTTCCCTTTCCTCCCCTCCTCCCTCCTCCCTCGACTCGAGGCGCACGACTGACGCCCTCGAGCGCTCGCGCAGGCTGCGACAAGAAGGTCCTGCTGTGGACCGACCCGTCTCGAGCATGTCAGATGGACGCGTACGTGACGGGCGGGAACCGCGGCGACGGGACCGTGTTTGCGCTCGACTTGCACGAGGTGCGTCGCGACGAACTCTCTCTGGCTCTCCCTCGTTCTCATGCGAGGCGTCAGACTGATCGGATCGGGCTTGTTCCACAGGAGCTCGTCTTTGCCGGGACGAGGAAAGGGAGGGTGCGCGTCTTTGACCGGCGAGCGTCGAGAGGGACGAGCGAGGGCTCGAGCGGGAGCGGGTGCGCTCAGCAGCAGTCGACGAGGGACGAGGTGCGCCCGCCCCCTTTCTTTCACTCTCTTTCCCACCGTTCAGCTACTAACGACAGCAGTCTTGACGTGCAGGTCCAGCTCAACCTCGTCAGCCCGGTCACGCACATCCGGCACCTCAAGGAGCAGCCTCATCACGTCGTCGTCTCGTGCATGGACGGGTGCGTCCCTCCTTTCTCTCTCTCCCTTCCTTCTCTGGCTCGGCAGCAGCTGCTCCTTGATGCGGAACCTGACTCGCTCTCGTCCTCGCAGATCCCTCGGCGTCTTCGACCTGCGCTTTCCCTCGACATCGTTCTCCCGACCCTCGTCCGCCTCTCGCGCACCTCAAGGAGGTGGCGCTACACGGTCATCGCCGATCCTCGAGCTCAAGGGCCACGCCAACAGCTTCACGGTCGACCTCGGCTTCGACGTGTGGAAGGACGAGTGGGTCGCTGCAGGTGCGTCCCGGCCTGGTCCCCTTGTCAAGGTCACGCTCTCGAGCAAGAGTGCCCCACTGACTACGACCGCCTACTTGTCGACCGCGCAGCCGGCCAGGACAACCGCGTCCGCCTTTGGTCCCTCCGCACCGGCCTCGCCATCCTCCCTCCCTCTCGCTCAAGCAGCCCCGACTCGACTTTCCTCCCCTCTCTCTCAGCCTCCTCGTCTTCTCGCCAGCTCTCGCACGACCCGACGCCGTCGCCGCACCCGCTCGAGCGCTCGTTCGGCGCACCAGTCCGCGCCCTCGCCTTCTCGACGATCGACCCGGTCCGGCTCTCGTCGCCGTCGTACGTCGAGCGCCTCGTCGACAGAGGGAGCGAGGGAGGAGCGAGCGCCGGCAGGTGGGGGTGCCCGAGCCTGTGGATCGCAGACGGGGCCGGCGTCGAGGGGTTTGCGGTCGCGTGAGGGTGGGCGGGGCTCGAGCGCGGCGGCTCAAGCGCTGTCGAGGCGGCGTGTAGCCTCCAGGCCGCCCTGAAATCTCGGCTGCAACAGCTCACGACTCGCTCGTAACGTCCTGACGAGAGAGAAAGAGGCCGGGCGCGAGAGAGATGCTCCTCGGCGAGTCTGAGAAGGTCAAACTTGCTGCAGAACTCGCGCTCTTTCCCTCGCGCACGCGAGCTCTCGGAAGCGCACAGATCCTCTCATTGAGACGCATCGAGGCAGTCGAGAGCGCCTTGCAGGTCTGTACATCGCAAGCCGTCCGTCCGTCACCTCGTCGCTGTACATCTTCTCGTCCTCGCGCCTCGTCGCCGCTCGCCTCCGACGACAACCCTCCTGCGCCCGCCGGCCCCGACGGCTAGTCGTCGTCCTCGAACCCTCGCAGCGGCTTGGCCCACAGGTTGAGCTCGAGCCGGAGCGAGTTCAAGCTCGCCGTCACCTCGTGGCCGAACAGGCCGGGCGTGTCGTCGCCCGCCGTGCTGCTCGCGCTCGACGCCTGGCCATGTCCGTGACCCGGCGCGCCACCGGGCAGGTCGCGCATGCCCGCACGGCTCGTGCGCCCGTCGGCCGAGACGGCGCCCGGCGCGCTCGCGTCGGCCTCGCACAGCTCGAACGCGACGCGGTCGAGGTCCTCGACCTCGTGCTTGGTCTTGCGCGCGCGCACAATCTCGCGGTACGTCGCGCCGGCGCTCGCGGCCGTCACGGTGCACTGCTTGGCGAGGCGGTGCAGGATCGGGCGCACCGTGTTGAAGTCGATCAGGGTCGGGTACAGGCGCGCGAGCGTGCCGAGGATCCACAGGGCGGCCGGCACGTTGACGTTGTGCACGTAGTTGCCGACGACCGAGAAGGGCATCCAGATGCGCGACTCGACGCCCCACCGCAGGATGACGATGGCCGCCTCGGCCGCCATGCGCGCCCAAGCTTCGACTTGCGGGTCCGACGGGTCGAGCTCGTCCGAGGGCACGTCGCGGAAGATGTACAGGAGGATGAAGATGCGGAAGTAGTGCAGGGGGACGATCGACTTGACTGCGAGAGAGGGTGGGCGAGCGAGTGTCAGTGACGGCGGCGACTGAGGCGACGACGACGGCGAAAGAAGAGAGAGAGCGAGAGTCGGGGACGCACGGTCGGCCGAATCGCCCCACTGGGTGACCGTCTCCATCATGCGGAAGTTGCTCGCGTTCCACTCGTCGATGTCGGCGAGCGCCTCGCGCACCGTGTCGAACACGAGCTCGCGGCTGGCCCTCGAACCCTTGACGCCCGGGCTGATCTTCTCGTACATGCGCAACATGATCGTGACGCCCTCGAAGTTGGTGCGGATGACGCTGTCGGTCGTCGCCTCGGCGTAGGTGGACTGCTCGATGAGCTCGAGGCGACGCCGAAGGAGGTCCGAGCCGATCCAGACGGCGCCGTGGTGCCCGCGCGTGTACGTGTAGCTGTTGCAGAGAGGGAGAGAGCGTCAGGACGGGTCGCTCGAGCGCGACAAGAGAGAGAGAGGGAGAGAGGAGGACGCACAACGAGAGCCAGAGCCACGCGACGAGGCTGACCCGGGTATGGTTGACGAGCGAGCGCGCCTCGGGCGAGTTGCGCTCCTCGGGCGTCATGGCGAAGAAGACCTGGGTGACCATCGGCTGGATAAAACGGTAGCCCGACATCCACGAGTGGACGAGGAGCTCGGGCATCGAGTGGTACAGGCCGAGGAGGATGAGCGCCTTGAGCGTCAGGGTCGGCAGACGGCACTCGAGGATGCTGTTGATGTGCGCGTCGTCGAGGCCGTGACCGCCGGGCCGAGCGAACGCGGGCAGGACCGAGTCACTCGGGCGCTGCGTCGCGAGCGGGTCGGCGCGGTGGTCGTCGTCGCCGGTCGCCGACGGGATGAACGAGTCGTGCGCGAGCCGGACCGCCTCGCGGTACGTCGTGTGGAACGTGTCGAAGCGCGAGAGGGAGCGCGCGCCGATCGAGATGACGGTGGCGAGGAAGAGGGGCGAGCGACGGCGCGTCTCCTCGAACGAGAGGTGGTTCTGGTCCGAGGGCTGCTCGAGGCCGTTCGAGGAGAAGGTGAGGTGGTATCTGTGACAGGACGTGGAGGAGAGGCGAGGGCGAGTACAGGTAGGGGCGAGGGCGAGGTCGAGGCGTCGTCAGGACGAGCGAGGGTAGGGAGGGGGAGGGGAAAAGGGGTGGGTCGCATTGCTTCAGTCGGCGCCGGCGTCAGGGTCCCGTGCACGACGTGCGCGAGGGGTAGGAAAGGGGACTCACGAGTCGAAGCAGAGCGCCGCCTCCTCCTCGCTGACGAGCCCTCGCGCGATAAAGTCGCCCTCGCCCGCTCCCGCCGACTCGCCCTTCCACCGCTTCTCGCGGTGCGCGTCGCTGCTCGCCGCCGCTCCTCCTGCACCGCTGCCGCTCCCGCCGCTGCCCAACCTCGCGCTCGCCGAGCTGTGCGACCGGTCGGGCTCGTGCTTGGGCATCGTCGGCGAGTCGAACCTCGCGTGCGACGGCGGCGCCGAGCTCGCGAGGCTCGGGTGGTACGACGACGACGGGTACGGGTGGCTGCCGCCGGCGCCGTTGCTCGATCCGTAGCTGTGCGGCTGCTGGTGCGCGGTGGGCGGGGCCGAGTACTCGAGGGCAGGGTGCGACGACGGGCCCGGCCCGTACATCGGGTGCGGCTGGTGCTGCTGCTGCGGCGGGATCTGGACCTGGCGGGCCATGGTGATCTGGAGGCTGTACAGCTGCGCCTCGAGTGCGGCGAGGCGGCGCTCGTGGTCGGTGACGGTTTCTGGCGAGACGGTCGGCGCCGAGCCGTTGCCCGACACGAGCGAGGTCGAGTGCGCCGCCGTGTCCTCGAGGAGCTCGATGCGATGCTCGACCTGGCCGAGCCGTCTGCGGGGGCGCGTGCGAGGGACCGAGTCAGTTCACGACGGCGGCGGCGGCGAGCGCAAAGAGGGAGGGGAAGGTGGGACGCACCCCTCGACCCACGCCTCGGTGACGCCCGTCCCTCCTCTCGGCCGTGGTGGAGCCGCCGGGGGCGCCTCGAACACGCACTCGACCTGGGCGGCCCGACACCTCCTGCACGGCGCCTTTTCGGGGCCCTCGCACTTCATCTCTGCGCGCACACGTGGGGGCAAGAGAGAGAGTGAGCAGCTGTGCGCGCGACGAGGGGCGGCCCGACGAGAGAGAGTGGGCTCACTCTGACGACGACAGAGCTGGCAGGCCATGGCGCTGCGAGCCTTGGGCATGTGCGGGCTCGCCTGGGTGCCGGCGCTGCCGCCGGCGCTAGGCGGAGGGAGCGGCGCGTTGCTCATGGACGGGGTCGAGCTCGACGGGGCGCGCTGATGTGGGTGCTGCTGCTGGTGGTGGTGCTGGTGGTGGTAGTCGGACGGGTAGGCCGGGTCGTGGTGCGGGGCGAGAGGGCCGTCTCGAGATGACGACTGCGCGGGCGGAGGCTGGTGGTGGTGAGGGTGGTGCTGGGCGAGGTGCTGGAGCGCCTGCTGCATGGGCGGGTACAGCGGGGTCGGCCCTGGTGCGGCGATCGCGTGGTGGTGGTGCTGGACGAGCGGCGGCTGAGGCTGCGGCGGCGGCTGATCCCCCGGATGAGGCGCAGCGGCGCCGAGAGGTGCAGGAGGACGGCCGGCGAGAGGGTGCGGCGGGTACGGCGGCGCGGCGCTACCGTCCATGTGCGACTGGTAGTAGGCCGCGTACGGGTCTCCCGCCGACGAGTCGTGCGCGTGCGCCATGGGTGCGACCGACGATGAGAGCGCCGAGGGCGAGAACAGCTCGAATGCCACGCGGCTCGACCCGGGGCTCTGCCCACCCGGGAGATCGAACCGACGGTCGGCCATGGTCCGTACGCGTCCCAGTTCTCGCACACGCTGGCGCGAGTGGCTCTGGGAAAGCGCGAGCTCGTCCGGCGCGACGACGCAAGGCCGAGGTCGAGCTGCTCGCCGTCGCCCACCGAGCTCTCCTCCGTCCTGGCCGGTTTGCTTTCCCGTCTGCAGGCTGCAGCTCAGCGAGAGAACCCGTCTCGCTCCCGGTACCGGACCGGCTCTCGCTTCCGCTTGCTCTGATCAAGCTTAGCGTCGCGAGTTTAGCGCGCGCGCGCGCTCGTCCACGGCTTTGAAAGCTCGACCGGGGAGATGCACAGGGTGTCCATTGCGGCGGACGAGCGAGAGGGAAAAGTACACGGGGGCGGGAGAGAGAGAGAGAGAGAGAGAGGGCGAGAGGAGGAGGGAGGGGAGGGAGGGCACCGAGCGCTCGTTCCCGCTCGCCGACCGCAAGCCGACTCGTTCTCCTTGCTCGCCCGACGAGGCATCAACAACACACAGAGAGCGCGGCCGGGTCGGCGAGGGCCAGCGTCGCCTAGTACGTCGGGATGGCGACCTCCTGCGAGTGCGGAGGCGAGGGGGAGGGTCAGTCGACGGGTCGCGACGGCGGCGAGAGACGCAGAAGAGAGAGGGAAAACCAGGGGACGCACGAGCGCCTCGACCTCCTTCTTGACCTCGTCGTAGCTCTCCTGGAACTCCTTCTCGGCCTCCTGGACCTTGGCGTCGTCCTTCTTCTCCTCGCCCGCCTTCTGCTTGCGCTTCATGCCGACCTGGGCGACCATGACGCACGACGTCGGGCGCTTGGTCGACGACGCGAGGCCGAGCTGCTCCTTCGACGTGACCCACTGCGAGCGCGTCGACAGGGTCAGTCCCGACCCTCCTCAGGAGACCGCTCGAGGGGGGCGAGGACGCACGATGTACGGGCAATTTGCCTCCTCCGAGAGCAACGGGATGTGGGTGAGGATGTCGAGCGGCGAGATGTCGGCGGCGAGGACGACGATGCTGTTGGCGGCGGCGAGGACAGGGTCAGTGAGCCGTGCACGACTCCTCGACGGCGAGACCGTGTCGCGTGGACGGCGAGAGACGGGACGCACCCCTTCTCGCCCTTGCGGATCGACTTGACGACCTCCTTGACGCCGCGCTTGAGGTGCCGCGACTTGGACGCTGTCGAAGAGGGAGGCGGTGCGCGAGAGGGTTAGTTCGTGAAGGCGCAGGTGAAGGACGGAGAGGGCGAGGGGCGCACCCCGCTTGACGAGCTTGAGGACGTGCTTGCCCGTCTTCTTGACAGCTGCACGGGTGGGAGTGGAGCGCGGTGGGGGAGAGGGAGGGGAGGTGGGTCAGTTCGAGAGGTCCCCCTCGACGGCGACAGAGGGCAGCAGGGCGCACCAAGGGGCTGCGCGATGGGCGCAAGCTCTCCCGCAGTGGCGTCGGGAGCGTCGTCGCCGTCCACAGCGGCCGCCTTGTCCTTCTTGTCCCGCTTGGTCTTCTTCGACGCCTTGGCCGGCGAGTCGACCTCCATGGCGGCGGCAGGGGCGTCGGACGCAGGCGCGGTCGCCTCGTCGATGGTGCGCTTCGAAGACTTGCCCATGGTGCGAGTGCGCTGGTGCAGGAGCGGGGCGACGGGGTGAGGAGGCGAGGTCGGCCGTCTCCTCCTTTTCAAGCTCGTCGCCCGCGGCTCTCTTCGCTCGCTCACAACGCCTCGAAGAGCTTTCTGGCCACGTGCAGCCGTTTTTGCACAGCTTCGTACCTTGCCTCGCCAGCCGGGCACGAGGGAAGCTGAGAGCCGGACGTCGACCCTCACCGACCGCGCTCACCTCGCGAGCGCGCTTGCCGGTGCCTGCGCAAGCGGTAGCTTTCAGCTGCAGCAGCTCTGCGTCTACTGAACGCTCAGCGGACGGTAAAAGGCGCGACCCGCCGCGCGCTTTTCTCGTCCGCCCGGAGCCTCCGAAGCAGTTGCGTAATGACGGAGAGCTAGCTCTTGCTCTCCTCCCTGCTCGCCTGCTGCACTCTTACCTGCACCTGCACGCCTGCGAGCACCAGCACCACCTCGCCATGGTCCTCTTGCGCGCCGTCCTCGCCGTCGCGGCCGCCCTGGCCCTCAACGACTCGTCTTCAACCAACGCCGCTCCTCTCTCGGCTCGTCAGCAGAGCCTCGCGACTTGCCTGCAAAGCAAGGGCTTGCAGCCTGTCACCCAGTCCTCAGGCGACTACGCGGCCGACTCGGGTGCGCCTGCGGTTTCCCCCTCCTCCTCCTCGTCCCCACCTCGTCGGAATCTCCGTCGGCTGACTTTCCGCGCCACCCTCCCGCAGCTGCCTACAACCAGCGCATCCAGCCGCTTCCAGTCGCCCTCCTGTACCCGTCGTCGTCGGCCGACATCTCGAAAGCGCTCAAGTGCGCCTCGAGCACCGGCGTCAAGGTCTCGGCTCGCGGCGGCGGCCACTCGTACGCGTCGTACGGCCTCGGCAGCGGCGATGGAGGGTTCACGATCGACCTGAGCCGGTTCAACAACATCACGGTCGACTCGAAGGGCCTCGCGACCATCGGCGGCGGGTCCCGCCTCGGCGACATCTACCTCGCGCTCAACGACAAGGGCTGGGCCGTCGCGGCGGGCTCGTGCAACGGCGTCGGTATCGGTGGCCATGCTGGCTTCGGAGGTGCGTCCGCGACGACCCGTTCCTCTCTCCCCTGCCCGCCCCGACCCTGACTCTCTCGTCCTCTCCGGCAGGTTACGGCCTTCCGAGCAGGATGTGGGGCTTCCTGAGCGACCAGGTCGTCGGGTTCGACATCGTCCTCGCCAACGGCACCGCCCTGAGCAACGTCACGAGCTCGTCGCACCCGGACCTGTACTGGGCGCTCAAGGGCGCCGCGCCCAACTTTGGCCTCGTCACGGCCTATCACGTCCAGGCGCACCACGCCCCGGCCAACGTCGTCATCGCCAAGTACACGTACTCGAACCCGTCGGTCGTCAACGCCGCGACGGCCTTCTCGTCGATGGCCTCGTTCGGCAACACGAGCGCGCCGGCCAACCTCGCCCTGCAGGCGGTCGTCGGGCGCTCGAGCCTCGAGATCGTCGCCGTGTGGTACGGGCCCGAAGCCGAGCTCGGCGGCGTCATCGGCCCGCTCGAGGACGAGCTCCCGCCGAGCTACGACAAGACGGCGACGTCGTACAGCTGGCTCGGCGCCACGACCGAGCTCGCCGGCGTGTCGGACCTGAGCACGCAGGGCAAGATGCTCCAGAGTCGCGACTCGTTCTACGCCAAGAGCCTCATGACGCCGTCGACCATCCCCATCTCGATCGACACGCTCGAGGCCTTCTTCGACTACCTGTGGACGTCCGAGGTGTCGAACCAGTGGTTCGTCGAGGCCAACCTGTGGGGCGGCTCTAACTCGGCCCTCAACGACGTCTCGCTCAACTCGTCGTCGTTCGGCTTCCGCGACAAGCACCTCGCGTTCCAGCTGTACGCGTCGTCGCCGACCTATGGCAACCCGTACGGCGACGAGGGCATCCCGTTCGTCAAGGGCATGTGGTCGACCATCGTCGACGGCATGACCAAGAAGGGCTGGTCGACCAACTCGAGCTCGCCCGACGGCACCGCTGCCTACGTCAACTACGTCGACCCAGAGCTCACGGCCGAGGAGACTCGCGCTCAGTACTGGGGCTCGCAGTACCCGCGCCTCGCCAAGCTCAAGGCCGTCTACGACCCGACCCAGCTCATCAACAGTCCGCAGGGCATCGTCCCCGCTGCGTCCTGAGCGCGCTCGAGCCCCGTCCACCTCGGCCCTCGCCGCCTCCCCCTTTCCCTCCCCTCTTCGTCTTTCACTTGCACCCCTCCCCTTGCTCCCCAACCTTCGTGACCGTCCCCTCTCCCTCTGCACTCTTCGTCTTTCTCTCGCCCCCTGCCCTTGCGGCGTGTCGGCTGTCGTCGTCGACGCCGCCCTCGAGGAAGGCCTCTCGTCGTCGACTTTGTCTCCCTTCCCTTATTTTGCGCTCTCGCACAGACACTACCTCCTCATGTAGCGGTCCCTGTATCACAAAGTATCGCGTTGCACGATTCGCGTCGAGCCTCAGCAAGAGTGCGGAAACTTCCGAGACTTCTGGAGAGCTGCCGAGGTCCGTCATCGCTCGTCTCTCCCTCACCCTCTCGGACCCAACCTGCGCTTCTGTACGTCCTCGCCCGCTTCTCTGCCTTCCCTGTGCACACTGCGCCCGCCACGGCGACCCGCCCCAGCACGACGCCGCCGCGCTTGCGAGGGTGCCATTGGCGGCGGCGGGACCGGGTTCGGCACGTCGACTAGCTCGCGAGCGAGCCCGGGGCCTCGGCAGGCTGTCTGGTGCCGCATTGTGGGCCTGTTGCAGCACTCGGCAGGCGGGCCACGTGCGAGGGGACGACGAGGGAGTCGCCATCGGTGGAGCGGGAGATGAAGTACTCGGCGGCTCTCCCTCGCGTGAGTGCTTGCCAGTGAGCATGAGACGCCGCCCAGAGCAGTACTGACCTCATCTTGGCCCCACCCCCGCCCCCGCGCAACAGCCCGACGATGTCGTTCACCCTCCCACCCATCCTCCTCCAGCTCCCTCGCAACCCGGCCGTCGCGATAGGCCTCCCGCTCGTCCTCGGCATGGCCGATGGCCAGTTGACCAAGTCGAGCCTCAAGTCGTGGTACCCGAGCCTGCAGAAGCCGCCCGGCCAGCCGCCTCGCTGGGCCTTCCCCGTCGTGTGGACGACGCTCTACGCCGGCATGGGCCTCGCGTCGCACGTCCTCGTCAAGGCGCTCGACACGGCGGTCATCGGGTCGACGACGAGCCGCCTCGCCATGAGCGCGCTCAAGCTCTACTGGGTCCAGCTCGCGCTCAACATGGCGTGGACGCCCCTCTTCTTCGGCCTGCGCAATCCGACCCTCGGCCTCGTCGACATCCTGCCCCTCACGGCGACGACGATCGCCCTCACCGCCAAGGCCGCCCAGGTCGACCGTCGCCTGTCGCTCATCTTTGTGCCGTACTGCGCGTGGCTCTCGTACGCGTCGTACCTCAACGGTGCGTCCCACACCCTCTCGCGTCTCTGCCACGCCCCTTCTCTCGGCGCAAACCTGAACCTTATTTCCCTCCTCGACACAGCTGGTATTTGGTGGCTCAACGGCGGTCAGGCCAACGTCGACAAGGCCAAGAGGGAGCTGCGCAAGGACTAGCTTCGTCTGTGCCGCTCTCCCTCCTCGCGCTCGCACTCTGTGTAGTCAATTTTGTTTGCCGTCGTAATCCAGTCGTGAGACAGTGCCTTTCCAGCTCGCCCGGAGAGCGCGAGACCGGCGAGAGCAGCCTCGTCGAGATCGTCGAGACGAAGAGGCCCGGGCGCGAAAACGAAGGAGCCAACTCGTCTGCAGGCGTCCTCGCCTGGGAGCCGCTCGTTCGACCGCGATGCACGGTTAAGCCTCAGGTGCGGCCGATCTGCGCGAGCGACCGTCGGCGTGCCCGGCTCGAACGAGGACGACGCGTTCTTCCCGCCCTGGCGGCTTTACCGCGGCGGTCCGGCTCTGTCTAGCTATTCCTGTCGACGGCTCCGTGCATGCTGTCGACGGCGCAAAGTGCGTGTCGCAGCTGAATCCTGTGCCGGTGACCGTACGGTCGCCGCTTCCGCAGCGACAAGGGTCGCCAACTCGGCCGTCTTTGCTCGCCCGCTCGCCCTCACGAGCCGTCTCGAGCCCCTGGCAACGGCCCTTTCGACGTGTCCATGTGCCGGCTCGCGTTCCTCTGGCTCGATGAAAGCCCTTGAGCTGTGCCGCGAAAGGAGTTCCCGACCAGCGACCTTCTCAAACAGCTTCGTCGACAGGTGACTCGCGCTCAGGCAGCGAGGGTCGGCTTGCGTTCGCTCTGTCGAACCAACGAACGTGAGCGAGTACGAGAAGGATGTGCCGGTGCTGCTGGTCGCACATCGTCGGTCGAGCGCTTGAGCCTCCTCTCCTGCAGCTCCGGCGGCAGTCCGGCGGTCGTGCGGCCGACGCTAGATACACGCTGTCCGGCGCTAACGCTCTGGCTTCGTCAGTAGCGCGTGTGCTATGTAGTTAAGTTAACGAGATGCAGCAGCGCGCGCGTTTGTTCGGACGAATGCGTCCTCGACGGCGATCCGAAGCTGGTGCCTCGCGCACTTCATAACTCCTCGACGGCGCTTGCTGCGCTTCCTGCGAGCTAGCTAAATGCAGTACGACGTGAGCGTCTCCGAGTGCACCGACCGATCCAACGTCCGCGACGCTGCAGCTGCTGGAGCGCCTCGAAAGCGGCGCGCACGTTCGGATTTCGCTCTCGGCTCGCGCAAAAAAGCTTGTTCGGCGCGCGCAATTCGATTGCTCGTGGAAGTACGAGAAAGGCGTCGGACAGGCGCAAGATGCGCATTCGCGTGGCCTCGAGCGTCCGGAGAGGGAGACCTTCGAGTTGCGATCGAGGACCGTGCGGGGGCAAACCTCGGCGTGCGGCCCTTCGACCGCGCCGTCCAATTGATCGACCCTCGAGCTTCTCTCCTCGCGAGCCGTCCCGGTGCCCACCTCCCCTCGCCAACCGAGAGAAGCGCACGTAGAACAACGCGCTGCCCACGACCTTCATCAGAGGACCTCTCGTCCTCCCGCGCGAGCCGTCTTCCCTCCTCCTTGACCACCGCTCACCGGTCGCGCGCCCACGCGGCCCTAGCTCGCCCCGGGCCCTGCAATGGCAGCCGGCCTGGATGCCCGCGTCGACCGCAGCTCCCCCGCTCGGCAAGCTCGCGAGCTCGTCAGGGCCGCTCGCCGCACGCTTCGCCTCGCTGGCCGCGACCCCTTAACTACGGGGGAGGGGTCTGTCCGAGACGCCCTGAGCCTTCCTTGCATGCACTCGTCCGCGCGCTAGAAGGCGTCGGCGGACTGCTGTCGCGCGAGCGCTCCCTCTCCCTCCCTCTCCTCCTTCCCTCTCCCCGCTCCTGGTCGCGCGAGCCGGTCGTCCCCGAGCCGTTCGCGTCGTCCTCGCAGCCGCTCTCGCACACGGCACGTGCACGGCCGCCGCCGCCCTCCTTCCCCCCCCACCCGCACCTCGAGCTCCCTTGCGAGCCTCGTCGTAGCTCCGCCTACCTTTCTTCGCGAGCGCCGAGTGCGCACGTCAAGCCGACCTTTGTGGCCTTCCCGACCTGTCCTGTGCGCGCCCTCGTCCGGCCAAGCTTCCGGCTTCTGGTCGTCAACTCGGTCCTCGTCGACTCGCCCGGTTTTACGGCTCGCGGCCGACCCGACGATCCTGGATCTTCCTCGTCCTGTGCGTCCTCTCTCCCTCTTTGTCGAGCGCGAGCGGCGTACGTGACGCCAATCTCGTCGATCACTTGGTCCGTCGAGACTGCGATCGAGCGCGAGAAAGGAGGGGACAGGCACACGAGTCGACGGAAGTACTGATTCGCGCCCTGCCTCGCCCCCCCTCCTCCTCGTCCTTCGCTCTCGCTCTCTCTCTTGCAGGCTTCCTCGTCGACGCTCGCTCCCCCCTCATCCAGCCGCACGGCGCCTATCGCCCTCGCTCGCCGTCGCGCTCGACCATGGCCGGCCAACACTCGCATTCGTACTCGTCGCACCCTTATCCGCCTTCGTCGGCGAGCGGCGGCTCTCAAGGCGCCTACGTCGACGCGTACCCGTCGTACGACTACTCGTCGACCTCGACGCCGTCCCTCCCCGAGTACCAGCAGCAGGCGTCGCCCCAGATCCGGTTCGCCCCGCCGTCGTCGTCGTACCACGCCTCGTCGCGCTCGCGGTACTCGTCGCACCCGAGCTCTCGGCACAGCGTCTCGTCGTCCGAGGCCGAGGAGCAGAGCTCGAGCCATGCTCGGGCGCCCGTCCACTCGCTGTACGTCGCCTCGGGCCAAGGTCAAGGCGCCGGCACCCTGTCGCCCTCGCCGCTGTACGACCAGTCGCCCGACCAGCAGCACCACTACTCGCAGCAGCAGCAGCAGCAGCAGCAGCAGCACGGCGACTACGGCTCGCCCTACTCGGCGCCCGTCACTCGCGCCTCGTCGCGCACCGACCGCCCGCCCCAGTCCATGTTCGCCCGCGCTCCTCCCTCGCACCACATGACCGACGACGTCACCTACGTCTCGACCCGCTCGCACCACCTGCCCGCCGGCGTCGTCGGCGCGTCGGACGGCTGGGCCGAGGGCGCGCCGCTCGACCTTCCTCAACCGCCCAAGGTCACGGCGTCGTCGTCGTCGTCGTCGTCAGCGGCGGCGAGGAAAAAGGCGTCGTCGTCGCAGGCGCCGCGCAAGCGTGTACCGGCATCGTGCACGCCGTGCAGGAAGAAGAAGCTGCGCTGCAACCGGTCGATGCCGTGCTCGTCGTGCGTCGAGCGAGGCGACCCCGAGGGCTGCATTTGGGACGGGTGCGTCTCCCTCTCTCTCTCTCCCTCGAGTCTCTGTCTTGGTCCGGGCCGCACAGACTGACGAGTCGTGCCTCTCCCGCTCGCAGTGACGCCGTGCCGCTCTTTGTCGCTCGAGAAGAGACGGACGTCAAGGAGCTCAAGGCTCAGGTGCGTCGTCTCGTTCCACTCCTGCCACTCTGTAGCTCGGGTCCTGACGCTCGTACCTCTCTCGACGCACAGGTCGATCGCCTGCAGCACCTACTCGACGCCATGAGCGAGTCGACGCCGCCCGTATCGGCGACCACGTCCCCCACTACCCGCCCCATCGATGCGGCGAGTCGACCTGTCCAGCAGCAGTACGCCATCGTCCAGCAGGCCGAGGTGCCCGGCCTCGAGCTCGCGACGTTCGACTTGCGAGGGCAGGACTTGTGCGGCGCCCTCGTCGAGCTCGCGCTCAAGGGCGTCCTGTCGACGCAGCAGTCGGGCGCCGAGTCGTTCGCGCCCAACGGCGTCGGCGGCGAGGCGTTCCTCGACGAGGCCGAGCGCTTCGTCCAGTCGTCGATCCAGCACGACGCCTCGTCGGCCGGCTCGAGCTTCGTCGTCCTCACGCCCTCGTCTATCGCACCCTCTCCTCCCTCCTCTGCGCCTCACACGTCTTCTTCGAGCCCGTCGGCGTTCGCCCTCAACACGTGCCTCCTCGGCACGCGTCCGACGGTGCGCCAGGTCCTCGCGCTCGTCCCCTCAGACGACGAGCTGCGCTCGGCGTACCAGGTCTACGCCTCGTCTGTGCACTGGCACTCGGCGCCGATCCGCCTCGCCGACCTCGAACAGCGTTGGTCATTGTTCCGGCGGGCGATGTCGCAGCCCGACGAGGCGCAGCGCGAGCGCGAGGTCGACCCGCTTTTCGTCGCCGTTCTCCTCAGCGCCTGTGCGTCCGGCCTCGCGAGCATGACGACCAAGCAGGCGCAAGCTCGAGGGTTCCCCGACAACCGTTCGTCCATCGTCGAGCGCTGGGTCCACACGGCCATGCTCTCGCTCGTCGCCGGCAAGGTACGTCGCTCGTCCTCGCCCTGCCCTCTCGTCCCTCCCGAGGTCCGCTCTGACTCGTACTCCTACCTGCAGTTCATGGAGCAGCCGAGCCTCGACGGCATCCGGGCCGCCGTCATCATCGCCTCGCTCTACATCGTGAGCCTTCTCCTCTCTCCTGCATCTCCTCCCTCCCCTCTCTCCTGCATCTCCTCCCTCCCCATGTCCTGCCTGCTGACGAACTTTCCCTCGTCAAGGAACAGTTCATGTCGACCGGCGACACGGTCTCGGCGGGCATGTCGCTCCTGTCGCTCGCGGTCAACGCCGTGCTCTCGCTCGACCTGCACCTCGACCCGTCTCGACCGAGCAAGGCCCAGCCGTCGTTCGCCGACTGCGAGGAGCGTCGTCGACTCTTCTGGTCCGTCTTCTCGCTCTCGATGTCGGTCTCGTCGGTGCGTCTCGGTCTCTCACTCTCTCTCGCGCGCACGGTCCGGGTCGGCGCACTGACCACCGGTCGCGCAAACAGGGCACGTCGCGCACCTGGTCTGGGTTCGACCTGCGCCAGATCGACTGCAAGTTTCCTCTCGACTGCTACGACGCCGAGCTCAACATGGACGAGCGTGCCGCCAAGGCCCGGGTCCGCAGCAGGAGAGCGGCTGACGGCTTCGAGGAAACGCCCATGACGGTCACGGTCGTGCGTCCCGCGCCCCTTCTCTCTCAGTCTCTGTGGGAGCACGTGGACCTGACGCCTCGTCCTACAGCTTCGCGCGCAGCAGAGCCTCCTCGCCAAAAAGATCGTGCGTCAGAAAGAGCTCGCCGCCCGCGCGACCTTCCCAAATTGACCTTCCACCTCGCGCGCAGACCGACAAAGCGTTCAGCGTCACGCCCTGCAGCTACGACGACGTCCTGTCGCTGGACATGGACCTCATCGCGTTCGAGAAGAGCCTGCCGCCGGCGTACGAGCTCCCCGTGGACGGCGCCAACCGGGTCCAGTTCGCCTCGCCGCCAACGCCGACCGAGATGCGCGCAACCGTCATCCAGCTCTACCTTGCGGCCGAGTTCGTGCGCCTGCACCGTCCTTTCCTTGGTCCGTCTCGCTCGTCCTCTACTTTGCCCGCCCTCACGAGCCGAGAAACTGACGCACGAGCCCTCCCTCCTTCAGTTCTCGCGGCGGCAGACGACCGCTACCAGCACTCGCGGGAGCAGTGCGTCAAGTACGGCAAGCGCTTGCTCGCGATCAACAGCGCACCGGGCTGTCACCTCGACTGGGCAGGGTGCGTCCGCGCCTGCTCTCCTCCGTCCCTTGCCTTTTCCCGCCTCCTCGACCGCGACTGACTTTCCTTCCCGGCCACAGGCACAACTTCAAGGTCATCTCGGCGGCCGTCGCTCTCGCTGTCGAGCTCCTGCAGTCGCCGGCCGAGCCGGACGCGCCCATCATCCGCAGCGGGATCGACCTCGTCCTCAAGCGAGTCGAGGGCTTCGCCGGCGTCTCGGTCCGTCTTCTTCTCTCTCTCTCTTTTTGCGGCCCTGCACGAACCTCTACTGACTCTCATACCCTGCAGACTATCTGCCGCAAAGGCTCGGCCGTCATCCGCTTCGTCCTCTCCAAGGTCGACGACGAGGTCGCCAACTCGTCTGCCCCTCGCCGGGCCAAGCGAGCGCGCACGCTCCGCTACAGCCCCGAGTCGGACTGGTCCCGTCGTCCGAGCCTCGCTCGTGCTCTCGGCGGCGCCCCGACGGCGGTATCGTCGCGCGCGACCAGCCCCGAGGAGAACGGCCGACGACGCAAGGCGACGCGCCCGCAGCTCGTCCACATGGCGTCCGACACGGTCGTGCCTCGCGTGACGGCGACGCACACGGCGACGAAGCCGCACGCGCCGTTCCTGCGCCTGTCGCGCAGCCGCTCGGCCGACCAGGCCTTCCCAACGCTCAACACGCTCGACGCGCTCGCCACCAAGGGCCCGCACAGCGCCGAGGCGACCTACGCGCCGTTATACGCCGTCGCCCCTCCAGCTCGGCAGATCGCCGGCCTCGGGAGTGCCCACTCGCGCCGGGCTCGCGAGATGTCGTCCGCCGCCTCGGGCGCCGACGCCACGCTCGCCGCCCTCGCCACCTTCTCGCCGCCCGACAGCACCCTGCACCTTCACCTCCCGAACTCGCCCTATCGCGACATGCAGAACGGGCCGGCGACGGCGTCCACCACGGGCGGGTTCGACTTTGGCGAGCTCAATCTCGGCGGCGGCGCGCCGTCCGGCTCGAGTGACTCGGTCCTCGACGAGGCCGACATGCAGGACGTCTTCAGCCTGTCGTCGGTCCCGTTCCAGGGCAGCCCACACGCGGGCCACCTGGGCTTGTCGGACGAACCGGACCGTGCGGTGGCGGCGAGAGGGGCGACGACGGGCGGGTCCAAGTTCAACGTTCCGCTCAGCGAGGAGGACTTTGCCTACCTGCACCAGTACCAGACTTAGTGTCTCTCGCATCAGCCTTGCATCCCTGTTGTTGCTTCTTCGTCGTCGTCGCCGGTTTCACGTGGTCGGAGAGGAGGAGAGCCACCACTTCCTCGCTCTCGCTTTAGATTCTCGAGGGCCACTCGAGTCGGAAGAACCAGCGTAGCACTTGGCAAGTTGAAGCGCTCGGAACCGCCCGGCGCGAGAGACCAGCACGAGTCCGGTCCGCCGCTCGCAGTGTGACGCTTGCTCTCCTCACCCCTCCTCGCGCGCACACTGCAGGCACTTGCTGCGCAGTCGTGTCGCAGAGTAGAGACCGCCTCGACCCCGGCAAGCGCACCGCCCGACACGCCAGAGCCGTGCCCGTCGAGCCTCTCGGCCCCGCCTCGATGGTGCGCCGTCCTCCCCCTCCTCTCAGCGCAGAGACTGCGACTGACGCGATAGCCACACACAGAGGCGCATCTTTGGCGCATCGAGCATCACCGGGTCGTCGACATCCAACTCGCTCGCGTCCGACTCGCTCCCCTCCCCATCCTCATCTTCCCACCCCGACTATCCCTCGGCGCACGCACCCGACGGCCTGCACGCCGCCGACCCGCAAGCCAAGAGCTGGTTCGGCCTTGCCCGGAGCACCTCGCACGGCTCGGTCGCGAGCCGCAACGCCGCCTCGTCCCCGGCCACCGGCGCACAACCCGCCCACCAGCCTGCGAGCTCCTCACGGCTCGCCGAGTCGTTCAACCCCGACGACGAGTTCGACTTTGGCCAGCTCCCGTTCGGCTCGGCGCGCTCGCCGCCCCCACCGCCCTCGCCGCCGACTCTCGGGCGCCAACGAGACTCGGCCCGCTCGTCGGTCGGCGGCGTCGGCGGCGCGCGCAGTCGGCCCTTCTCGCCCGAGACGACCTCGTCCGAGCCCGTGTCGCAAGACGCTCTCATGATCGAGCTGTTGAGCGGCGCGGCGGTCGTCGAAGCGCGAGATTTCGAGGTCATGGGCTGGGAGGAGACGCAGGAGGTCAAGAAGGTGCGTCGCCTGCGCCTGCCATCCCTCTCACCGAGCCTCACTGACTCAGATCTATCGCACAGGAGCACACCGTCCTCTCGACCCGCATCGCCGGCCTGACGCGGTCCGTCGCACTCGAGACCCGCCTGCGCGACTCGGCCGCCAAGCTCGTCCGCCTGTCCGGCCCGTCTAGCGACCCGTCGACGCCCACCAACCCGACCTCTCCCGCTCGTCCTCGCGTCACCCGAGAGCAGGCCGAGGCGCAGCTCGCGACGGCGCAGGCCAAGCTCGACACGCTCCAGGCCGACCTGTACAACACGAGCTCGCGCGAGGCCGAGCTGCGCATCAAGCTCCTCCGCCACACGGCCGCCGTCCTCGCCAACTCTTTGCGCCAGAAGGAGCAAGAGCAGGACAGCCGGTCCGCCATTGCCGCTGGCCCTTACCCGTTCGCGCCCACCCTCGCACCCTCCTCGGCCGCGTCACAGCCGCACGCCACCCCTTCCCCTCCCGGCTCGGCGCGGTTCGACGGCGCGCACTTCTTTGCCGGCAACCGCGAGGCCATCGTCCCCCGCGTCCGCACCATCTCGGCCAACGGCGTCGGCGGCTCGCCGTACCAGAGCCCGCAGCTCGGCGCGAGCGGCTCGTTCGGCGCCAACGCCGTCCAGCTGCAGCACGACCTCGTCGAGCGCGACACGCGCATCAAGGAGCTCGAGGAGCAGGCGGGCTCGCTCGAGCGTCAGCTCGACGAGGTCAAGCGGCAGTCGGAGGCGGACCTGCGGTCGGCGCGCGAGGCGCTCGACCGCCGGGACGACGAGGTCAAGGAGGAGCACGAGCGGCTGCGGCGCGAGCTCTCGAGCGCGCAGGCGGACGCCGAGGGTCTGCGGGAGGAGCTGCACGCCGCGCGGGACGACGTCGAGCAGGTGCGGGGCGAGCACGACGGGGCGCGGCGAGAGGTCGAGGAGGCGCGGCGCGAGGTGGAGGGCGCCCGGCGCGAGGCCGACGAGCATCGGTCGCAGCTCGCTGTCGCGCGCAGCAGCCCGTCGATCGACGGCGCGGCGCAGCGCGACCTCGAGGCGGCGCGGCAGGAGGCGCAGGACGCGGCGCGGCGGCTGCGCGACCAGGGCATGGAGCTCACCGAGGCTGAGCACAAGCTCGCAGACGCCGAGGAGCGCGTGTCGGAGCTCGAGGAGGAGCTGCAGCGCACCGAGGAGGAGATGAAGGACGAGCGGCGAGCGTGGGAGGACAAGGTCCGCGAGGCCGAGTCGGCCAGCGCGGCGGCGAGCTCTGCGCGCGCCGACCGCTCAGCCGGGCCCGAGGACGACGAGCGCGCCGAGGAGGCCCGCCGCCGCGTCGAGCAGCTCGAGGGCGAGCGGCGGTCGGTCGTCGAGGCGATCGGCGACGTCCTGCGCCGGCACCGCACGCGTCCGGCCCTCGGCTCGGCCTTGCGAGAGGCGCCCTCGCTCGACGACGCGACCGTGGACCGCGACGACCTGCCCGCCTACCTCGCCTCGACGCTCGACGCCCACCTCGACAAGGCGGGCGCCCACGTCGACGGCCTCGCCGCCGACTTGTCCTCGCTCCACGCCGAGCGCGACTCGCACGCCGGCCTCGAGGACGAGCTCGCCCAGGCGCACGAGCGCATCCAGATGCTCGAGGGCGACGTCGAGTCGCTGTCGGCCGAGCGCGACTCGCTCGAGACCGAGCTGGAACTGCTCCGGTCCCAGGCGCAGGACCACGAGGCGCGCCTGTCGGCGGTCCCGCAGCTCGAAGCCGACCACGCCGCCGCCCACACGTCGGCCATGCACGCGCAGCAGGAGCTCGCCGGGGCGCAGGCGCGCCTCGCCGACCTCGACGGGCGACTCGCCGAGCAGGACAAGCAGCTGCAGGACCTGTGGCGCTCGATCCCGGCGCTCGAGGGCCGTGCACGCGCCAACAGCGAGTCGAGCGACCTCTCGGTCCTGCGCAACGCGTTCGACCCGTCGTCGTTGGCATCGGCGTCGTCGTCGCCGCCGCTGCCGGCGCGCAAACCGCTCGGCGCCCTCCTCAAGAGCGCCATCGGCGCCGGCGGCCCCGACTCGGGCCTCTCGCCGTCGTCGACGCCGAGCAGCGACTACAGCGTCGACGCGCTCGTCGGTCGGGTCAAGCTCTTGTTGGCCGAGGACCAGAAGCTCGTGCAGAAGCTCGTCGCGCTCGAGAACGAGAAGGGCGACGCGCAGTCGAAACGGGTGCGTCCTCCTCCCTCTCTTCTCTCAAGTACTCGTCACTGAAGCTATCTTTGTCCTGCAGATCGCCGAGCTCGAGGAGCGCCTGGACGTGTCGGCCACTCAGGAGGTGACGATGCTCGAGCGGCTCAACGAGTGCGTCCCTGCTCCCCCTTTTCCTGTGCCTCCCCGTCCAGATCTGACCTCGAATCTGTCTCTCCCCAGCCTCACCGAGTCGCTCGAGCAGACCCGAGCCGAGAAGCGCAAGCTCGAGGCCGACAAGGCGCAGCTTCTCGATCAGCTCTCGGTCGCCCAGCAGCAGCAGCGCTCGCCGACGCCAGCACCCGCCGCCGCTCCCGCCGCACCGACCTCGAGCAGCAGCAACATGGACGACGTCGAGGACCTGCGCGGCCAGATTGCCGACCTCGAGGAGGAGCTGGCCGATGCGCAGCGGCGCGAGCAGAAGACGCGCGCCTCTTTGCTCGAGGTGCGTCCTGTCTTTCTCTCTCTTTCTTTCGCGTCACGTTCTGAGGCACTGATTCGGTCTCTCCGACGTACGCAGGAGCTCAACAGCGCGCAGAGCGAGCTGTCGGCGACCAGGACGAAGCTGCGCCAGGCCGAGCGCCGGCTCGGGACCAAGTGAGCGCTGGGCGCTCTCGAGATTGTAGCTCGTCTGCTGCAACCTCCTCTCACGATGCACGGGCGTTGGAGCCGAGAGAAGCAAGCACGAGCGACCCTCTCGAGAGCGCGAGGACGAGACAAAAGAAGTTTGCGGCCGGCGCTCAGGCCCCTCCCTTCTCAGCGAGCCGCTCCGCCTCCCGTCCCGCTCCACTCGCTCGCAAAGACGGGCTCGATCGGGAGCGTCAACATGACGTCGCCGACCTCGCCATACGCCTCGCCCTGCGCCTCGCACCCACCGCCGCCGCCGCCGCCGCCGCACCCGCCAACGACGAGGTCGCCCGGCGCCCCCAGCTCGCCGCCCTCGCGGTCGTCGCCGCCGCCCGGCCTCGCCGTGAGTGGCTCGACGTCGGCCCACGAGTAGAGCGCGAGCGCGCCGAGCTCGAGCGCGGGGACGCTGCTGAGCGCGCATGCGGCGTCGGTCCAGTGCGGGTTGATGCCGGGTGCGGCGCCGAGGGCCGCCGCCGTGGTCGTCGTGGAGACGGGCAGGGCAGAAGGGGGAGGAGGAGGAGGGTATGGGACAGGCGGGTAGTTGTCGCGGCGGAGGAGGGTCGCGAACGCGTGCGGGTCGAAGAGGGGCGTGCGAGGCGACGAGGGCCACGACGAGCACGACGAGAGGAGCTCGTCGAGGTCGAGGTCGGACGGGGTCGGGGTCGCGGTCGGGGTAAAGGTCGACGTGGACGCGGTCGACGAGAGGGACGACGAGCGCGGCGGGAACGAGGTGAAGTAGCTCGGGGCGTCGAAGGATTCGAGAGGGTACGGCGGGAACGAGGTCGGTGCGGCGGCGGCGGCGGCGGCAGTCGAGGGAGACGAGGTGCTCGGCAGGGGCGGTAGGGCGGGGAGGATGCTCGGCAGGAGGGACAATGGCGAGTGGGTGAACGTGGAGGATGGGGGAGGAGGCGGTGCTGCGGGCGGAGAGGAGTCAGTCGACGAAAGACAGTGACGACTCGAAACGAGGGACGCACGCATCATCTCGTCGACGACCAAGTCCATGCCGTATTCTCGCTCGTCCTCCTCGACGACTGCCCTCGCGTCGACGCCGACCTCCTGCTCGGGCCTCGGCGTCTCGACCTCGAGCCCGCCTCCTCCCGCCTGCCCGGGCTCCTGCGCCAGCCGAAACAGGTCGGCGCGGTACACGCACTCGAGCTCGTCGCCGCTGCGCAGCTGGCGACGCACGCACGCGCCGCACGCCGGCTTCGAGCCGTCGCACCGGATCCTGCGCGATTTGCCTGGGCAACGGCCGGGTGGTCAGCGTGCGGGCCTGCACCGAGGCTCGAAGGAGGGAGAGAGAGAACGCACAGGCGAGACAGGCGAGGCCCTTTTGGAGTGCCGGCCCTCGGCTCCTCCTGCACTTCTTGCCCGTTGCCGAGGTCGAGGTGGTGGGGCGCTCCTTGAGTGGGGGTGGGCGAGCTGGTGGAGGAGGAGGCTGGGCAGACGGGACGGCGGTCGAGGTCGAGGCTTCAGTGTTGCTGTAGGCGGCGAGTGCTGGCGGTAGAGGGCCTGTGACAAGGCGGGAGACGGCGCGGACATAGCAGCGGGAGGTGGACGTCCGGGGCGGACGAGGGGTGGGAGAGGAAGCGAGTCAGCTCTCGCGCCCGCCCGAGCGACACGAGCTACTCTGAAAGGAGGAAACAGACGCGGCGCACCGTTCTTGCGAGCCGGGACGAGGCCGTCGTAGTCGCACGCCGCGGGAGCAGGCCTGCCCTTCCACGCCGCGAGACGCAAGCACGCCTGGCACGGGCTGCCGCCGTCACACCTGACACGGCGTTGAGCACCTGCACGAGGGCGAGGCAAGCGCACGAGGCGGGGTTGGTGAGTTACCCGCCGCGACTGATGAGGCTGAGTGAGGGAGTGAGGCGACGCACAAGGGGCGCAGGCAGGCGTGCGCAGGGCGCCGGTCGGGCGGTTGATCTTGCGACCGAGGCGAGGTGTGCTCGTGGCCATCTGTGCAGAAGGCGAGACGAGCAGGGACGAGCGAGACGCGGAACTTGGCGTCGCCCACGGCGGACCGCTTGCTCCGACCCAGTCGCGGCCGACCCACCACGTGCACCCTAGCCGCGCTTGCTCTCTCGACTCGGCCCGCCACTCTCTACAGCTTCACAGACGGCTACAGCTCATCCCGATCCTCCTGCGGCCGCACCTCGCCCAGCGCCTTCCTCGAGCGCACCGACCTCTCGCCGCAACCCGACTCGCACGTCGCCATTCCTCACGCTCCTGCCGCGCCGCCCGGCGACACTTTGAGAACCAGCTCCGTCGACAGCTCGACCGAGCGAGCACGACTCGGCCTGCGAGCGCGAGAGCCTGCTGAAAGAGAGCGCCCGAGCACGCAGCAAGATGGCTCGACGCGACCGCAGCCTGCCAGACCGCACAGCTCGTCACTCGCTCGACTCGTACGTCCTGCTCGTGCACGTCGAGAAGCTATGCGCGGCCAGAACGAGCGCGCAGCTTCGCAAGAGGCGCACGACCGAGAGCTGCAGCACACCGAGCGAGGCCCGACTGAGCAGCGCAGCCCGGCGTGGGCCGTGCAGCACCTAGCGTGCGAGCACAGCGATTCACGGCTCGGGCACATGGGTCGAACGGCAGCGTCGACGACGGCGGAGAGAGCACGAGGCGAGCCGAAAGCCTCGAAACGCAGCACGAGCAGAGCTGCATCGCGCCGCAAATCGGCTGCAGACGACGCGCCGCCCAGATCGTACGGCCGCGAGAGAGGACCTGACGAGCGCGCCTCGTCGCTCGAGGGGGTAGCGGGCCGTACGAGTCCCGCAGCAAGTGGGCGAGCGGGGCGGAAGGGCGGCGAGGCGGCGAGGCGAGCTGGGCCGCTGCAGTACGGCTCGAGTACCGCAGGGATGAGCAGGGCCCTCTTGAACGGGTCGACAGGCAAGCGCGAGTGACGGGGAGTGGGCGGTGCGAGAGGAGCGCGGACGAAGCGAACGAGGCCGCCCTCGCCTCGTCGCCCTCCCTCCCAACCTCGAGCCTCTCTCGCCAGAGTCCCGTGCAGCACAGTGAGTCCCGCCCCTCCCACTCTCTGGCCCCTCCTCCCAACCGCACGCCGTCCCAGTCTCTCGAGCGGGCGCGTCGGGCGACTCGAGGCGGCCCCCTCGCTCCCCTCGGTCCTCGTCCGCCTCGCCAGCTCGCCGCACCGCACCCGAGCGTGCCCTGCGTGACCTGCACGAGCAGACGATTGACCTCTGTCTCCTGCCCCTTGCAGCCCGTCTCGCCTGCACCTCGTCGTCGCACCCCCCTTCCCCCTCGACCGCTCGTCACCAAGCCGACGCGACCGCCCCCTCGCCGCCCGCTCTCGCCCACTCCCCGGCCAGTCCAGCCCCTTTCCGCCCTTCTACCCGCTCCAACAGCCATGTCCGAGATCAGGCGCAAGCTCGTCATCGTCGGCGACGGCGCGTGCGGCAAGACGTGCCTCCTCATCGTCTTCTCCAAGGGCACCTTCCCCGAGGTGAGCCCGCCCCTCCTCTCGCTCGAGCCGCCCCGTTCGGCCCGTCTACCTGTCGACAGCACCTTCTGCCTTCGCCCCGAGCGCTCGTCACGAGGCTCAGGTGGCACGCGCGTCGGCCGCCGGCCGCAGCGAGCGTGCTCGCCCGGGTCGAACCAGCCTGGACGAGGCGGTGCCGTCCGGCGTTTCCGCAGCGAGGTTACTGACTCGCCCGCCCCTCTCACAGGTCTACGTCCCGACCGTCTTCGAGAACTAGTGCGTCCCGTCCATCTCTCTGTGCGCGCGAGCCGCGCGAGAGCCCGCATCCTGACGATCCCTCTCTCCCCCACCCCGCAGCGTCGCCGACGTCGTCGTCGACGGCAAGCGCGTCGAGCTCGCCCTGTGGGATACCGCCGGCCAGGAGGACTACGACCGCCTGCGCCCGCTGTCGTACCCGGACTCGCACGTCATCCTCATCTGCTTCGCCGTCGACTCGCCCGACTCGCTCGACAACGTCCAGGAGAAGTGGATCTCCGAGGTGCTCCACTTCTGCTCCGGCTTGCCCATCATCCTCGTCGGGTGCAAGAAGGACCTCCGGAACGACCCCAAGACGATCGACGAGCTGAGGAGGACGAGCCAGAGGCCCGTCACGACCCAAGAGGTGCGTCCCTCTCTCTCGTCTCTCTCTCTCTCTCTCCTCACGCGTTTCGCCGTACTGACTTCTCTCGCCGCGTCACAGGGCGACATGGTCCGCCAGAAGATCGGCGCGACGAGGTACCTCGAGTGCTCGGCCCGGACGGGCGAGGGCGTGCGGGAGGTGTTCGAGACGGCGACCCGCCTCGCGCTCCTGTCGACCAAGGGCCGCAAGAAGGGCGGCAAGTGCAACATCCTCTGAGCAGCGACGCTCTGTCCCCCTCTTCTTCAGCATGTCCCGCCGCTCGCATTCCGACTTTCGCCCCTCCCCCTTCCTCGCCTTTCCCCTCCTCGCCCGCCCCTCACATCCTTTTGACGACCTCGTTACCACCTTGCCCACCCCCACCGCCTTCCTCGAGCCTCGTGTGCGCGTCCTGAGATCTGTTCCCCCTTCGTCCCTACCCACCCTTTCCCTCGCCCTGGCCAGCTAGTTCTCGCCCCCCCTCCCCCATTTTGACGATCTCGACTCCCTAGCTGTACTCTACTGCCTTTCGCCCTAATGTCCCTCGAGTGCGTCTCTGCGGCCGAGTCAACGAGAGCGAGAGCGCGAGCCGAGAGGTCCGGCAGCAGCTCCGTCTCGGCACGACGCTCTCCTCGCTCTGCTCCTAGTATCTCTCTCTCTCTCTCTGTCAGTTCTTCTATCGC